>NC_081561.1:97969599-98004756 GCF_022355385.1 Mustela nigripes
ATATATACCACATCTTCTTGATCCATTCATCTGTTGATGGACATCTAGGTTCTTTCCATAGTTTGGCTATTGTGGACATTGCTGCTATAAACATTCGGTGCACGTGCCCCTTTGGATCACTACGTTTGTATCTTTAGGGTAAATACCCAGTAGTGCAATTGCTGAGTCATAGGGCAGTTCTATTTTCAACATTTTGAGGCTGAGGTCGAAGAGGTTGCTGCCTGTGTTCCCCTCAAGGATTTTGATGGATTCCTTTCGCACATTGAGGTCCTTCATCCATTTTGAGTCTATTTTTGTGTGTGGTGTAAGGAAATGGTCCAATTTCATTTTTCTGCATGTGGCTGTCCAATTTTCCCAGCACCATTTGTTGAAGAGGCTGTCTTTTTTCCATTGGACATTCTTTCCTGCTTTGTTGAAGATTAGTTGACCATAGAGTTGAGGGTTTATTTCTGGACTCTCTATTCTGTTCCATTGATCTATGTGTCTGTTTTTGTGCCAGTACCACCATGCTGTCTTGATGATGACAGCTTTGTAATAGAGCTTGAAGTCTGGAATTGTGATGCCACCAACTTTGGCTTTCTTTTTCAATATTCATTTGGCTATTCGAGGTATTTCTGGTTCCATATAAATTTTAGGATTTTTGTTCCATTTCTTTGAAAAAAATGGATGGTATTTTGATAGGAATTGCATTAAATGTGTAGATTGCTTTAGGTAGCATAGACATTTTCACAATATTTATTCTTCCAATTCAGGAGCATGGAACATTTTTCCATTTCTTTGTGTCTTCCTCAATTTCTTTCATGAGTACTTTATAGTTTTCTGAGTATAGATTCTTAGCCTCTTTGGTTAGGTTTATTCCTAGGTATCTTATGATTTTGGGTGCAATTGTAAATGGGATTGACTCCTTAATTTTCTTTCTTCTGTCTTGTTGTTGGTGTAGAGAAACGCAACTGATTTCTGTGCATTGATTTTATATCCTGACACTTTACTGAATTCCTGTACAAATTCTAGCAGTTTTGGAGTGGACTCTTTTGGGTTTTCCACACATAGTATCATATCATCTGCGAAGTGTGATAGTTTGACTTCTTCTTTGCCGATTTGGATGCCTTTAATTTCCTTTTGTTGTCTGATTGCTGAGGCTAGGACTTCTAGTACTATGTTGAATAGCAGTGGTGATAATGGACATCCCTGCCATGTTCCTGAGTTTAGAGGAAAAGCTTTCAGTTTTTCTCCATTGAGAATGATATTTGCGGTGGGTTTTTCATAGATGGCTTTGATAATATTGAGGTATGTGCCCTCTATCCCTACACTTTGAAGAGTTTTGATCAGGAAGGGAAGCTGTACTTTGTCAAATGCTTTTTCAGCATCTATTGAGAGTATCATATGGTTCTTGTTCTTTCTTTTATTAATGTGTTGTATCACATTGATTGATTTGAGGATGTTGAACCAACCTTGCAGCCCTGGAATAAATCCCACTTGGTCATGGTGAATAATTCTTTTAATGTACTGTTGAATCCTATTGGCTAGTATTTTGGTGAGAATTTTCGCATCTGTGTTCATCAAGGATATTGGTCTCTTTTTTTGATGGGATCCTTGTCTGGTTTTGGGATCAAGGTGATGCTGGCCTCATAAAATGAATCTGGAAGTTTTCTTTTCATTTCTATTTTTTGGAACAGTTTCAGGAGAATAGGAATTAGTTATTCTTTAAATGTTTGGTAGAATTTTCCCGGGAAGCCATCTGGCCCTGGGCTTTTGTTTGTTTGGAGATTTTTGATGACTGTTTCAATCTCCTTACTGGTTATGGGTCTGTTCAGGTTTTCTATTTCTTCCTGGTTCAGTTGTGGTAGTTTATATGTCTTTAGGAATGCATCCATTTCTTCCAGATTGTCAAATTTGTTGGTGTAGAGTTGCTCATAGTATGTTCTTATAATTGTCTGTATTTCTTTGGTGTTAGTTGTGATCTCTCCTCTTTCCTTCATGATTTTATTTATTTGGGTCCTTTCTATTTTCTTTTTGATAAGTCTGACCAGGGGTTTATCAATTTTATTAATTCTTTCAAAGAACCAGCTCCTTGTTTCACATTTGACCTTTTTTAAGACTTGTGTCTACTTTCCTTAAGGAATGTTACATTGTGTTCCACCAGAACCACCAGTATAGATCTGGAAAAACTGTGATTCACCCTTAGTCAATGGAAATCACAGAACTGAGCCATAATGCTGTGCAGTACTTACACACTCTGTCAGACATGATGATAGTTTCTGTTTATAGCTATTTGGTTTCTTAAACCATGGCAATTCTCTGCCATCTCTCTAAATTGAAAAATGTTTGTATTCTTTGTTCCTTTTACTCTGGGGTTAGACTTTCATGAGAAGATAATGATTCCTCAAGACTTCAGTGTCCTTTTTCCCCCTGCCCCCAAACACCGAAATGTTCTGTGTATAGTTGTTAGAATGCTACCAACCAAGCCCTGTACAATTGCATCTGGACCGTAATACATACAATTCCAGTTAATGCTTTGAGAATTGGATGTGGTATTGTCATTTGCCTCACTAGTAAATGGATATGGTTTTTTTTCTAGTTGGCAAGATGTCATCTTCTTAGCTATAAGGAGGCTCCTGTGTGTATCTTTGATCACAGAAATGATATTTTTAAATTAGAGACATGACTTCACATAGAAAACAAAACAGACTTGGTCTCCACTGGAAAGAAATGATTCCTGACTATCAACATAAAAAAAAAAAAAAGGTTTAAAGATACAGAATGCTAAAAAGTGTTAAGTCTGGTATTGTACCAAATCCAGCCACAAAATGAAAGAAAACTGTCATTCTTGAAACGGCCCCATTCTGCCTTAGGTTTTGTTTCTATCAGATGTGATCTTTACAGCTTAAAGGTTTGACAGATTTTTGTACCAGCTTCATCATTCCCTAACATTTTTACTTTACCTGAGAAAAAACTGTGATTATGACTGCTCTCAGGATAGGGTGATGCCTTACTTATGTCCACCTCTCTAGCATGCTCTGCTTTTCCTGACTCTTAGTGGAGTTCAATAAATAAGAGCTAAATGGAATTTTCCCCTTATTTTCTACTTTTCCATAGCTTGAACTTCCTCTTAAAGACACTGTATCTGATGATACTTGACAATTTGTTACAGCATTTTTTTATCACAAATGAAGCTGTGGTCTGTATGCCTGATCTAAGAAGAACAAGAGGACTTTGTTTCTTGAGTAACAGCTGCTTTTTAAGAACCTCTGTTAGCTTTTTTTTTTCTTTTTCTTTATGGTCTTTGAAAATCTCTCAAATTGTAGGAGCATCTGTTCTCACACATTTTTAACTGTCTTCTCAGTTCCTCCATTTATATGTCCTATGGCCCTAACACTCATTAGATCTCAAGCTGAACCCACCATTTTTTTTTTTTTTTTTACCCCTTTTAACCAGTTCCCTCTGGCTGTTTGTGTTAATATCATTACCTTTATTCCAGTCACTTCTTTCACTAACTTGGCCTTGTGCTTGACGTCTATACTTTCCTATACATGGCTTTTGCTTTCCTGCCCAATACTGCCAATTCCACCTCCCCAATATCACTTACATCTATCTCCTTTTTTTAAAAAAAGATTTTATTTATTTATTTGAGAGGGAGAAGCAGAGTCCCCACTGAGCAGGGAGCCCGATGTGAGGCCCGATGTGGGGCCTGATCCTAGGACTCTGGGATCATGACCTGAGCTGAAGGCAGACACTTAACGACTGAGCCATCCAGGAGTACCACATCCATCTCCCTTTCTGCACACCCACTGCCACCAACCTCATTACATCTTGTGTGTTTTTCTATCTTCTTTTTGCTCTACTCTCTTCTCTTTAAATCGAAATGAATCATCTTCAAGCAGATGTATAATTGTGTCATTCAGTCATTCACTCTTTACCTTAAGGCCCCCAACTTCTTTTTTTTTTTTTTTTTTTAAGATTTTATTTATTTATCTGACAGACAGAGATCACAAGTAGGTAGAGAGGCAGACAGAGGGAGAGGAGGAAACATGCTCCCTGTGGAGCAGGGAGCCCAATGCGGGGCTTGATCCCAGGACCCTGGAATCATGACCTAAGCTGAAGGCAGAGACTTTAACCCACTGAGCCACATAGGTGCCCCAAGGCCCCCAACTTCTTATAGAAAAAGCATAAACATTCTATCTATTATTCTAGAACAGAAGGTGATTTTCACCACATGTGTAATTTAAAATGTCATAACTACATTAAAAAGTGAAAAGAAATATATTTTAACTCAATATATTAAAATACTATTTCAACATATCACTACAAGAAGTATTGATATTTTGTATTATTTTCTCTAAGTCTTTGGAATATGTTTGTAGCTACATTTCAAGGGTTTGGTGTCACACGTGGCTAATGGCTACCCTAACAGTGCAGCTCCCCTACCTTTTACAAATCTGTTCTTGACTCTAATTTCCTTTCCCTTGTATACATTCCATCCTCTAGCCGCACTGAGCTCTATGTTCATATCTGTAAACCATTCAAGTTATTTTGCCACAATGTCTTTGTGCTGTTCTGTATCCATGGAATGCTATTATTCTCCTCCCCACGTCCAAATCCTGGAAGTGGTTTAAGGCTTTGTTCAAATGCCACCTGACCCAGGAGGTTTTATCTTCCTTCACATGAAATTAACTATCCCCTCTCTGACTTTCCATAGCTTCTTTTCTGTGATGGCACTTAGCAATCTTAATTTTTCTACACACCCATCATATCTCCTTTCTAGGTCATAAATTTCTTAAGAGCAATCACTGTGATTTCTTCTTCAGGTCACAAAGCTTAGTCCTGTGCTTTGTTCATAAAGGCATTTACTGAATGCTTGATGAATCACAAGTTAAACTTCGCCTGAAGGTGGTTTTATTAACTAGAGTTAGAAATTATTGCTAATAGTCAGAAATGAAAAAGTGTACCTATATACATATGTAATTGTTTTGAATTTATGTGACATTTAATACAGTGCTTCCAAGTTAAAGAAAATTCAGCTTTAACAACAACAGCATACTCATGTGGCTTATATAAAAAATTAGTAAGAACATATTTTTACTTAATAAGTGCCAGGAGAATACTTTCATAGATTTCTTTACAATCACCTTGATTAACCATTCCTATTGAAGGTTGCTTTTGTTTTACTTATCAATTCCTAGCTAAGGACTACAGGGAATCAGAATATTTGCCTCTCTAGACCTCTCCCTGGGACATATAACTAAGCTTATCTTGTCTGTTTTGCATTCTCATTTCCTTCAAGATAATTGAGTCAGGCAATTGACTGTCTCTAAGGAAGTTTGATATTGGTGAGAATTAGATATAGTTTTGTTTGTTTGTTTGTTTCTTTGGTTTGGTTTGTTACCATTTTGTCTCTTCTTAAATTTGCCTTAGACTGATTCCTACCATTGTAAAATAGATTCTTCTAATATAAAAGCCTGAAATCTGTTAATTGATACACCAGAGCATACCAAGGTTATATATTCCAACCTAGCTTCTTTCTCTTTTTTTGAGACATAACTTAATGGAGATCTCTCCTTGGTTACTGAGTGTAACAGATGCTGTCAGTTCTTCATTCATATCCCTGGGATCCCTTTACCTTTTCTGCTCATTCCAGCCTGACTTCCAACATCCAAGACCTTTGTCCAGAATCCAAGACTTTTGTACAGCTGGAGAAGTAAAGGGAGTAGCCCCTAAGCAGTTACTGAAGACCGTGGGTTTAAATTCACTCCAGCTATCTTGTGTCTTGGCTGGAAGGCAGGCATTTTGCACTGTTACCAATTTCCTTTTAATCCTCATCAGTTTCCCACAGTGCTTGCTGCCTTAATAATACATCCTTAACGGTTTGCTTTTCCTTCCCTTTCTGTACCACTGCTCCATCCAATATGGGTGTCCTTGCCCCTCCCAAGTAGATTAGATGCACTCAGTCCTCGACTCAGTGTTTTCCGGAGAACCTAAGACACCAAGCTAATCATAGCTTTGAAGTCTTTAGTGTGGTTTCTATCTTTCCCTCTTTCCTTCTCCTTTCTCTCTCTTACTTTCTTTCCTCCCCATGACATTTTTTCCTTTCCTTACCCAATATTTATGGAGTGTGTATTTTATGTTAATCATCCAAGAAACAGAAATGCAAACCAGTTTCCTAAATGGAAACTAAATGGAACTAAGATAGCTTTAATTTTGATAAAACATCAGTGAAAGTCAACAAGAGAAAAGTATTTATTCCACATACTTAATTCTAAATTACTGCAGTTCATGCATAGGTATGGTTGAGTTGATCCTAGGAGACTAACTTTGACAGGGTGCATTATTGGGTAGACTGCCATCAATCATTTGAGAACCATCTTAACAACACAAATCTAGTAAGAGGAAAAAAAAAAATCAGTCCTGAAGATTTGGTGTGCTATCAGAATAACACCTGGCTGATAACTTAAAAAAACAAAACAACAACAACAACAAAAACCCTTCCTATGATTGTTTTGTCATTTTAAATTAGGTAATGGAAAAACCTTTTTGATCTAAATAGGTATTAAATGGTTTTCCTTTCATTGTGTGCCAACTGGCATATCATAATAAAAACATAATAAAAGTCAAAGCAATTTGAATATAATACTACAAATCCTGGCAGTAAGATTGTTTGAAAGGCTGATTACCAACATCATTAGAGAAGAGTAAATAGAAACACATACTCAAATATAAACCAGGAGCAGAGAGTTTCAAATAATTTTTTTACATTCTTATAGCTTTGCTAATCCTATTGTTTCTAATAGAAAATCATTGTGTCATCATCCCACGGGGACATACCCATGCATTATCATTTCATACTCAATTATATTTGTTTTTATTATATATAAGACATGTAGCCCCATTTTATTTGCATATGATAGGAACAGCTAAAGTTGACCTAAATTATGTGAATTTAGATTGGTCTTTTCTCAAAGTAAATCCTTTCCTTATATTCCTGTTATTCAGAGTCATCATCATTTTCCCCATGAATGTAGATGAAAATCTGAGTTTTATTTTTGACCTTTCCTGTTTTAATCAGCTCAGGCTGCCACAATAAATGCCGTAGACTGAGCGGCTTAAACAATAGAATTTTATTTCTCATAGTTCTAGAGGCTGAGAAATCCAAGGTCGAGGTGCTGGCAAGGAGTTTCATTGTGAGGCTTCCTTTCTTGGCTTGTGGGTGGCTACCACCCATCTCGCTGTGTGCTCACATGACCTCTTCATGTGTTTAGGGGGATATCACAAAATTCCTCTTTTTTAAGTCTACAAAATATTCCATTGTGTATATATGCCACACCTTCATCCATTTGCCCATCCATGGACACTTTAGCTATTCTAAATAAAGCTGCAGTGAACATGGATGTGCATCTGTCTTTTTGAGTTAGTGCTTTCATTTTCTTTGAATAAATACCTTGAAGTGGAATTGCTGGATCATATGATATTTCTATTTTTAGTTTTTTGAGGACCTCCACACTCTTTTCTGTGGTGGCTATAGCAATTTACGTTCCTACCAACAGTGTGTGAGAGTTTCCTTTTCTCTATATCCTTGCTAAAACTTGTTATTTCTTGTCTTTTTGATAATAGCCAATCTATTGAGTTATAAGGTGGTATCTCATTGTTTTGGTTTGCATTTCTCTGATGACTGATGATGTTGAGCACCTTTTCATGTACCTGTTGGCCATCCATATGTCTTCTTTGGAAAAATGTCTATTCATGCCCTCTGCCTATTTTTAAATCAGATTGTTTATCATTGAGTTTTATGAGTTCTTTATATATTTTCACTGTTAACCTTTTATCAGATATATTATTTGCAAATATTTTCTCCCATCCAGTAGATTGCCTTTTCATTTAGTTGATTGTTTCCTTTGCTGTGCAGAAGCTTTTTAGTTTTATGCAGTCCCACTTACTGATTTTTGCTTTCGTTGCCTGTAATTTGGTGTCAAATGCAAAAGAAATCATTGCCAAGACTGATGTCACAGGAGTTTACTACAGTTATTTTCTTCTAGGAGTTTTATTGTTTCAAGTCTTATATTTACATCTTTAGTACATTTTGAGTTAATTTTTGCTTATGGTATAAGATAGTGGTCTGGATTTATTATTTTTCACAGGGCTGCCTCATTTTCCCAACACCATTTATTAGAGAGACTATCTGTTCTGCATAATGTATCCTTGGCTCCTTTGTCATAAATTAATTGATGATATATGTGTGGGTTTATTTCTGGGCTCTGTATTCTATTCCTTTGATCTTTGTGTCTGTCTGTTTTCATCCCAGCACCATTCTATTTTGATTACTATAGCTTTGTAATATAGTTCAAAAGCAAGGAGAATGAAGCCTACAGTTTTGTTTTCTCTCCTAAAATTATTTTGCTTCAGGAATCTTTTGTAGTTTCATACAGATTTTAGGATTTTTTTCTATTCCTGTGAAAAATGCCCCTGGAATTTTGGTGATTGCATTGAATTTGCATTGAATTGCATTGAATCTATAGATTGCTTTGGGTAGTATGTACATTTTAACAATATTAATTCTTCCAGGGGTGCCTGGATGGCTCAGTTGGTTAAAGCATCTGCCTTCAGCTCTTGGGGTCCTGGGATCAAGTCCAGCATCAAGCTGCCTGCTCAGTGGGGAGCCTGCTTCTCTCACTGCCCATCCCCCTCCACTCATGCTCTGTCTCTCACTTTCTCTCTCTCTCAAATAAATAAATAAGTAAATAAAATCTTTAAAGAATATATTAATTCTTCCAATCCTTGAGCATGGAATATCTTTCCATTAATTTGTGTTCTCTTCAATTTCTTTCATCAGTGTCTTACAGTTTTTAGTGCATAGGTCTTTCACCTCCCTTGGTCAAATTTTGTTCCTTCATAATTTATTCTCTTTGATGCAATTTTAAATGGAATTTTTTTTTTTAAATTTGTCTGTCTGATTTCTCGTTATCAGTGTACATAATAGCAACAGATTTTTTGTATATTGATTTTGTATCTTGTAGATATCAGGTTATGTGCAAATAGTGATGGTTTCACTTCTTCCTTTCCAATTTGGATGCCTTTTATTTCTTTTTCTTGCCTAATTGCTCTGGCCAGGATTTCCAATACTATGTTGAATCAAAGTGCTGAGAGAGGGCATCTTTATCTTCCTGATCTTAGAGGAAAAGTTTTCAGCTATTCACCATTTGTCAAATGCTTTTTCATTTTCACTAGTTTTATTTACCATAAATAAGTTATTGATTGCTATTTCCCAAAATTGTAGTGCTAATACTTTCTAGACTTTCTCATTCTCATTATTGTAGAAAATATTTTTTTCTCACTCTAAACCTGTCTTCCAAAAATAATTTATATTTTTCTAGGTTGTTTTTTGTTTTGTTTTGTTAAATGATCTAAGTATCTTAAAACTAAATGGATACATTGATATATCCTGCTTTTAGGACTATTAGATAGGTTTCCTAAATACATGAATTAGAAAAATCTCAGTATTCGGTATGCTGTCACTTCCAGACTAGAGACAGCAATGTTTAACTGAATTAGGAACTTACTAGCACTGGTATTTCTTTGCCAAAACTTTAGAAGGGTTACATTGACCAAAGTAGCTATCTGTTGGTCAAAACACTGAATTGCTTATTATTATTCTGTTGGTTTTGTGGTTAAGACACTTGAGTAATAGAAAATCAGTATTTTCTTAAATATATCCGTAACATGTAAGATATCTTGTTTGTTTCTTTGTTCATCAATGTTATAACTTCACCGAAAAGCTATCAACTTAGTCTGATTTATTCCCTCAGAACTCGTGCTGCTTTTGCTAATGGTCCTTTGTGTTCTCTATTTTCTTTGTAAATGCTTATTTCATTATTTTTACCTAAATTGAAAAAGGTTTTCAAGAATGTAATTTTCAGGCTCAGTCTAAGTATTTGAAAGACTGTGCCAATTTCTCTTTTAATCTTCACTTCTCCTTTTTTGAAACAAGGGCGAACAATTCATATGCATGTATGTACCCTAACAACTCTATTAGAAGTTAATCTCCAGTGGTGGATAACTCTGTGCCAATTTTGCTTTCAAGCTAAATCAAATAAAGAGAGGTAAGATGCTTGAAGTGGAATGGTTTTTGGGGTGGGCATATGTTAAACGAACATTTTAGTGACTTGCCGGTTTTTACTGAGCAGAGCATTAGAATTGATCAACTCTTATGTGCTCATTACTAGACATTGGTGCTTAGTGGCACTTGCCATTGTAAGCTCTGAGTTTTAAGGGAAAAAAAATAGTATCTAAAACACGTACTCTTTTCCCTGTCATTCAGCAGAACTGACTTGAAAATGAGTAAGCGACATATTGTGAATTATGTCCTATTACTCAGACATAGAATGTCATGTAACACTTAAAATTTGCCAGTGTCATATGTCAGGCATTTTTGAAATACCGTTGACAAGGTGGTTTTTCGAGGAAGGCATATAACGTAAGGTGATATAATTAGATGTTGTTTCTGAAATCAATGTTCCTATCCAAAAATAAGAGGAAAATTGAGAGCTCTAGGCACCTGGACACAGGCAGGCTTTGCAGTGTCCTCACAGTGTTAATTTAATTTGAGTGGGACTCTGTTTTTGTATGGATGTTACCAAGTAAAGATTATAGAGATCTGGAACAAAAGACATACACAGAGTATAAGTGATTTGTATAAGAAAAGAAGCAACGGTTTGAATTATTTACTAAAGTCATTGCTTTTCATTGAGGAAATACTTAAAAGGCAAATTACTTGGCTTTGGGCCCAGTAATATAAATTAGCTCTTGGGAGGTCATTAGAAGGCATCCTACAGGTTGATAGACAGAGCCGACCTGTCAGATCACATCTTAGAGTAGTTACACATTTTATTGTTTCCAGATCCAAATTATACCTGGCATTTACTGTTAAATCCCAGGTGCCTTCATAGTAAAACCAATATGTTCTCTGCAACTGTGCTCTTTGCCATCACCAATCAATGGTTACTCAGTTTGCAGGTATTCTTTGGAGCTGTGTACGTGCTTCCCCATGACCTTCTGGTAGAAACTGCTTCTCAGGACAGGTGGAATTGTTGGAATGCAAACAGGCATAAATAGTCATAGGCATAAAACTGCAACAAACGGCAGTGCATATAGTGGATACAGTTAGTAGTTATCTAGCCATGGGACAAAAAGGTCTGTCAACTGACCTAGTAATTCTAAAAGCAGAACACTCCACATGCCCCAGTTTTCTCCTTTTATATTAGAGTAGCAAGCCCAGTTTCCTCCTTAGAGTTCGTTGTAAGAATCAGATATGATAGTGATGACATATATTCAACTCTGAATCTTCCTTACCGTGACTAGTCTATGAAGAAAAAGTCTTGTTTTTGCAGTTGTTCTGTAAAACAATACGAAGGATTTTTATTTTTACAAATAACTTATTTTCTTTCATATGCTTATTCTTCTGGATTTCTAGCATGATTGATATTTTAGGAATATTTAGAATTGTTCTTTATGTCATGCCTAGAAGTTTGTTTGTTGTTAGTCCTGACCACATGTGGTTTTGGGTTCATATATGCTTAGGGCCAAGCAGTCTGAGGAGCTGGAGCCTCCTGTCCCTCCTGGCATTATTTCTTTAAGGAACTAGTGATAGCATAATGTTTTCAAGGGCTTGAGTGCTTTTGAATTATAACTTCACTCTTTTGCCAAAGCAGTCTATCATTTTAGGGGTGTATAATAGCTTTATTCAATAGCATGTGTGTGATGGAAGTATAGCTTCTGCCACTATTTAAGAAAGTGCTATTTAAGAATATGCTTGGTATACCTGGCTGGCTTAGTTGGTAGAGCTTAAAACTGGATATCATGGTCAGGAGTTCAAGCCGCATGTTGGATGTGGAGTCTACTTTAAAAAATGTGCTTGACTATCTTCTTTTAGAAGGTGGTTCATACAAATAGAATATAGCTTTTTTTTTTTTTTTTTAACAAATTAACATCTAATGTATTATTTGCCCCAGAGGTACAGGTCTGTGAATCATCAGACTTACACATTTCATAGCATTCACCCTAGCACATACCCTCTCCAATGTCCGTAACCCAGCCACCCTATTGCTACAGAATTAGCAAATCCAAATATCAATTATTTTTTAATATACTTAGAAGCAAACATTTTAAATCTAAATACATAATCTTAGTATTTTAATATTACTGCATTTTTTGCTTAAATAAAAATAAAGGATGTTAGATCAACTTCAGATTTGTTCCTATTGAATATATTCTACTAGGTATAGTATTTGGCTTCCTGTGACCTACTGTGGTAGCAGAGAGACTGGAAGGCCTGAAGATCTTCAGTCCAAAGACACACTGAAGATTGAAAGACTGGGAGTCAGTGATAGGTTGGAAGTGATAGGCAAGGAGAGGGAAGATTTAAGACGGATGCCATGCCTCTGACTTGAGTAAGTGAAAGGGAGAAAACAGATTTGGGAGCAAGATGAATTTGGCTTTGGATATATAGAATATGAGCTACTGAAGGACACAGAGCAGAAATATCTAGTAAACATATGCATTTGGGCTACAAACTCGGGGAGTCATTGTCATAAAGATAGTAGTTGAATTGAGTGAGGTAGCTTGCTTCTAGCCTTTCTCCACACATGCTTCCCAGGCACAGAAGAAAAAACCCTGAAGAGCACCCAGAAATAGGGGTAGAACAGAAAGAGGAAGACACAAGTTGACTCAGAAAAATCAGCCGAAGAAGGTGGTGTAAGATCAAGGAGTCACAGTGTCAGAGAAGCCTAGGGACAAAAGTATGACAAAGAAGTAGGGTGGTAATGATGGCCCAGTGCCACAGCAAGGTCAAGTAGCACATGAGCTTAAATGTGTTCACTGAATTTATCATAAGGTATTGGGTCCTGGAAAGTATATTTCAGAGAGGCCAAGGATCAAATTAAAGCATTTCTAGTGATGGCAGTGATGGGATGTGGCCACGATGCAGATGGGGATGAAGGAGAGCAGATAATTGAGCCATTAGATTGTAGCCTGGGTTAATGGATTAGTCTGGATTCTCTAGAGAGGCAGAACCAAGATAAGAAGAGATTTATTATGGGAATTAGCTCACACAGTTAGAGAGGCAGAAAAGTCTCATAATATCCTGCAAGCTGGATAACCAGGAAAGCCTATAGTATAGTTCAGTCTGAGTCCAAAGGCTTGAGAATGGGAGGGGAATATGAGAGTATGGGGTGGGCTTGGGGGTGCTAGTGTAATTCCAGGATTCTAACAATCTGAGAATCAGGAGCTCCGATGTCTGAGAGCAGGATAAGATGGATGTCCCAGTTGAAGGAGAGAGAGAGAGAGAGAGAGAGAATATATATATATTTTCCCTTTCTTGACTGCTGTCAAAGAATTGGATGATGCCCACCATATTGGTGAGAATGGACCTTCTTTACTTAGGTTACTGATTCAAATGCTGATCTCTTCTGGAGACATCTTCATAGACACACCCAGAAATAATGTTTTACCAGCTATCTGGACATCCCTTAGCCCAGTCAAATTGACACATAAAATTTACCATCACAGTTATCAACATGATACTCAAGTTACCTAGCATCGTGGTAGTATTTGGAGTAAGGTCAAGGTGATACGTCAAAGTCTCTGTGGATTAGTTGGAGTGATCAGGATTGTAGAAGAAATCAGTGTTAGGAATAGGCAGTAACTAGTGAAGCTCAAAATAAACAGAATTTTTCTAAATGTAGTGAGTTAATGGTCTATATTCTCTTGTGTCTCTTCTGAGAAAATTAAACAAAAATTTAATTTGATATATGGTGGTTTAATATCAAGGCACTGGAAACAAAGTAGAGCCACTGGGAAATATAAATGGGTTCTCAGGAGCTGAGCTGCTTTGTGTCCAACTTTCTAAGTATATATTAAAGATTCCTCTCATTTTTCTGAGTTCTGTCTGTATTTTCTGATTTTCCTCACCTTACTATTGTTTTGCACATAATACCCAGTGTCAGTCCCACCCTTGAGTTTCAAGACCTCTAATCTCTACTCCCCACCACTAACTCTCAAGAGTCTCAATGTATTTCAGTTCAAATGGTGAGGAGGGCATTAAAGACTGCCTTGTACAGTTTATAAAGGACATCCCAATCAAAGGCAATATCTATCTCACTCCTGGCTTTGAAAGGCTGGGGGAATAATTTAGCTTCTAGTTCATAGGTTTAGGGGAAGCCGGAGTATGTTAAGTTCAGAATGTCAGGACAGAGGCAATTTGTTAACCACAGAAAGGAGGTTCCAGAATGGATTTAGTGAGGAGTAGAGCAAGGTTAGTTGGGAAGAGTAAGGCATTTAACCATTTGGCCTTTGTCTAACCATTTTTTGGAATTATATGGTCCCTGAAAATATTTCTCATCTTTAATTAGATTGTGGTGTCTTATAGGGCTTAGTACTATAGCTTATATTTCTTCTGGACCCCGTACCTCTCTGCCCCCCCACCCCATAGGTACCCAGCATAATGCCCTCTGTGTTCTGTGGATTTTGGATATTTTCTTCTTTGAATTATATTTAATAGTGTATATGTCCTATCAGTTACACAGTAAGTTGTGTGTTTTTTTTAAGATTTTATTTATTTATTTGACAAGTAGACAGAGAGGCAGGCAGGCAGAGAGGGGGAAGCAGGCTCCCTGCTGAGCAGAGAGCCCGATGCAGAGCTTGATCCCAGGACCCTGAGATCATGACCCGAGCCAAAGGCAGAGGCTTAACGCACTGAGCCACCCAGGCGTCCTACACACTAAGTTGTATAGGACTTCATCTTTATACCTACCACATCTTGCTACACTCAGGCTTGTGCCTGGCCATTACACAGTAATTGACTGAATCAATTTAAATAAGGGGTAATAGGATAGAACAAAATTAGACAGAACATTGTTTCTAGTGCTTGGGATTTTAGCGACTTTTTCAACACTTTGAGAGGTGTCACACAGTTTCATGTGATATTTAACGACTTCTTCCATTAATGATACATATCCATTCTGTTTTTTCCATATTCTTTGATTTATTTTTAACAGACTCCTGGGATTAAAAGTCTGCCAGACAAAAATAAAGGTGGAAATGGTTACAGAATGTGCTGAAGTTACTTCCTCTGGAATTGTAAAGACAGGAGGAGGGATGATATGGCCAGAGGGAATTTTCCAAAAGAAAAGCGAGAGATGATATTTTCTAAATGCAGGCTATGTGATACTGAGCAACAACTGACTAAGTAGATTCTGCTGTCACTCTGGATGGCTTTGTGGCAAAGTTTCATGACTGCCTCTTCATAATGCGGGACACCCCTCTCCAATGCAGGGTCCATTTCTCTTCAGGACGATCAGTTAGCTTTTCCTTACCTAAATGGTGAGGAGCTGAAGTTGTACAAGATTTGGAGGATGAGGAATTGGAGGTGGAAATAGTTGCTGTGTTTATCGTAATCGTAGAATGAGACCAATTTTGGGCATCAAATTATAGATTATAATAGATATAGATGATAATAGAGTAACTCAAGGTTCAGGAATATGATTGAGACTTACTAAAACTGCCATATTTAAAGCTTTCTACTTTCTCCCTCCCTGTATGAATCATAGCATATGGCATAACTTTTAGGAGATTTATTTCATAGCATTTAACTCATATCATTTTCTCTTTATTGGCTGTATTCTTCACTCTTTTATTTTTTTTTAGATTTTATTTATTTGATAGAGATCACAAGTAGGCAGAGCAGCAGGCAGAGAGGCAGGCAGAGAGAGAGGGGGAAGCAGGCTCCCTGCCAAGCAGAGAGCCTGATGCGGGGCTTGATCCCAGGACCCTGGGATCATGACCTGAGCCAAAGGCAGAGGCTTTAACCCACTGAGCCACCCATGTGCCCCTGTATTCTTCACTCTTACAATCAAAGACATGGGCTGCATTATCATCTTGTTTAGTTCCACCATGCTATTATATAATTACTCTAAATAATGAGAGGTTTGAAGCTTAGCTATGAGCTGAGCTGTGCCTGGTCACCTGTGGTCGTTACACTCTTCTAATTTCATCATGATGAGGGGAGTGGGCAGGCAGGCAGCCAGCATTTCTGCAGACACTGTCCTGACACCCAGCACTTTCTTATAACTCTGATCGTAAGTCGGACCAATGTTCATATTTTGCTGGTGGTGATGTGTCAAGAGCATAATTCTTGAGGATGAATATTCTCTGCAGTTGATTTATTCTTTAAACAGTTATTTAATCAACTGTTCTATCACTGTTCCTCAGAATTTCTCCCTTCTGCATCAGGTTTTGAATTATCTGATCACTAATAGAAGACAAAGATATATTTCTAACCATGAATTATGTTAAAACAAAAATACTTAGATTCCATCATCAAACATGTTATACCATCATATTGTTATGATAATAAGTATTTAATGAAAATTATGTGACATGTTTTTACAAATACAGAACTTGCTCAGCTAACTTTCTCATTTGATTTGTTTCTAATGTGTTACTTGAAGAACTTTTAAAATGAAGAAAATGAAGATTGGGGAAACTTTTAAAAGTGATTTCCAGAATATATTTAAGTAAGAGTGGTACAAATATAACTCTTTATTCAAATGGAGATAAAGGAATTGAATAAAGGATTTAAAGAACAAAAATTCACCGAAGTTTAGCTATATTTTCTGAGCTATTTTTTATTTTAAATCTAAATGTTTTGCTTAATTCTTAACTAAACCACTGCATTAAAAAAAAAAAAAAGTAAATCCCCCAGGTAATTTCTCCTCATGGATCATTTCAAATAAGGCATTTTCTAGAATGCATTGGGAAAGTTACAACATGGGTTTGGTAGTTTTTCTTACCATGAATGTATTTTGAGCAAGTGATTATCATGTAACTTCCATATCATATTTTCAGTAAGAAAAATAAGTATGGAGAATCCTTTTCACCTTTGAAAGGCCATTCTCACCTACATGAAACTTTGATGCACAGCCTTGTATTTTAGCCCTTGCTCTTTTCCAGCTGTGTGAAATTCACCAATGTGCTGGTTTTAGTTCCCTCCAGAGGGCATACTGGAGATAAGTTTTTAATAAAGACAGGGGACAAACCATGTTTAGAGGTAGTCCTTTCAAACAGTAGTTCTCAATTCTCGGTCCCTGACAGAGAAACCCTTTCTCTCATGTCCAGGGGAGTCATACTCCCCTACAGCTTTCCTCAGCAGTGTTTTGGAAGTTCGCACTGTGATCCACTGTGATCACTGCTTCCAGGACTTTCCAAGGGTCCTTACTGGCTAATTCCAGACTCTCAATTACACCAAGCTGTCTCTTGTGTCAGAATGCTGGGTAAGAAAATCACTTTTCCTAAAATCACTTTAGTTTTTCTTGTTTTCTTCCTCTTGCCAGATGTCTCTGCCTTTCTTCTTGTCTTTTATCCTCAAAGATTCATAAACAATTTCCTTTTTTTCCATCGCCACCCACGTTTTGTTGTTGTTAAATCTCAAATACTATATTTCAATAGATAATATTAAGTTGAAAAAGATTATAATTATCATCGTGGGTTATAAGTTAACTCTTAAAAATAGTTTTATCATTTTTCTTTCAACTTTGGGGAGTTTTCCATATATGTGCATAGCAAAGGACAGACCCAGTACTTGGAAAACATGAGAATTCTTAGTGTAGTATTTGATGGCCTTAGATTGATTACCCAAATACACATCTCTCTCTAATAAGTAGAATGAAGGGAAGAAGCATAAATGAATAAATGAGCTGACTTTAAGGTAAGGAAAAAGAAGTAGATTTTTTTTTTAGTGTTATCAACTATCTGTTACATACATACATCTTTTACATACATTATTACATCAGTCTTCACATTGAAACTTGAATTTTTGTTTCAGGAGACTGAAGTTTAGAGAAGTTAAGCAACTTGTTCCAAGGCTAAAGCTTGTTGGTGGCAATACTTAGATTCAAAATCAGGTTTGTTGGACTCTAAAATTCATGTTTTTCATTATATTATCTTTTCTTAGAGAGTGTTATGTGGAACACTGTGCCAGTGAGAGATTTCATGAAAAATAAGTGTTTTCTGTTTAATTAAGATCGACAACTTCTGCAACCAAGCAACTGGTTCAATTTTGTTTAACCATGATGGCCAGACTTTTTACTCTGGTGACTTTTCCTTATGATTAATATTCTGTGGAGTTCATATTTTTCTCTTGTAGTTTTAATTGTGAAACTTTTTGGTTCATCAGAGCCTGGTTGTATTACGGTTCTTCAGCATTCATCTGGGCATTGTTTTTGCATGATAACTTCAGACAATAAATCCCAAACATCTAGGAGTCCTGTTGTGATAAATTAAAAACATGGTCACAAGTTCTTTGCTGCTCCTTTATCATGAGAACAAAACTATCTACCCATCGTATGAATTTGGGATGGCTTTGTGATGTGCTTTGACTAATCAAATGTATCTAAAGTGGTGTTGTATGACATCTTGCTGCCTCTTGGAATGCTGCCATAAAGTTTATGGAAGGAAGCTGGTCTTGCCTCTCAGAGGACAAGCGACCATGTGGAGGAAAATTGAAATCTCCTAACAGCCAGCCAGCAGACTGCTGGACATGAGTGATGCCACCTGTAGTTTCTGCTGGAGGTGCAGCCTGTGAGTGAACCAGGTAAAACCTGAAGGACCATCTAGCCAACCCAGGAATTACTGAGAAATAATACATCACTGTTTTTAGCCACTCAATTCTGGGCTGGTTTCTTACTCAGAAAGAGTTAACTAATACACGTATAAAAACCATACCTGGTAATCTGGGAATGTTGACGTTCTAGCCGTAGGATATTTCTTGGTTTTAAGAATTTTATATTTAGTTTATTGTTAACCTTGTTGAAATTAATATTTTATGTATTATACATGCTGTCCCTTGGGAGATAATTCTCCATGGGTTTCTCATGTTTCTACACGTTTTGTGAGCAGAAACATTGTCAGCTTTTGTTCTAAGCTAACTTTTTAAAGATGTTTGTATAGTGAACAGCCTTGGAAGATAGAGATAGTATCTCCTTAGGGGGAGAAGGCAGATTTGTTTTTCATCTGGGACAATAAAGATAATGTCTTTCTCAGAGGCAAGTGTTAGTCAGGTTTGCCTAAGCTCAAAGTTTCTCAGCTGGAACACAAGCCCTCCATGTGAGCAGTATCTACTTGATCTCCTCCCCATTGCTGCCTTGCGACGTGGAGGCTAAGAGGAAACATAGTGAACATGGAGCTCATGCTGCCTAATGTGTCGTGACGGATCAAGTTCTTTGTCTGTGATCTGGGCATCTCGTGTCTCCTGCCTCGGTTCTGAAATGGTGGCAAGCTAACTTGTTGTTTGCCAGGCTGGAAAAATCTCAGACTCTCCACGGTTCTTGAAATGATCTATTTTGAACTTAATGCAGAACACAAGATACTTGATGAAAATTGTATGAGCTTCTGATGTATTTTCAGGGACAGATTTATGAGACATTCTGCTTATTCCTTCTGAAATGTATAATTATTCATAAGCATCTGTATGTTGGTCCCTCATGAGTTCAATGATTAGATTCATTAGGAGTTGTATCTAAGAAGAATGAGTTTTTAAATTGCAGTTATAATTATACATCTGAATGAATAAAACATTAATATTTTGTTAGTGACTGTTATGTTCTGCTAAAACAGGGTAAGCTATGCTAGATATAGTTTGTTTTTTTAATAATTGTTTAATTTTCTGTCTGCACTTTTTCTGTTAAACTTTTATTTTTGTGTATTTATGATTTCTCTACTCCCATCTCTTTTTTTCACATTAATTATGCCAGTGGTTTATTTAGTTTATTATTTTATTTTCAAGAACACCACTCTTAAATTTATTTGTTCTTTTTTTCTGATTTATAAGTCATACATTTCTGACTTTATTAATCTCTTCCTTCTGTTTTCCTTGAGGCATTTTTTTTTTGTTCTTTTTGCTAGCTTCTTGAGATGAAATATTTAATTCACTTATTTTCACTCTTACTTGATCCTTAGCATTACAAATCTTTGCTGTGTTCTAAAGACTCAAATATGTACTTTTTTACATAATTATTATTTTTAATTCTGGTTATAATTTTTTTTCTTAAACTAAAATGTTATGGAGATAGTACTTTGACCTGTCCTGATAACTGTTTTGCCTGTTTGTTTGTTTTTTCTTTTTCCATTTTTTAAATTTCTGGAGTTAGTGCACTGTGATCAGAGAATAGACTTTGTTTTGTTTTAAGATTTTATTTATTTGAGATAGAATGAGAATGAGAGAGAGATAGAACACACAGGCAGGGGGATCAGAAGGGAGAGGGAGAAGCAGACTCCCTTCTGAGCAGGGAGCCCGTTGAGGGGCTTGATCCCAGGACTCAGATCATGACCAGAGCCAGAGGCAGACGCTTAACCAACTGAGCCACTCAGGGACGCCCAGAGAATAGACTTTGTAGCAGATGCAATTTTTGGAATTTTTTTGAGGGTTTCTTTGTACGTAATGTGTGGTCAATTTGGGGAGCTGTAATAGAGGTCCTTTTTAAGTAGTGATTTTCTTTTGTTAATGTGAAGTTTCTAAACTCAGGGTTTCCTGTGGGCTAGGATTTGAATATGAAGACAAAGGATAATTAAATATCAAGTAAGCCTACTAGGTGTTTGGTATAATATGGTGAGATGTACAAAATAGTAAAGATGACCTTTGATACTCCCTGTTGACCATGAGGATGTTGAACAACTTTAATATCATTTGCTGAGAATATGACCATAAAAGTCTTAGTTTTAGGCTGGTGATGTTATTACCCATTTGGAATAGCAAGTTAGATCATTGCCTAAAACATATAGTTTCTTCTAGGAACACAAAAAGAATTTGCCATTTTTCATCTCACTTCAGTTGTAAACTTCTAGTTGTTTTCCGTGGCCATAGCTAAAATCAGCCCTTTTCAGTTGATCATGAGAACTTGGAATCCACCCATATTTTCTGCCATTTAGACTATTTAGCACTGGGAGCTGAGAGTGAATTCTAGAATAAAACTCAGTCTGATTATCCTGATTTCTGACTGCCTCCCTCTCGAATGATTTTTAGAGCTAGAGAGATCTGGATTTGAAGTCCAGCTTTACCCTCAATTATCTGTGCATCCTTGGGCAAGTTGTATAACTTACCTGAGTCTTTTTTTTTTTTTTCTCTTTTATAAAAAGGGAGATAACAAAATTCACCTGCAATGTCACTTTGAAGATGAAATGAAATGAATGAAAACTGGGACAGTGGCTTATACTGTTTCATCTCTTCCATGAATTTAGGTCTTTGGAATAAATGCCCTGGGGAATGGAAACTCAATCTTAACTTAATCAGAGATTCAAATTCCCTTCCTTAATTAGCAGTTTCGGGCTTCTGACTACAGGAAGGTTTACTGTTGTCATCATTGGTGAGGAACACTGGTGTCCTTGTTCAGTGGTAGCACATTGTGCGGCAGCTCTGTGTGGTGACATAGGTACCGACTCTGAGGCCCCAACAGCTGGGTCCAACCCCCCCCCCCCGTTTCTTCTTCCTAACTTTGTGACATTGGCCAATGTAATTAATCTTTCCAAGCCTAGTTCTCTCCTCCTGTAAAACTGGAATAAAAATAGTGCCTGACCCCAAAGGTTGTTGTGAAGGATAAATTCAGTAAAGCATGGGAAGCAGTTAGCCCTGTACCGAGAGCATATGCATTGTCATCACCTCACAAATGTGTTACATATAATTTTCTTGGGAAGACTCATTATTGAAAAGTTAAAAGTTAAAAATAGCCTGTTAGACTTGAGTAATGATAGAAGATAGTTTTTTCTTCTGTTTTCAAATTCTGATGATAAATATTTAAGGTAAAGCATATTAAAATACAGAAACAAAGCATTTGATTAAACCATACATCAATCTAAACAAGGAGCATTGGTGCTGAGGCTTTATGTAGCAGTTATGGTTGCCCTGGAATTAAAAAAAAAATACAGGTCTGCTCCACAAAACTATCATTTTATAGGAAAGGCTAGAAATACAGTTTATAGGAAAGGCAAAAAATATAGGAAAGGCATACAAATATAGTAGGAAAAATACTAGGAGAATATGGAAAAAATGGCAATTCAGCTGTAGCCAGTTCATGAAAATAACTCACCCTTCCTTGCAGGGTGTTGTTTCTAAGTGATTTTGGGTTATGCTGGGTTACTTTTCACCAAACCATAGGAGCTTCTGGCTTGAATTAAAATGTGTAAATTGTGGCACTGGGGCTTTCCCTTAAAGAGGTCTTTGGGTTCAAGCTGTTACAAATTCTAGATGCCTCTGGTTGTTTGAATGACACATCACAAGGGACAGTTCTTCCTTCTGAAGATTACAGAAACTCACTGATTTCTTTAAATAGAAATAGCAGATTTATGTAAAGCCATTTATCAAAGCCTCCTGGATGATGAGCACCAGGGCTGCCCTGTGTCAGTACCATGAAACAATCCTGCAAATGGGAGAGAATAAAAGTCTCCTTTCCCAGTGGGACTTCTCAGCATGGCCCAAACCCAGGTGTTCCGTTCTCTCCTATATATATTCATGATGAAAACAAAAATAAAGGAAGGGGTGATGTAAGACATCATACCAGCATACAGAATATGATTTTATCACTCCAAAGAAGCTGTATTCTTAAAATGGAATTCCTAAGCTCTAGGAAGATAGCTAGAAATGTAGCACCATATTTTTAGGGAACAATTTTTCATGTCTCTCTCATGATTGGATTCTTCTCTGACAGCTAAGTGTTGACAGAAAATAAGGCAGAAGTTAACCTGTGTAAAGACCAACCTTTCTTCCTACTTTCATATTCTAGGGTTTTTTTTTTTTTATTAGTTGCAAATATGAAACCTTTCCTAATAGAACTGTATTCCCATGGACTCTACCAATAATCACCTGGGCTGCAAATCTCCTTGATTTAGGCTAAGCCTGCTCATGTTTGCAAGAGATCTGTGTTACACTGATGTGGCAGGGACTTAATTTCCAAGGAAGTATTATCTATGTACCCTGGCAGGTGGTGAGGGAGTCCAACATGTAAGCCGTGGGCTGTGACTGAAGGAATTTGCAACATAACTTGATTAGTTTTATGTTGTTTTGATTCCTTTGGGAATGCTGATGAAAGTTACAGTCCCTTGTTTAAAAGAATATTTAATCCAACCTTTGTAGCAGTGCCTCTATGTGCTTCACGCCTTCCTTTAGTCTTTTCTTCCAATTGTAATCCTCAACAAAACATGAAGGACCTACTATGGACATTTTTTTTCGTTGATGCTGATGCTGATTGGTGGGATGATGTGGCCCATCAGGAAGCTTGAGAAACAGTCTTGTTGAAGAAGAAGCTCCCAAAGAGACAGAAATAGAAATCGCCTCAGGTAACTTTTCACAGCAGCAAACTCTCAAGGGAGGAAAGGGAAGTCATAGAGTAGTAGGACTGCTGGGGAAGATCACATGTGCTAGTAGTCTGCCTTGCAGTCTTACGGGGCAGGTACATCTGTAGACCAAACACGCAGCCACGTAATAAACTTAATTTTCCTGTCATTGGATATAATGTATATTTTCAGCTCCTATTCCTCTGATGAGCGGCTGTGTGATTTCAGCCGTTTTGGGTTTTGCTTCCTCCCTCCATCAGTTGGTGCTCATAGTGTGTGAAAGACGGAGGTGGGTGCCAGAGAAGCACCTGTGCTGAGGTGTCAGCCCCTGATGAACAGGGGTGGAGACATGGGTGTGACGGGAGGATGAACCCAGTGAAGCTACTTCATCTGAAATTACAAAGAATGCAAAGCACGTCAGGTAATTTGTGATCATATTATCTCATTACATGTGAAAACATTTTACATCACTTAAGTATGAGGGGCTTACATATGGAAATCCAGCTTTCTGACTTCTCTTGAAAAATCAGAGTCATACTGGTGCTATATTCCTGCAATACTCATTCATTTCTAAATCTCTACATTTATGGTAGTAACCAGGTTCTGAGGTCTCATTTTGTAATCCATAATATAAGAGGCTTGGATGGAGTCTTGAGGGGAAGGTAAGATATTTACACAATAACAGAAGAGCACTAAAAACATTCAAGCAAGTCAATGAAATGTGGAATGGATGAAATAGGGGTTGAGGATTAAACAATACACTTCATATGATGAGCACTGAGTAATGTATAGAATTGTTCAATCACTTGTATTATACAACTGAAACTAATATAGCACTGTATGTTAGCTATCCTGGAATTAAAATAACAAACTTAATAAAAGGGGGAAAAAAAACATTTAAGCAAGGCAAAGGAGGAGGATATGAAAGATATTTGATGTACAATAAGGAATCAGGTTTAAATATGGGGTGAATGCAAAGGTGGGCAGGACATGAAATTACAGAAATAGGGAGGGATGAGAATGGGAATTGGGAGACTTTGTTCTGTGAACTATGGAAAATCACTGATGAATTTTAATTGATATGCTAGCTAATGTTTTGGTAAGGTTTTTTTTTTTTAAGATTTTATTTATTTATTTGACAGACAGATATCACAAGTAGGCAGAGAGGCAGGCAGAGAGAAGGAAGGGAAGCAGGCTCCCCACTGAGCAGAGAGCCCAATGTGGGGCTTGATCCCAGG
The DNA here is from genome assembly GCF_022355385.1 of Mustela nigripes. Classification (NCBI taxonomy): domain Eukaryota; kingdom Metazoa; phylum Chordata; class Mammalia; order Carnivora; family Mustelidae; genus Mustela; species Mustela nigripes. The sequence continues at coordinate 97,994,199 of NC_081561.1, forward strand.
TCCCTGAGATCATGACCTGAGCTGAAGGCAGCAGCTATAACCCACTGAGCCACCCAGGTGCCCCTGTTTTGGTAAGTTTTATATGGGCATAGTGTGGAATAGGGCAGAAGAGATACAGAAAGGTAGAAAAAAAGAGTTAAAAACTGAATTAGGAAATTCTGTTCTTTTGAAGGTCTTACAGCTTTTGGGAGCAGCAATTTTTGGTAGAAAATTTTTACGTTGATGTCTCATACTATTTTTGACTGCTAGAGGCTTATAATTCAAGTGTTCTGCAGCTTTTTGGGTCTATGTTCTGTATGCAACTGGTCAGTATTTGCCATCAACTTTTGCATGCATTCTTTGGTTCTGATTTTTTAAACCTCACAATTCATTTTGTTGCATGTATAAAGTTTGAAGTTAGTGACTGTTCAATAGAAAGAGCAGAGTAGACTGCAAGCTCTGGTGAAACTCTGCTGTTGCCAGCAAGGTCAGCTTTCAAACAGCATGACCTACAGCATGATGTGTAGGTCCACTGAGCACAAATGGCCTTGAACCCATCTCTGATTTGGACTATTATCTTTTGTTGATGTGAAATTGACTACTGTGGAGTTGCCACTTAGGCAACTCAGAAACAGCATGTTTCTTAGATTTTTTTTACTGCTTGCTGTGCATGCATGCCTAGAACTGAGTTAGTTTTAGATAGATTTTTTTCACCTGAACTGCATAAAGTATTCTTTAACAATGGCAAATTTTTGTTAAGGCAACATTTTATTCACTTAGCAATTGTTTGTTGCATCTAAATCTCTGTTAGAAAGACTCTTAAGTATGCATTGTGAATATGTTAATGGTCAATATCAATTATAAAGCACTGACATGATGATAATAACTGTAATTTACTGAGCAGTGTGCTACATATTATGGCTATAAATTTGATCTAGATCTTTACAAAACTCTAAGGCACTACGAGAAAGGTATTCTTCTTCCTGTTTTACAAATGAGAAAAGTAAGGTCCAGAGAGATTGAGAAACTTATTCAAGATAACACAGATAGTAGATAGCAGAGATGTTTAACTTACTATTTTGTGTCCTACGTAGAGTCACAGACACAAAAGCACATTGAGAATTTGGGTATGTAATAAAATGAAAACTGCAATAACACTGAATTGTACTTTCGTTAATGCCAAATGAATTCACAGTATTCCAGCAGACAGCAGAGCTCTTACTCTTGACAAATATCTTGCAGAGTTAACATGTAGCAATATTGGATTTGTTTTATGGGATGATGATGTTACCAGTTCAGTGTTACCAGGCAGGCATGAATAGAGTTACTTTTCTGAAGGAGTGATAGATAGATTCAACTCTACTTTTCTAATTCACTTTACAACAGATGGATGCACATTAGCGAGGGGGCTGCCTTCACTGAGAACTGAAGGTTGTAGGGTGCTATCATTACCATGTTGGCTCATATTCTAGAAAAATCATCATTCTAGTTATCAAGGCTTAAAACTTTTATGGATTTTCTTTTACTAATTTATTTTAAATCATTGCATACTTTGTTAAGACAAGTGCTTTTTAATGTCATTAGCCATTAGTCATTTGGAGAAGAATTTTCTCCGTTAGAGTTCAGAACTGTCTTGTCAGTGGTTCATGGGCTCTGACAGTTCATGCACTCTGATAAGTGGATGTCAGAAGGGATTTTGGTCATTCAGGGACTTACCAATGAGTTTTAACCCAGTATTTATAAAATCAATAAAGTGGCTTAATCTGGGGCAGCTTGAATAATTTCAGTATACCATCTAATCTCAAGATTCATTTCTTAAAACTTTTTATAAAAGAATCTCTTCATAAAAGCTACTAAAATGTTTCTTTTACAGGGTAAGATTTTGATATGTCAGAGACCCTAGTAACTGATATTCAGAAATGTAAGGATTTATTTATTATTATTATTTTTAAAGATTTTATTTATTTATTTGACAGAGACAGATCACAAGTAGGCAGAGAGGCAGGCAGAGAGAGAGAAGGAAGCAGGCTCCCTGCTGAGCAGAGAGCCCGGTGCAGGACTCTATCCCAGGACCCTGAGATCATGACCTGAGCCAAAGGCAGCGGCTTAACCCACTGAGCCACCCAGGTGCCCCTCAGAAATGTAAGGAATTTAATGCAACTTTTTCATTTTATTGAATGGTATTGTATAGCTCTTGTATAATGAGACACTTTTGAATTTGTTAGGCTGTGGTTCTTTTATGCATTTAAGGAAGAAGTGTTAATTATGTCATGTGAAAGTTTTAGAAGAAATATAATGTATTAAATTATTAAATTATAATATGTTCTCCTTAAAATGTGAGATATGTTGTCACTAATATCAACAACAATATTATCAGAAATATATATTACCTTCCCGTGTCTTGGTTTATTGTGTGCTTGAACATTTGTTCTTATAAAAATGTTAGTAATGAATTTTTAAAGTAATGTGACTGGAATATGCTTCATTACTTTTTTAAAGTCCCAATTTGAGACTTCTGGAAGCTGTGATTTGAAAGCCTTCCTCTAACACAGTTTCTTTTCAAACTCAATTTAGTAGCAGTAACAGCACACAAAGATTTGAATGAAAGAGGTATGGTGTTGGTTGCACTTATCAAATTATATCAGCTCAGTCCTTAGTTAGGCAGCAGCTATTGTGAAAACTTGGCTCATAAATTTCTATCTTTCCTTATATCAATCAGTTGTTTCTGCAAGCAAATTGGAAGGGCAGTGAGTTGTGTGTGGGAGTATAGGTTGGTGAAAATTTCCTGGACTGGTTTTGTCACATGCATTAAAAATCCAAAAACGGTTACATTTTTTGACATGGCGATTTCATTCCTATGTATTTATACTAAGAAAATAGAGGAATACATGCACTAATGGTCATATGAGTCAACGAGTCATATGAGGATGTTTATGTTTTTTATAATACTGAAAAGGTAGGAACAACTTAAATATTTAGTAATTGGGAATGAGTTAATTATATTCTCTATATAATATAATTATGTAGAGCCATTAAACCACATATAGTACCAATAGTAATGTTTACATTTACTGAATATTTACTATTTACCACTTAATGCCCTTAAATACATTTCAAAATTTAATCCTCATTCCGATCTAATGCCTTGGAAATGTGTTACAATACCTGAAAGCCACATATTAGGTAAATGATTGGACTTGGAATCAGACTCAGGTGTGACTGTTTATAAGGCTCAAGCCTATCAGACTTTATGAATATTTAATTACATTGAGAAATATACAAAATTTATTGCTATATTATCACATTAAAAAATCTCCAAATGAATGGGAAAAAGATGGAAATGTGTTATCAAAATGAAAATAGTTATTTCTGGGCAGAGGGACTGCTGATAATTTTTTGTTGTTGTTTCATTGGTAGATTTTACTTGTTTTCCAAGTTTTATGAGCGTGTGTTGTTTATGAAATTAAAAAAGCAAGGTTTTTTTCCTCCCCCCCAATATGTCTGCCTGAAAATGTTAATTGCAGCATGATTTATAATATGATTTGGAACAACTTAAATGTCCAACAATAGAATTGCTTAATAAAATATTGTTTGCCAATTATGTGGATTAATACAAAATAAAATGACTTCTATTAAATGACTTCTATTAAATACATGCAACTAAATAATGTTCTGTGAAGTCAGGAAGAACGTAAAATATTATTTACTGTAAGATGACTATGATCTACATTAAGACTATGATGGAAATTCTGTATGCACATGGTGAAAGACTAGAATCTTTAGAATCATCAAAGTTACTGTGGTTTTCCAAGACTTGGGAGAAAAATGTTTTCTCTAATGTTTATTATTATTAGTATTAATTAATATTATTATTAATGAATAATATAAAATAAAAATAAATAACCTCTATGATGTGGTAAGCAACTAAATGAACTTGATCTGTTTTGCTACCATGCAAAAGAAGTTTATTTCTAAGGGGGCAATAGAATTAGGTGCAGTCTGACTTCACAGCATTCATTCTTCTAATATTATTCAGTATCATCAGAAATCCCATGACTGCAAAGACAGAACAGCCTCTGGTTTTCTTTCCTTGCCGAGGCTCTTCCTACAGATTGCTGCCATCCCAAATTAGAAAGCAACCTGAATAAAAGTTCCCCAGACAGGTTGTCTCTGCTGCTTTGACAAATGCTGAGTACTCACTCTATCCTTGAGGTCACCGCAAATGACAGGCGGTGAGAAGTGAATAGAAAATGCTTCCCTAGCACTCTCTTATCTCTGGTTTGCTGAGTAAGATAGGCAGTGCAGAAAGCCAGCAGCTTCTGGAGAGAGGGCTTCCACAAAGGCGAAAATTTCTGTCTCCCCTGGAAGTGGATGTGCGATCTCAGCAGGTATCTTGCCTTTGGGGTATTGGAATGGTAGCTGGCAGCTTGCCTAGTTTTGTTTCAGAGTCCAGGTACAGGGGAAGCCAGATGTCAAGCTGCCCATTTCTGCACCAAGTGACATACCTGTCTTGTTCCTCTCCTTTCTAGGCTGCTTCCTGTAGGAAGGTTGTCATTGGTATAAAAACGCATTATTTGAGTTACTCAGTAGGACACCAGAGATTGTGAACCCAGCTACAATAAGTCAGTGTCTGTCTGCCAGTACTGTAAAATATAAGGTTTTTTTTCCTTAACATTTTAGCCCATTATTGATTTTTCTGAATTGTAAATGTATTGTAGAAGTACAGGCTTCTTAAGCTGCTGTGACAGGGCAGGGATTGATTTTGGTGATTCATGGGATCTCCTACAGAAAGAAAGAAACAGATAGATACGCTGCTCAAGCTAGCGGTTGCTTATTGGGACACGAAGATATACAAGTTCAATACATTTTCAGAGACAGAAGTTACCCAAGTGATCATGATTTTCAGTGCCTTCAACTGAAGATGTTTAAACTGTAATGTGATTTTCACAATAATTTCAGAGACTATTCTTAGCACTAGAAACATCTTAAAGAATTCTGATCTAAAGAACAAAGAGCATGGTGCCTGGGGGAACACATGAAGTTTGTGAATCTATCTGTGATCCTCCTTGGTATCCTTAACAGCAAATTTTAATTTCATCAGTACGAGTCAGGTAGCAACATTAGTGTCTGAGTTTTTGGACTGACATATAGTAGTGAACATATGAACATTTGAGAAGGATAATAAATTAGGAAATATGAATGGATTCCGTCGCTGAAAAATCATTTAATCCTTTAAAATGGCATTGTAGTAATAGACTTTAATGGACAACATACTTTTTTTTTTCTATACAATTCTCTTCTTTCTTTATTTTTTGGTGCTATTTCACTTTTTACCATATTTACCATATATCACCATAGCACATACCTTCCCTAATGTCCATAACCCAATGGACAGTATACTTCTTAAACACTGAAAAAAAAAAAAAAAGGGTGGTTGCAATTATACAGAAAATATGAAACAGTCTCTAATGGGCTTTTGTGTGTCTTCTCCTACCTATTTCCTTGCTTTTCTACCAATAGTGCCCTGCCTTTCCAAAATGTTTCCTTTGGGGGAACCACTCTTTTTCCTTTCCAGTCAAATCTTTTTTGGGGGGCGGATTTCCCCCTTTCCTAGCTTCATGGTTAACTTTTCATAATCTTAAATTAAGCTGGCTAGCCATTCCATTTTCCCAGTCATAGTACCTGGCTCATAGATGGACACATAAACCAAAGATATTAGAATGGAAAGGAGATATTTGCTAAGTTTTGTGGAAAAAAGAAGCTTCCACTTTCCTCTATGGTAGTTACTGGCACAGGCACGTGAGTCTCTCAGGTTTATAACCATGGCATCTATTTGGGTACCTCTGCAGGTAGTCTTGTCTGGTGTGTGTGTGTGTGTGTGTGTGTGTGTGTGTGTGTGTGTGTTGGTGGGAGAGGCCACTGAGCACTGGGTAGTGCCTGTACATGAAACTGAGACTATAGAAGGCAGTACAGAGAAATAATGATAAATAGGATCCTAAGCAAAAAATTTTTTTGAGCTGTATGATCAGTCTCTGCCTGAACTAAGAACTACTTCTGCTTATAAATTACATTTAGTAAACTCATTTGATTTTTGATCTCTTAAAACTTAAATAGCCCTAGCTGATACAGCTCCCAAGATTTTTGTAACAGGAAGTTCAACCATATGTTGAAAGAGAACACAATTTGCTTTCTTGGCAAGGTGCATCTCTTTGTTAGAGAATGGCACACAGTTAAATGTTCATATATTTATCTCAACGCACTACATTCTAGAGAGCAGTGACCCAGGAATCCAGGGACAGATTGCTCAGGTGTCCCCATGCTGTGTGTAGGACCAGCTATTAAACCTTATCTCACACTTCCTCTCATTTTATCATGGTATGAAAGGAGAGAAGTGAGGTCAGCTTAATTCAGATCAACAAACACCCATTCAGTGCCTAGTGAGGAGAACTTTTTGTATACATTTTCTACCCAGGATTTAAATCTCCTTCCTGTTTCAGAATTGCCTGAAAGAAAAAAGGAGGAGGAGGGAGGGGAGGGAGAGGAGGGAGAAGGAAGAAGAAAAAAACTATGTATACGCTTTCTCAGTCTCCCTTGCAGTAATGGGATGTGATCTAGGCTCTGCTAAATGATGTGCTGCCCTAGAACTTTAGTCAAAAGCTAGTGATGTGAAGAAGCTGGCCCTATGCAGAATCTGATGGAGGCAGTGATACTAACCAAATTCAATAGTAGCTGTAGTTTTTGGGGTAGTGTCTTCCGTCATTTTTGTCAGAGGTACAAGGTATTGAGTTTATTTTCCAGACAATGGCAGTTATTCTTTCACTGGACCATTTCTGTGGATTGTTGGGTGGTTAGTTGGCCTTAAGACTCAATGATGTCTGAAGTATCTGGGAAAATGAAAATTTTATGTAGCTGTGCTGAACTCCATTTGGAGAATAGCAGTATTCCTTCGAACTTTAGAGAAAAACCAGACCCTTTCCAGCAAACAGCTGATTTCCTTTTGGGAAAGAGTTCCTGTTTTGCCACCACCCCTGGGAGAGATGAAAGCCTTACCATAGTTCATTGGTTGAACATGCAACAAAAGCTACCCATTAATGGGCATATAGAGCCATAAAGCTCCACTGCTGGAGCATGTGCAGTTATCAAATGAAGTGGAAATATAGACTGAGATCTAAGCAGATCTTGAAGAAAAACAAGAAACATGAATAATAGACTCACACTTACCATGTGCCTGCTTCTTTTAGCCCACAGTTTTGGCTACATAGGAGATTCACTGAAGTCAATCATCCCAAGGTGCACTGGCAAGTCATTGCGGTTCCCTCGGGTGTGTTTGTGGGATGGTGGAGGAGGGAGATATTCCTAATAGGTAGACTCAAACTTCGTCTTCATTTTCTGGAAGGAGAGATAGTTGGAGGCATGGTTCTGTACCATTTATGAGATGTTGCAATCAGTCTGGCTGGATGGCCAGGAACTTAAAAGAAACATAATTAAAGGAAGGTTTCAGGAAGAGTTATTCGATGGACCTCTCAGAATGGACCCAGAGTATGAGAATATTATATTTCGTGTGAATGCTAACCCACAAGCCCTCCCAGCAATGAGTTCACTTGTTTTAGCAAATGTAACAAAATATATCAAATGCTTCCATTAAGTATAAGAAAATGTCCCCAACCTCATTTGTTAGCAGGTAAATGCAAATTAAAACACCAATAAATTCTCACTAAACACGTAAGAGAATGGCTAAATGTAAGAAGATGGAAAATACTGTCAATGTTCCAAGTGTCACATATTGGCAACTGTGTGGAGTAATCAGGACTCTAACCTTGCTGATGGGAGTATGAATTGAAAATTTCCATTTTGGAAGACTGTTTGTCAGTATCTACTAAAATATAACATATGCACATTCTTTGACTCAGCAATTCCATCTCTAGTTACATACTCAATATAATTGTATGCATGTGTGCACCAAAGACACCTAAAAGACCACTTGCACAAGCTGAGGATTCGCAAAATCAAAACCTAGAAACAATAAAATTATCCACTAATTAGAATAGATAAATAATGATTGCATATTTCAGCAATTGAATATTATATAGCAATGTAAACGGACAGACAATTGCTGCATTTAACGACATGGAGGGATCTCACAAGCACAATGCTGAAAAAATAAGAGCTAGATACAAAAGAGAACATAGTTTATGAATCCATTCATATGAAGTTCAAAAACCGCAGAACTAGCATGATGATAGTATTCAAGGTAGAAAAGGGATAGTTACTCCAGGAGAACTTTTGGGGTTGTTGATAATATTTTATATCTCCATCTGGTTGTGTTTGTATGGTGGTGTGTATCTTTGTAATCAAATTGTATACTTTGGTACACTTATATATGAGATATATTACAACAAAAATGTTTATTTAAACAGTAAAATATAGACAGATATAATCATAGAATATATGATAGCATTTTAAATTGAAAATGTATTAATGACTGCAATGGATTGAAAAATATCAAATACAATTCTTGAGTTCATATTGGTAAGACCAGTAAATAAAACCCATTGGTCCTCTTTGGTTGTTACTAAGGCACCAATATACTTTGAATGATTCTATTTTGGATTAAATGAGCCAGAACTTCTATTACTTGCAACTGTGATACTCCTACTAAGTACCAGAGATCTGGTTAGGCCCAGGAGGTTCACACTGAATTAAGGATATCACCATTCTTAAGTTAGCATTCTAAGCTGAGCAGCCTGCATGACAACTAATTCTGGAGATACAAATCTCTTGAAGGCTATACTTTTTGGCTGGCTGTGTTGCCCTTTTAGCTCTTCATCTAGAATTGCTAGGCAGTTATCTTTTTCCTATCTAATTAAAGCTAGAGAAGTTTGTCATTCACTGGATTTGTGAACGTCCTTGTCATCTTTGAATACCTGACTACAGACATCTGATTTTAGGTATTCCTGAAGCTGCGATCACTAGCAGAGTTAAGGGGCTTCCGTGGCTGTAGGTCAGTTAGCAGTGAAGCTGTCCATGGAGAGCAGAGTGGTTGCCCCATCACCTTTTGGCCTGTCATTTTAACTCCTCGAAAAGGATTGAAAGAAAACAATAGAAAAACATAGTTTGAACAAATGTGTAAAATTCTTTAAACAATTCATTCTAGATTTCCGAGGAGGTTAATACCTACTTACCTACTCATCTTTATTTCACTTGTTTTTCAAAGATAGAACCTTAGTTCTTATTGGTGCTTTCAGATGCTCCCTTGTTAAACAATTTTAAGCTCTACCATTTATGTAGTGGCCCAGAGCCCAGTCAGGAGATAGGACTATAAATCTGAAAATTATTGACTAACTTCTGTGACCTTGGATAAGTTTATGCCATCTCTGTTTGTCTTCTTATATTTGAATTGGTATAGTAATATCTGAACTGTGTTTTAAGTGAAGGTGAAAGTTACCTTGTTTGGAAAAATCTTTTTAAACTCCTTGGGGAAATAACTGGGAATAAATAGACATTTCAAATGTCTTCATATCACTAGAATGTATCAGATGAAAGAGTTGTCAACTTCAAACACAATAGTTAATATTATTCTCATGTGGAAAGTCCTTAATGCTTCTACTTTTTGTGAGTAACATTAATCTTAAACCCACATGGAATTAAAGCTGTTTTAATTAAGCATATAATTTGGTGCTAACCTTAATTTTGGAGATGATAAAGCATTTTATAATGGTCAATGAATTTAGCACTCCTGAGGCTTTTATAGAAATGATTAGAAAGGACAACTACCCAATTATTCTGGATGTAGAGCTGAAAGATATGCAGGAGCCAGCTAAAAAGTTGTACTTCTGAAAGGCTTTCTTTCTGGAAATGAGTATTTGGAAAGTTGCTGATTCAAGAAGAATCATTTATAATGTTGAAATAGAGGAATGTATTTAATCATTCATTCAACAAATATTTATTGTGTACCTACTCTCTGCATTTTTCTCAGCATTGGAGATAGAGTAGTGACACAGCCATTATTCTTACAGACATCACATTCCAGAGAAGGAAGGAGAACAAATCGACAATGCTGTTGGTTAGGGCAGACTAGTATTTCAAACAAAAGACCCCACTAAGTTTAGCTGAAAATTCTGGACAGACTAGAAGGTATCAGTGTACTAACAAGAGATTAAAGAATCATGGGGCCAGGATGGAAGAGAATAGGGGTTGAACAATATCATTAGTAACATTGACCTAATGAATATTACTCCTTTAAAAAATAACTGCTTTTCTCAAACTGCAGAATATGCTTTCCTCACACATACATATGGAACATCTACAAAAATGGATTGTAGTAAGACAATAACGCAACTCTGAATAGTTTTGAAAGGATAGAAGGCATGGAGAGTATAGTATTTTACCATAATGCAATTAGAAGTCAACAGAAAAAAGATAACTAGCATACCATTATATGTTTTGAAATAAAGAGAAGCATGTACAAATAACCCATGGGTCAAATTACAAAATATATGATGGGAATTAGAAAATACTTTGAACTGAATAAGAGTGAATAATAGTGAAAATACTATATATCAAAAGTAGTATTTTCACT
>NC_081561.1:98004856-98016403 GCF_022355385.1 Mustela nigripes
AGTGAAAATACTACTTTTGATATATAGTATTTTCACTATTATTCACTCTTATTCAGTTCAAAGTATTTTCTAATTCCCATCATATATTTTGTAATTTGATCCATGGGTTATTTGTACATGCTTCTCTAAATGGCATTTAGAAGGAAGTTTATAGCCTTGCATGCATATGTTAGAAATGAAAAAAAAAAAAAAAGAAGAAAAGAAAAGCAGAAATCAATGAGCAAAACCTGGATGCCAAGAAATTAGAAAAGAATACCAAGTTAAACCCAAAGTGAATAGAAAGAAGGAAATCAGATTTGGGAGCAGAAATTGTGGAAATAGAAAGCATATAGACAAGAACTGCCCTATGACCCAGCAATTGTACTATTGGGTATTTACCCTAAAGATACAAACGTAGTGATCCAAAGGGGCACGTGCACCCGAATGTTTATAGCAGCAATGTCCACAATAGCCAAACTATGGAAAGAACCTAGATGTCCATCAACAGATGAATGGATCAAGAAGATGTGGTATATATACACAATGGAATACTATGCAGCCATCAAAAGAAATGAAATCTTGCCATTTGCGACAACATGGATGGAACTAGAGCGTGTCATGCTTAGCGAAATAAGTCAAGCAGAGAAAGACAACTATCATATGATCTCCCTGATATGAGGAAGTGGTGATGCAACATGGGGGTTTAAGTGGGTAGGAGAAGAATCAATGAAACAAGATGGGATTGGGAGGGAGACAAACCATAAGTGACTCTTAATCTCACAAAACAAACTGAGGGTTGCTGGGGGGAGGGGGCTTGGGAGAAGGGGGTGGGATTATGGACATTGGGGAGGGTACGTGCTTTGGTGAGTGCTGTGAAGTGTGTAAACCTGGCAATTCACAGTCCTGTACCCCTGGGGATAAAAATATATGTTTATAAAAAATAAAAAATTAAAAAAAAATAAGTAAATAAAGGTGACCCTTAGAAAATTCAAAAAAAAAAAAAAAAGAAAGCATATAGACAGTAAAGAGCACCAACTATATCAATAAACTCTTGGTGAGACTGGTCAGAAAACATAAGGAATGCACAAATAACCAGTATCAGGAATGTAAACAGATACTGAAGACATCAAAATCACAAGATGGATACTGTGAATAACTTGATGTCATGTCTTTGAACATTTCAGTGAAATGGATAACTTAGAAAAATACAGCTTACCAAAACTGATTATAAGAGGAAATAGAACAGTTGGATAGTCCTTTATGTATTAAAATAATTAGATTTTTAAATTAAAAATGGCTCACAAATGAAATTCTAGCCCACTGACAAGACATGCTCCTCCCCCACTTTTTTTTTTTAAGATTTTATTTATTTATTTGACACAGAGAGAGAGTTAACAAGTAGGCAGAGAGGCAGGCAGAGAGAGAGGGGGAAACTGGCTACCTGCTGAGCAGAGAGCCCAATGCCGGGCTTGATCCCAAGACTCTGACACTATGACCTGAGCCAAAGGCTTAACCCACTGAGCCACCCAGTTGCCCCCAAGACCTGCTCCTTAACAAAACTTTGGTCAGGCTCTTCTGTATCCTCTTTTTGACTAGACACTTAACCTTTGTACTTGTTCATCTTGACATCACCCCAGTATCACCAAAAGTCTTGCTTACTCAATTCAGCAACAGTCCCCACTTTCTATCTATGATCACTCTTGATATTGATCAGATTCCTCATCTCCAAACTTTGCTATTTGATACCCAGTGACCGGCCTTTGGCAAGAATCCTAAGTCAGTTTAGCCAAGATTCATGACCTATGAGGTTTCCTCCTAATAATTTTCCATCTCCTGACCCCCACCCTGTCCTTGTCTATAAATCCCTACTTGTCCATGCTGTGTTGGAATTGAATCAGATTTTATACTGAGGTCTCTTCTCCGCTATTGCAATAGTTCCTGCATAAAATCTGCTTTCACCATTTTAACTTCAGTCTGGCTATGGTTTTCCTTAACTTCTCTGTTGACTTGTTATAGGATCCTCCCTTCTTTACTTCTGTTCACATGCATTTCAGATCCTTACAAAAGCCAGTATTAATAAGAAAATAGGATGACATTATTCTATGTAGATGAATGTTTTTGTGATTTGTCCGGCATAACCGACCACCTGGACTTGCACATACACAGGCAGGCTAAGGAATGTTGTTTGTGAGACTGGTACTGTGTGAATAATCTTGGGAGTCTGATTGTAAACTATATTATCTGGCTTCCAAGTCAGAGGAAGTGGTGATGCAACATGGGGGCTTAAGTGGGTAGGAGAAGAATCAATGAAACAAGATGGGATTGGGAGGGAGACAAACCATAAGTGACTCTTAATCTCACAAAACAAACTGAGGGTTGCTGGGGGGAGAGGGTTTGGGAGAAGGGGTTGGGATTATGGACATTGGGGAGGGTATGTGCTTTGGTGAGTGCTGTGAAGTGTGAAAACCTGGTGATTCACAGACCTGTACCCCTGGGGATAAAAATATATGTTTATAAAAAATAAAAAATTAAAAAAAAAAAAAAAGAAGAACTGGCCCTTCTGTTCTGGATGCCAGGAGCTACAAATCTTATCTCACATCCCCTCCTGCTCCAGGCTTGGCTGGCCCCCCAGAATGGAATCCATGAAGGGAGGCAGATACACATAGCCCAGGTTCCTTGAAAATATAGAAACATGATAATGTGGAAATGCATCTTGCTCCACACTGCATGTAGGTGAACAAATGTTTCATTTCAAACCCTGTGATTTGCCCTATAATAATGGCCCTTATGGGCATGGTCAGTTGGAAGTCTTCCCCGAGGGGAGGACCCTCCACCCAGGCCTCTCTGTTGGGACTCCAGCCTGGCTCTTTCCACAGGGTTCCCCAGCTGATGAGGTTGGATGTTCTAAGTACCCAATTTGATGTAACTTTGCCTGATTCTCACTCATTTCCTACTATTACCTTCATCCATGTGTCGATTCCTTTCCTCTCCTGTTTCTATTAGGTTTCTATAATAATAATAATAATAATAAAGTTTTCTTTCTTTTTCAAAACTGAAACATGGCTATTAATCTTTTGTGCCGAACATAGTTTTAGTGGGGGTGGGGGATCAGAAAAAAATTTCACTGTTGATTTTTCCGAAGACTTAATAGAAGCTCTAAATCACAGAATGTATCTTTTTCTTTTTCATTTGTGTCTGCTAATTTGACCGTAACTATATAAGTCTAATTCTCACAACAGCCTTATAAAATAGGTGTTACTATCTTTTTAAAAATTGATGAGAAAATGATAGTTGAGAGAGATTCAGTAATTGTTGTGGCACAGAATTATTGAAATCAGCTTAAAAAATATAGCTCTGTCTGAACTACCCAACTTTCCTCCTCTGTGTGATACTGCCTCTTATTTTGTAGGTCAGGGTTGAACAACACCAACAAAGGAAACTCACTAAGACCTTCAAGCATTGTGCTTCATCAAGAAAGAGAACATGGCCTTATGGTTAGAAGAACTTGTGAACTTGTGTTCTTCCACTGTTTAGCTATGATCTTGTGCAATCCACTTAACTTTGTGCCTTATATTTTCAAACGACATAAGATTACAGTGAGAATTAAATGAAAATATGTATGGGTAGAGAGCAAAATGGAGCCTCTCATGTCAAGCGGGAGCCTGTGTCAAGCTCCTGACACAAGCAGCTAAGGTACTGTAGCTGGGAGATACTATAGATATCCCCGGGACCAATGTCAGCTGACTCCTCAGAACAGATAATGGGCAGAACCAGAGGAGGTTTGCAGAGACCCAAAACTGATGAAATCCCCTTACAAAGGGAAAAATTTTGGCAGCAAACTCTGAGACTCTTCAGACTTGACCCCTCTATGTCTGACCATTTAAAAAAGGCAACTGTCACCAAAGGTTCAGCCTGGATGATCTCCCAGAAAAACTGAGAGCCTTCCCTGCTTGAACATCAGAAGCAGTAAGTGCCTAGAGCTAACCCAGGCCAGACTGAGGCCTTATCTCAAATGCGCACCCACAGACTGACTTAACGTTGTATCCATTCACTTCCTACACCCTATTGTTAGCATGCTTGTTGTGTGGCTTATTTTTTGTCCTGCTTTGTGTGCTGCGTAAGAAGCCACGTTTAATCACATGGTGAATTGTCATTGCGTCCTACCAAACTTTCAAAGAAGAAATAACACCTATTCTCCTGAAGCTGTTTCAAAAAATTGAAGCAGAAGGAAAACTTCCAGACTCTTTCTATGAAGCCAGCATTATTACCCTGATTCCCCAAACCAGGCAAAGACCCTACCAAAAAGGAGAATTTCAGACCAATATCACTGATGAATATGGATGCTAAGATTCTCAACAAGATCCTAGCAAACAGGATCCAACAGCACATTAAAAAGATTATCCACCATGACCAAGTGGGATTCATCCCTGGGCTACAAGGATGGCTCAACATTTGCAAATCAATCAATGTGATAGAACAAATTAATATGAGAAGAGAGAAGAACCACATGGTCCTCTCAATCGATGCAGAAAAAGCATTTGACAAAATCCAGCATTTGTTCCTGATTAAAATGCTTCAAAGTATAGGGATAGAGGGAACATTCCTGAACTTCATCAAATCTATCTGTGAAAGACCCACAGCAAATATCATCCTGAATGGGAAAAAGCTTGCAGCCTTCCCATTGAGATCAGGAACACAACAAGGATGCCCACTCTCACCACTCTTGTTCAACATAGTATTAGAAGTCCTAGCATCAGCAATCAGACAACAAAGAGAAATAAAAGGTATCCAAATTGGCAATGAAGAAGTCAAACTTTCACTCTGCAGATGACATGATTCTTTATATGGAAAACCCAAAAGACTCCACCCCCAAACTACTAGAACTCATACAGCAATTCAGCAATGTGGCAGGATACAAAGTCAATGTACAGAAATCAGTGGCTTTCTTATACACTAACAATGAAAATACAGAAAGGGAAATTAGAGAATCGATTCCATTTATTATAGTGTTTGGAATACCGAACCTGCTTTAGAATTGTGATTCTACATTGCTTTACAACCAAATAAAACTGACATTGTGGAAACACACGGCTTGAGGATGTGCCTTCATTGCATGGTCATGACAAGATGTGACTGTTTTTATCATTACCACCAGAAACTTAATAGATGCTTTAAGTTCTTCTTACCTGAATAAAATGACTAAACATAATATGTAGATCTGACCTCTGAGTATTTCTTCATGATGTCTTCTAACCCACTCAGAAAAGGTCTGAGAAGTGTCTTCTAAAATATAGGCATTTCCTGCTCCTTTAAAATGATCTCTTAAACCTGTTATGCCTCCCTAAGAGAGAAACACTCACCTTCATTTCAATTCTGACATCAGTATGGGCATCTAGATGCTAATGCAAGAAGTTTCTTTGAAATAAATATTTTAAATAGGATTTTACTGCTTTAATAAACTCTTTCCCTGTTTCTCTACTTTCTCATTTTGATCAGCAATGCAAGAAAACACCTAGATGGGGTTGTCAAGTCTCATCTGTCATCAGAAATGAAGTCAGAAATCTGAATGAGAATCTTGAGGCACTTCCAGTAAGTAAATCATTTGTTTTTTTAATCATACTTCTGTGTTATTTTCTTTTCTAAGATCATTCAAATATGATGCAGATGTACTTCCAAAAAGACACAAAAATAGTTAACTTTCCTAAATTCAGAGTGAGGTAGGAATCATCAGACCTCTCAAGGCATTGTTCTCTTCTTGCTGAGTTGTATTCAAAGCACTGATGAGTAAAAGGAAGGAATTAGCGATGAAGTAACTCTGTAGCAGGTGGTTAAAAGAGAGAGAGGGATTCTTCAGCTGAGTTTTAAGTATGAAATCATGAAAATACAGCTTTTGAACTTTTAGCATTCTAAAAGGGGAAGAGCATTCCAGTTCTTTAGTATACTCATAAAAACTTTTCTGAATCTGATTATACTTTCTTATTACTGGATAACTTAGGAGTAAATTAGCAAAAATCTGAGTTCATTGTTTTTCTGTATATACTTTAGAGGGAGTTGTAAATCAACTTTTAGTCAAAGAAATCTGTGTTGAGGCCCCAGCTCTGCCACTTACTTTATTATTTAAGCATGCTAAGCTTCAGATACTACTACTAGCAGCATAGTTTGTCTACACAGCCTGCAGTCCTTCTACTAAGCCTTGTGCCTTGGAAGCTGGATATACCACAATCTTAGAAATGATGGAACTTCTAGCTCTTCAAAATGTTCTTTTTGAAAAATGAATCTATATTGTGAAGTATTATACATTACACAAAAAAATTGGGTTGTAGGTTTCCTCCAAGTTAAATTCCTCCTATATGATTTCTATTCCTTTGTTTTTTTTTTTTCTTCAAGAGAAGCATAGAAAAATAATTCTGTTTATTGAAATTCTAAGCTGTTTGGTTTCTAAGAGTTCTAAGAAGTGTGTGTGTGTGTGTGTTGTGAATTATAAATAAGTCAGTTTTGAATTAATCAGACTGAAACTGGTTTATATTTTCTCTTTCTTATCAGTCAAATCTAAAGTCATCAAAATGTTTTAAATAATTATGTTATTGCCACCAGACTGTTGTGCTTCACTGAAAACAACAGAAATTAAATTAAACAGTATGGTTCTTTTACTAAAAATTTTCATCACTTATGATGAATTTCTACTTAGCTTTTTAAGGGCTTTTATGTTTCTCTCAGGCACTATCCTATCATTAATTGTAGTGGAAATAGAAGGATTATTATCAGTATACTAGACTAACATGACTACTTTCTCATATTAAATTGAGTTATGAAAAATAGAGAAAATATGAGGAAACAACAGATTCAGTAAATTTTTTGATTTCATGAACTTTATACAATAAATATTAAAATTTAAAGAACACATTTCTTATGTGTTCTTATGTTCTTTAAATTTTAAAAATTCAAATGTGCCTCTGTGTGTGTGTGTGTGTGTGTGTGTGTGTGTCTGTGTCTGTGTTTTGCGCATGTGTATGCAGACAGCTCATGATTTCAATCAAGGAGTAAGTCAATGAGTAAGTGAGAGTTGACCAAAGAAACAGTGATCAATATATTTCACATTTGTGTGATTTATAGACTGAATGTAAAATCCCACCCCTGAATAAAGTATAGATATGTTGTGTACTGGTTTTACTTTCTTTTTCTCATTCTTACCCTTGTCACTGTGCCTTCTACCTGCCACTCTTCCTGACTAGAAAATTTCATGGTTGGTTACGTAGCTTTTCCATGTAGCATATTTAGTAGGTTTGGTGTATTTGTGTGAAAGTATGTGTGAATATATATAACAGCTTTGAGAGTTGGGTATCCTAGATCAATACTCCATTAAAAAAAGTAAAATAAAAAAAAATCCCTCGGAAAAATATAGGAAATAGTCTTTCAAAATGAGCTAAGTTGGCAAGTTAGTAAGTGAAGAATAATCAGTGTCCAAAGCTAAATGAAAGGAGGAAATTAGAAAGGTAAGTGGAGCATTGAAACTAGAAAGCAAATGGAGCATGGAAACCAAATTTTACTTTGCAGTTACTTGCCAAACCCAATGAGTTGTACCTTCTTTTCGTCTTGCAGGGTACAGCAGTGACATGAGACAAAGACCAGGGACTACTATGAGTCCTCAAAGTACCTTCTCTACATAAAACAGGAACACTAAAGGCATATACCTTCAGCTCCAAATAGTTTTATAGGCAACATTCACACTACTTAGATGGTTGAGAAACAATAAATCACTAAGTCAACAAGTTTAGCACAATTCTGAGTGGTGTCCTGAAGTGCTTGGTACATGGTGGAAGCATTTATCAAGAGCAAGGCAAAATAAAGACAAAGACAAAAAAAAAAAAAAAATGAAGCTTTTGTAACTACCAGAGATAGACTTCAAGTATAAGGAAAATTATTCTAGTTATATATATACAAGTACTTTTGAATAAACCTAACACAATATGAGCAAGAACTTTATGGGAAAAAAAATCATAAAACTTTACTTCTAGGCATATACTAGACCCCAAATCTAAGTAAATAAGATAGGGAGACTCAATTTCAAAGGGCCAATGATCTATAGATGAATCTATAGTGCTAATGTATATTGATCTATAGACTTAACACAATCCCCACAAAATTCCCACAGGTGCTCTGGTGGAATTTGATAAGCTGATCCATGTCTATAGAAATGAAAAAGTCTCTTAAGGGGCAAAACACCCTTGAAGAAGTATCATGCGGGAATACATGTATTGCCAGATAAAAGGAAACTCATTATAAATTAGAGAATGTGGTACTGTTGCAGCGTGAGATAAAAAGACCGATGTGTTTGATTGCAGTGCCCTCAAAAAAGATGCATACAAATTATAAAAACTTAATATATAAACTTTATCTTGGTCAAAGCTAGCGCAATAGGTAAGTGGGGGAAAATAAAGGACTTAATTAGAAATGATGTTGAAGCAATCAGAAATCATACAAAAGTTTAAAGACTTCTATGTGAAAAGTAAAACTATAAAACCTTTGCAAGACAACATGACGGAATATATTTATAACTCCTTAAAATTATTTAAACAGGCCAAAGCATGCATATATCATAAAGGAAATGAAAGATGAATTTCACTAAATTAAAATTAAGAGCCTCTGTTCACCAACAAATGCTCTGAAACAAGAAGAAACATATATACAGAAGGAAGGAAATATTTGCAGCACACAAATCAATAGATTATAATTCAGCTCGACAGATTCTATGACAAAAAGATAACCCAAAAGAAAAATGGGTCAAAGGCATGCATTAACATTTTCACAAAAGAGGAAACATGAATGACCCGTGAACATATGAAATTGTGCCCACCCACATTGGTAACCATGAAAATGTAAGTTAAACCACAAGCAGACACCATTTTGCACAGTCTTGTAATTTTAAGGTGAAGATGTAGAGTGATGTGGATTCCGAAGGCATATTTGTGTGAGAAAGTTTAACAGAGATTTGAGTGACTTTTGCACCTCCCTCAGGAGATATGGCCAAGAATATTCAGGGCAAAAACATGGAGACAGATGAAAAGTCCAACACCAGCAAATGAGCAAATAAATGGTGGTACACTCATATACTAGAGTACTAGAGAATCATGGATAATGAAGAATTACAGCTATGAAGTACCAAAGTCAGTGACTCTCAGGAGGAATGTAATGTTGTAAGGAAAAGAGCAAGTTATAGAAAAATTCAATATGACTCTATGTAATGTTCAAAACCATATAAACTGAACAATATTCTCTTAGGGGAATAAGACCTATGTGGTTAAACTTTAAAGAAGAGCAAGAGAATGGTACACTCAGAAGATTGTGCTTAGCTCTGAGCAGGGAGTAACTGGAACGGGGTTGGGGAGGACGTGAGGGGCCCTCCAATGTACCCTTTTCTTACTTAAATTACTAGTGGGTACACAAGTATTTGCCTTACTTTTCTGCATAACTCATATGCTGCTTATAAATATTTTGTATCTAGTCAATATTCAATAAAAAATACTGAAAACAAATTAAGGGAGCAGCAGTTTTGAAATGGTTGAACAAATCTTGACTGTCACATGGGATGGATATTCACAGATAGAATTTTCCTAGAGCCTGGCTCATTGCTTTCTGTATGACTTCGCACAACTAGGCCCCTTCACCTAGTGATGGTACTTCAGGTTCCTGGCTGAAGAGTCTCTGAGAGTTCTTAATCCCAACAACAGTTAGGAGATGGCTTTTGGCATACTTGTTAGCAATACTGTTACCTCTGTATTGACTCAGAGGAGGAGACACTTTGCACAGAATTTGTGTCTAAGTGTGTTGCTATGGGATCCTCCAGTTCTCCAGGCATATGGGGGCATTCACTGAGTCTTGGAGCTGATTCTGTCTCTTTCTGTCTTTGGGGTAGTGAGGACTCTCATCTTTCTAGTCAAGCATTTATGGTTACTTCACGAGAAATTTATCTCTTTCTCTTCTAACCTAGAAATAATGGGCAGGGGGAAAAAAAAACCAAACAAATAACAGCATCAACAAAAAGCTACAGAGAACAAGTATTAAATGAAATCTTACTAATGAGGACAAACAGAGCCTGTTTTTTAATAATTTTGTGTGAGGTTGCATTAAAAGGCATTGTCTGGATTTTGGTTTCTTCTGTGCCTCTAACCATAGTTGCCTAAAATTGTAAAAGCCACAAAATTTCTTAATCAAAGTTTCTTGGTCTTTTGAGTATTTATTATCAGCTAGACATTTTAAGTAACATATATGTCATCCTTAAAATTATTCTGTAATGTAGGAATTATTATTCTTGATCTGTAAATGGGCTAACTAAGGCTCAGGTTAGTTGTTTCAAAGTCAAGCAGCTTTAAATGGTAAAGTTAGAACTCAAACCCATGCCTGCTGGCTCCAATGTTAGATGGGTCCCTTTCATTTTATTCTCCTTTTCCTCTTGGGAGCCACGAAATAGAGGGTTTTGGGATAAATCATCGCCCTCCATGCTTCCTCATAGCTCTAAGTATTTATAGTGCAAGCTACAATCCTCATTTGACATTGTCTGGTTAACACAATGCTGTAAATTGTTTCCACCTTATTGTAATTGAAGGACTGAAGGCAACCAACCATGCACACTCCAGAGCCTTTCCACTGGAAAAGCCCACATTTTAGACTGAGGCATCAATAGCCGACCTAGCAGTCTTCAGCTACCTTTTGAAGGAGATTAGAAGATACTTCTGCTCTCATTTGACTATTCTGAACTTGAAGAACCCAGAAGAAAGTCTAATATTTCTAAATTAAGAAGGATTTGGTTTTGCCACATTTTTAGTTCCTTCTGAACTTTTCCTCGTGATTGAGCTCCAGTGTCAAAGTTTGTGATCTGAGAATATGCAGGGAATAATCTCAGTCTTTTGGTATCAGTTGAGTCCTGATTTGTGACCCAGTATGTGGTTTATTCTGGAGAAGGTTCCATGTGCACTTGAGAAGAATGAGTATTCTGTTGTTTTAGGGTGGAATGTTCTGTATATATCTACAAGGTCCATGTGGTCCAATGTGTCATTCAATGCTCTTGTTTCTTTATTGATTTTCTGCTTTGACGATCTGTCTATTTCTGAGAGAGGCGTGTTAAGATCTCCTACGGTTAGTGTATTCATATCAATATGACTCTTTATTTTGATTAACAGTTTTCTTAAGTAATTGGCTGCTCCCATATTGGGAGCATAGATATTTACAATTGTTAAATCATCTTGGTGGATAGTCCCTTTAAGGATTATGTAGTGTCCTTCTGTATCTCTGACTACATTCTTTAGTTTAAAGTCTAATTTATCTGATATGAGAATCCCTACCCCAACCTTCTTTTGAGGCCCACTGGCATGAAAGATGCTTCTCGATCCCTTCACTTTCAGTCTGGGTGTATCTTTAGGTTCAAAATGGGTCTCTTATAGACAACATATGGATGGGTCCTGTCATTTTATCCAATCTGCAACCCTGTGCTGTTTTATGAGCGCATTTAGGCCATTCACATGGAGAGTGATTATTGATAGATACGTTTTTATTGACATCGAGTTACCTTTG
>NC_081561.1:98016503-98163903 GCF_022355385.1 Mustela nigripes
TTCTTTCTGTAGACTGTCTCTATATTTCTGTTCAATGCTATTCTTAGGATTTTTCCTCTTTTATAGACCCCCCCCCCCTTAATATTTCCTGCAATGTCGGCCTGGTGGCTGCATAGTCTTTTAAGCCTTGCCGGTCTTGAAAACTCTTTATCTCTCCATCCATTTTTGAATGTCAGTCTTGATGGATAAAGTATTCTTGGCTGCATGTTCTTCTCATTTAGTGCCCTGAATATATCTTGCTAGCCTCTTCTGGCTTGCCAGGTCTCTGTGGACAGGTCTGATGTTATTCTGATGGGCTTCCCTCTGTAAGTAAGGAGCCTCTTTGCCCTGCCAGCTTTCAAGAGATTATACCTACAATTATAATTCCTCAATTTGATTATCAGGTGTCGTGATGTTTTTTTGGAATGTATAATCTTGGGTGGAGACCGTTCAGCCTCTAGTACATGAATGCTGGTTCCATTCGCGAGACTGGGAAAATTTTCATGAAGGACTTGTTTCACTATATCTTCTAGACTTCTTTCTTTCTCCTCCCCTTCAGGGATTCCAATAATTCTGATGTTGGAACGCTTCCTGGCATCATTTATTTCCTTGATTCTGTTTTTGTGGCTTCTAAGCTGTTTGTTCCAGGCTTCCTCATGATCCTTTCTCTCTATCTGTTTGTCCTCCATATCACTAATTCTACATTTTTAGAGTGAAAGAAACAATCTGGGAGGTAGGAATACACAAAAGAGTTTTGGTATCTCTGGGACACTTCGATATTTAATTGAGAAAAGTCAAAACAACCTTTGGAATTAAGATTCTAAGGTTGTAAATTTTATTCAGACATCTTTTGCTTTAGAAAGTTAGGGCTTGCCAGGGGGTCGGGAGACATTTTGACTGCTAATATAAGTTAGAAAAGCCCTTCTTCGGGTGCTATTTAATTCTCTTAGAATGGCAATTTGCTTATGGAGATTGTCCTACAGAAAAATTCTATTCATTTGATTTAAGTTTTAGGAGAGGCATCGTATGCCTAGAAAAGCTCTCTGATTTAGTTTTCTAACGGATGGAAAGTAGGGCAACTCTACATATGTCTCAGAGGCTCAAGAAAAGAGTAATTAATTTCTTAAAAATGTCATTCTAAAAAACTTACCTGCCTTTCCACTGAAACATAGATGTCTGTTTATACTTCCTATGGAACAAGTAACAATCTGGAATGTAAGGCAAGTAATAGTTTGAAATTAAAGAGTCTAGTTCTCGTTCTGTGACCACATGGGTCACCTCAACTCTCTGAACCTCTTTTTGTGTCTGTATCATGGGTTTGCCATGTCCACCTTTCAGGGTTTTTCCAAGACTTGATTTAGAAAATGTTTGCAAAGCACTTGGCATGTGAGAAGAGTTGTTCCAAAGCGTTGTTGGTATTATCATTAATGTTATTGCATTGTTGTTACTGTTGTTGAAATGCACGCCTTCTCTCAGGAATAGTTTTGCATGTTTTTGTATTAACTATAGGAAAGTATTGAGCACATGGGCTATAAAACCACTCTGGTCTAGACATTTTTGAGAAAGGAGTTGAGACTATTGTATGGGCTTATATTTTACAAAAGATGTCGAGAATGTCAGGGGCCTGTGATTCAGCCATTCCTCCCCTCTCTGATTATATGCTTTAATACTAGCTTTTGCATTAATTCAAACCAAAGAATCTGCAGGGTTTTCTTTTTTGCTGACTTCACCACAGTAGCAGGGCAAAGCCCCTTTGTGTAGTCTATGTGATCTAAAAGTCATTATTTCTTTTGAATTGGACTAAAGCAGTAAAAGATCATTATAAGAATTCCAGGTTCTGTCTGTAACCTACTCTGTCATTGCACTTCTCCAATTAATTTATATTTTTATCATAAAAAGGTCTGGTTTTATCATGTTCTTTAAGAAAATGGGAGGTGGACATATTTGAAAGAGAAGAGGCAGAGAAGATTTGTATCTATATAGATATGCACATATTTTATATATATATAAATACTTTTTGATACCTTAGATATCTTGGAGAGCACTCATCATAAAAATAATGCTGACCTTTTAGCTGAAATATACTAAAAAAAGGGAATTAAGTATTTACTAGTGACATTTCAGGATAAGCAAAGCACAGTGTGGGGAATGGGTATAGCAGTAGTATGGCGAGAAAAACATAAGAAATGAAATCCCACTCAATACCATTTGATCCAACAAGCATATTCTAAGTGGCTACAGAGGATATGGAAATGTAATACATGCTTTCCAGGTGGTTCCAGCCAAGGAGACAAAATTGTAAGACAGTAAGTTAATCCATGGGTGGTAGTGACAGTCACAGGAAGAGTCTGATAAGAAGTCATCCCAACAGAGAGAAGGAAGTGGTAGGCACTGCCGTGTGGTGGAGGAAAGAAGAGGTTCAACTTTCTTGAAGGGGGGCTATTTGGCTGGTGGGATAGAAGGACCACTGAAGCATCTTAAGAACTTAAACTCTCTGGGCTTCAACTCAGTCATCTATAAAATGAAGGATGTCACCTGCGTGAGGTCTAAGGTCACTTTTAGCTTTTTAAAATACTGTTCTGTGAAATAGGAGAGGTTGGGTGAATAGGTAGTGGGCTCATTTAATTCTCAATGAATAGTTGATTAACTCAGTTTTAATCTCCTTTTCTTAGAATTCCAATGTAATCTCTTAGCTCCCATTTTATTAATGTGTATACAAGTCTCAAAGACCCAAATTAAGATTGAAAACCTTTTAATACAAAGTCTTCACAAATAGAATCCATGTGGGAAAATACAAATAGCCTGATTTTTGAAGTCAGGTAAACCTGTGTTCTGATACTAGCTCTCCTATTTACTGGAGAGAAGTCAGAACATCTTGAGGTGGGGTCCCTGGACTGGCAGCATCACTAGGGAGCTTGAATCATATAAATCCTCAGGCCCCAGCTTCCTAAACAGAGACACTCAGGGGAGACGCTGGCAATCTGTTTTCCAACAAGCCCATAGGTAATATTGGTGCACCCTAGCATATGAGAACTGCTTATGTATGATATGGAATTGATGATTCCTCTTTCCATGTAAGAATAAGAGTAGCAATTTAGATAGTAGTTGTCAGACTTTAATGACATAGCATATGTTACTTGGCACATCATAGGTCCTTAGCAGATTATAACTATTCTTTTTATTATCTCACTAACATTATAGTAACCATTGCTATTTCCAGGACCATACCTCGGTTTAGAGCTCCTTCTCACTGCTTACAAACTGAACTCTAAGTTTGGTGAAGCAAGTGACATTATCCAGAGGTCCTGTCTAGAAAACACAATATATCAGGTGATTGTTTGGACTTTCATGTTATTGGTGTGGAGCACAGAGTATGTGGGGACATTCATGGACCCCTTGAGTATGTCACCCTTTGCTGTGGGGGCAG
Organism: Mustela nigripes; assembly: GCF_022355385.1. Classification (NCBI taxonomy): domain Eukaryota; kingdom Metazoa; phylum Chordata; class Mammalia; order Carnivora; family Mustelidae; genus Mustela; species Mustela nigripes. The sequence goes on from NC_081561.1 coordinate 98,019,910, forward strand.
AGGAAAGCACAGAGAGACTTTGCTCTGGGTGGCAGGGTTCAGTGTCATCGTTTACTGTAACAAAGCAAATCCAGGGACTTTAATGAATCTCAGTTTTCTCTTCTGTAAGACTGGATTCATAGTGTCTCCCCACCAGGTAGTTGTGATAATCTGGTTAAAGCCTGTTGTAAAACACACACTGGCTAATATATCCAAGTTCAAGTTCGACAGAGTGAGATCATCATTCATTAAGTTTAACAAACTTTTACTTGAACATCTAGAACATAGAAGACATTGCGCCTGAAAACACTGCTCAGAGACAGAACCTGCCCTTCAATTGAGTCATGGTATAAATATTTGTGACTTTTTCATTCATGAAACTAATGAATAGTCTCTGTAGAAAATTGATTTGTTCCAGGAATCCTTTACCTCTTGGGAAAGCTGAACTTTATAAGGCTCCAGGTTTGAGGAAGATGACATGAAATGACAATTCATAAACATAATTTGGTGCAGACTTTTCAGGAAAGCAATTAATCAATATGTATTCAAGGTCATTTGAATTATATAACCTTTGAGCAATTAATTTCATTTCTATGATTCCCAAAAGCTATCCTAAGGGAAAAGATACCCCAGAAGCTATAACAAATATTTATATAAGAAGTGTTTATTATTCTATTTGCAATAGTGAAAAATTGGAAATAATGTCTAACAACAAAGAATGATAAGTTGTACGTAAACTCAAGGGCAGTGCTGTTTAGGGTGCATTAAGTTGAACATAATAACCCAAGGAAGCATTGAAAGCAAAGAAACTGCGTTACTTGTTATAAGTAAGGAGACAAGGAGATGGCTCTCGAAGCAGTCTCCTCCAACACAAACTTTAGAGCCACTTGATATGGCCAGTGGGCAACCTTTTGGTCAGTTATTCTTAGAATTATGAAGTGGTCACAATAACTTAGGAAAACCTTTGTAATCTTTCAAGCATGAATTAAAAGGGGTTTGCTTAACTCTGTAAATTCCTAAGAACATTTATGATTTTCTTTGTTCCCTAGCATGTGCTCTGTTGGGCAACTTGGTGAGCTTCCTGGGAACAGGGCTCTTCTTAAGGACCGGGGACTCTGAAAAGCAAACATGCTCGGAGTGGCTTATTTTTCATCTCTCACTGCAGTCCCAGATGAACTTATCCCTAACTAAAAAGTGAGTTATATTAACATGCAGGATGGAATACCACATATATTTAATATTTAATAAAGGGCTAAAATACCCACAATGGAATATTACCTGAAAAATGAAATCATGATAGATACATTCAGAATGATTCCCATGAAAGAACATAGGTTCAAAGAATAAATACTTACAGGAAATGGACTAAAAGTTAGTCCTTGGACACATGGCAAAGAAATGGACCAAAATAGGTCCTTTGATGAGTTATTTCATATTTTACTGAATTTTAGACATTTTCTAAATTGAACATATTTTTCTTTTATAATCACAATTTCCCTGAACATATCCCGCCCGTCCCCCCATAGGATGTATGAAAGAAGCATGATATCTTGCCTTAACTTGCTTGTTTTTAAAGGAGCATTCAGGAACCACTAAGGAGATATGAGTATTACATCTTTTATATTATATGTAACTATGATAAGTGTTTAGATATAATCATGTAGATGAGGAGTATCTTTTTCAATTTAGCAACTGAGTCAGCACCTCAGTGTAGCAGTTATCCATTTTGATAAATGTGATCTCTATTTTGCAAATACAGCAGTCCTGTCCTCATAGGTGAACTTCAGGGAAAGTAATCCTTTCTTAGGTCTAGAATTCACCATAACCGGTTTAACCCCTCTAACCTATCTTTGATTTCTTGGTATTGCAGTGTTATTGGATGGGAAAGTCTGTTACCAAGAATATGCATAAGATCCTTGAACAACACTTCGAGCGGATTATTTAGGCACAGAAGGGTAGGATAATGACACATTTTTAACACAGTGACTCAACTTATACATGTTAATTCTACTAGACTTTGAGGTGGGTGTAGTGAAAGCTCACTTGCAAAGAAGTACTAAAAGTTACAAAAATTTTTTAAGAAGTGATTTTAATCAAAATAGTATCACTTAGCAAAAATCAAACCAGTAAACCAGGTTTATTTCTGTGTTTGCTGAGGTTCATCTGATATTAACTCTTGAAATATTTATTTTTTAGGCAATGAAGCATAGTGGAGTAACCATAGTTTTTGAGTCAGAAAAGATTCTGTTTTGGATCTTGTCTTTCTCATTTTAGATCTTTGACAAGTCATGTATTCCTGTAGGTCAATTTATCATGAGTAAAATGGAAATATCAATGCCTATCTTACAGAGTAATTTTGAGAATAAACTTAAAGTATACACGCTAAGTGCTTTGCACAGCTACCAAACATGTTACTATTTATAGCATGTTAAATAGCTGTTACTATTTTATTTTTATTGTAAGAAAAGCTCTCATATGTATTGCTTTTCTATCTTCTGGAGGTTGGCAAATATTTGCATCATTATAATGAGACCCAAACACCAACTCAGGCACAACTGATAAATAACAAGGATATCTTTTTTGCATGGTCATCTCTGTTCTGTGTTATCTCAGTTTATGTTGCTCTGTAAATTTGAAATGCCCAATTTACTTAGCCCTTTCCCCCAAATGCCACTCTGTATATTCTTCCACACAGCTCATATTTTTATCTTATAAAAAACATCAGCTATTTTTATTGTCTGTATTTTATAAAAAACATTAGCCAGAGGAAAAGAAACCAAGACCTCCAATAAACCTTGGTACCTATGACATGGATTTTGAAAATATCTCAGCAGTTTCTGCTTTTTTCTAGTATCTCACTGTTTTTCCTAGTACATCATTTATGAACACACACATGCACGCATGCATATATATAATATTTTCAGTTGTCACTTAGGGGAGCATGAGCTGGACGTATGAGTCTCAGGATGAATTCCAGTAAACAACTTGCCCACAAACTGTTCCAGGAACTAATCTGTCTCTATTTGGAAACTCTATTTGGAATCTCTGTACAGGGTCTTGGATGCATTTGAAAAGACAGCAGGATAAAGCACTTACCCCTTGAAATAAAAAAAGGTAGACCAAATATATTCATTTGTTTTACATCCATGTTCATATCTCTCTAGTGAAGTCATCTGATTCATTCTTTGCCCTTTTAGACTGCAAAAACCTCTGCTTGGGAAGCTGGGATGGGGTGTTGCAGCACTGAGCTCCGGGTATGTCTGGACCCACTTTCATGCTGATAATGAGGCTGGGATTTTCACCTGAGGCCCTTGCTTTGGGTCCCACCCGTGTGTGAAACTGACTCAGGGGTTCACTTTGATCCAAAGCCTTGGCTAAAAAAGAGAAGCACTGGCCCTTTTGACCATGCACAGGTGATGGAAATCTCATCTTCTTTTTCTGTTTCTCAGAGGCAACCGTTGTTTTGTGATGTTGGAGGCTGGTTTTCTTTTTCTGACCTTTTTGCCAGAGTTGGGATACTTTACTTTATCACGAAGCACCTAGGACAATAATGATGGCGGTAACATTCACGGCAAATTTTACAGGTTCCACGTTGCTTTTGCAGGTGGTGCTTTTGCAGAGTGGTTGCGGTCATTTCCCCACAGTGCCCACTCAGGAGCATGGCCACATTTGCAATTCAAATTTGATTGAAAGTTTAAGCCCCTGACACAAGGGAAGGTTACCGTCCAAAGAAAGGCTGGCTTTTGTGTTGGTGTTTTCATTTTTTGCTCTTGTTGTTATAGTAATTTGAATAAAACTAGTTGCGACCTCCCATCTTTCAGTGTCAAGATTCAGGCCCCTGTGTGGGCTTCCAGGATGCACTGACACACCTGATCATTCTCCAGGCTTCTGGTTGGTGTGAAGAGCGGCAGAGACTCTGCAAAGCCTTGCAAGATCACACAGCGGTCTTCGTAGGCTCATGCCTTCCCTGTGCTCCCTGTATCTGACGTGCTGCTTCCCTTTTCCTTTCATAATGCCTCATGTAACCTTCCCTTCTTTTTATTATCCCATTGCCACCCACACAGCCCAGGCTGCTTCCTTTGAGCTCCTGCTAAAGAGCCTGGGCCCAGATGGACTGAACTGCTGAAGAAATGGGGCCTGAGTCATGTGCTCGGACACACTTGTCCTTGACTCTGGGATGTGGTTGGTGAGCTAGTCTTTATTCTTTGAGTTCTGGGTGCATGTAGATTATTTCCATTGTTTTTATTTTTTATTTATTTATTTTTTAAATTACTTTAAAGTCAAAAGCACCAAAGGGCTTCAAAAGTAAAGTTTATATAGTCAGTATAATATGAAGTCATTCATGCATAGACTTAAACTCACCTTGTACAAATAAAACTTGAGTATTTATTGTTCTCACATAGTATTACAGCTTGTTATATTAATTTTCTGACAGATTCAAACCCATATATTTCCTCAAAATGTATTACATATTTTCTTCCATTATACACATTTCAAAAATTTTTAGACCCTACCACTTCTGTCTCTCAAAGGCATTGTTCCAAGGAAAAAAAATATTGTGGAATTGTTGCAAAACATACTTCCAGGGAATTCTTTATGCTTGTCAGTTGATAGTGTGTATTAACCCTTTGTATACTCATTTGATGAGAATTTAGATAGCCTGGATTGAGACGAAGTATCTTTTTTACAACAGTGCTTAAAATCCAAAGATTTCATATGTGCTTCTGGTGGCTCTCTAATAATGAAGTGTCATCGCAGGTTTCCATTTCTAAGCCCAGTATGGGAGAGATTGTGTATGTTTGTGTCACATTAAGTTTACAGTCTGGTAAGCTACAACCAGCAAAATGAATATGACCACTTCCATTATACTATGGTAAAAGGATATACCCTTTGCCATGTCATTGACAATGGTCTCAAAGATCTTATACATCCAGTGCCATAGGATGGGCAGAAAAAAGGCTTTAGCCTTAGACAGACTTGGATTGGAATTCTTGGTTTGTCACACTGAGGCTCTGTTTCCTCATCTTTGCAATGTAGTATTATTCACTGTAAGTGAAACATTGCATATGAAGCATCAGTGCACACTGCCTGCCCCAAAAAAGGTGACACTTAACCAATGATAGATTTTTCCTTCCAGAGGATTCCCAAAGAAATTGTTATTCTTAGCTTCAGAATAAAGATGAGAAAGTTGTGTTTATATGTGAAGGAACAACATCTGTAAGTGGGAGGGAGAATGAGTCTTGAGCACCTGCTGAGCTGGGTGACTGGCTGTTCTAGAAGATACCACCCTCTCCTCTTCCCCAACCAGCTGAGAAAGCTCCCTGTCTGGTCCCATGAGTACTACTGTTGATAGTTATTGATGGATTCCATGTGCTAACAGTCAACTGTCCCTTTTGTTAACCAGGAAACCAAGTGAGAACTAGCATTCCATACCCATTTATGTTGAAACTTCAGCTGAAAGTAATCTAATGTAATAGCTTAATTTAAATAATTCATTGTGTTATAATTAGAATTTGCCCACTCCATTAGAACTATGATCTAGCTCTTATTAGATCTAGTTGGTCCAGAAAGCTCTGAAATGTAGTCAGTTTCATTATTGATTTTAGTGCTTAAAAGGAATCCTTTAATTTTCCAAGAAAAAACTTTTTGAAAGTTCTAAGTTTTATTTGCAACCTAGGGAGCCCTCGTTGTCCTTTTAGCCTTATGTAGTTGTTCTTATTGTTCATTATTATAGAAAATTGCACCCATAAGAGCAGTGTGATAGTGGCAGGGGATGGCCTTCTCCAACAGTGTGGGGGAAATCTTTTTTTTTTTTTTTTTAAGAATTATTAAAGCTCTTTTTTTGGTACATTCATTGTAAATGGTTGGATATTTTTCATTTTAAATTAAAAGTACATATTTGGAGAATAAAACAGATATCCATTTTGGTAAATTGTAACATAAAACAGAAGTTTTCTTTACTCCTTTTGAGATTACTGAACATATATAAGCTTTTAAATGGAATATTTTTGAAAGATACAATAGAATGACTAATTTGCTTATACTTAGCTATGTAGAGGGACTTCTTATACTCTTTAGTTAAATTTCAGAAACTAAGTATTTTTAAGACAACTATACTTCAGTTAAATTTCAGAAACTAAGTATTTTTAAGACAACTATACACAGGAAGAAAACTCTAGGTTACTCTGTGTTATGTGCCAATACCCTATATGGTAAGAGTGTTTGTTTTAAATAGCAATTCTATCAAATATGGCTATTAAGTGATATTTAATTGTTGTACATACATCTGTCTTCCCCAGTGGACTGCACAGAGATTACACATTTCATATACTTGTGTATTTTCAGTTCTAACTCAATATTAGTTATTTAATAGGAATTTAATATCTGATTTAAATAATTGTGATGTGCTATAAATGTTGGTAAAGGGCACCATATGTATTGGTTAAAAAAAACAACTTTTTAAGGGGTGCGTGGGTGGCTCAGTCAGTTAAGTATCTGTCTTCAGCTCAGGTCATGATCCTGGGGTTCCAGGATCGAGCCCCACATCTGGCTCCCTGCCCAGCGGGAAACCTGTTTCTCCATCTCCCACTCCTCATGCTTGTGTTCCCTCTCTCGCTGTCTCTGTCTCTGCCAAATAAATGAATAAAATATTTTTAAAAAATAAAAAAATTTTTAATAATTAGCCAAGGGCAGCATTTTTCTTTGAAATGTACACCTAGAGTGAATTGAGCTGAAGATTTGGCTGAAAATTTAAAGAATAATTTGTATTTGGAGAATTTATTTAGATAAGTTAAAATATATTTATATTTATATATTCTCAGTTCAGTATTTTAGGAGTAAAATAAAACATAATATGGACTATGTCTCTAGTATTTTAACAGTGCTATCAAATAAGAATTAAAATATGTAGTTAGAAAGATACAATCCTATAAACAAGTACATATACATCATGATTATGAATCCAAGGGAGTTCCTGATTTTTCTTTCCATTGGGATGTTTAGAGATTACACAGAACATGTAAAAGATTATACATGGTCTATTTTTATACCAGAAGCAACTCTACCAAGTGAAAACTTAGAATACTAATTTCTGTTGCCAGCTGGCCCTGCTTGACTAGGAGCAATTTTTGAGGTTTGAAACTTTTCTTCCAGTTTATACTGTAATGAATGGGAAGAGCTGTGATTTTTATTGGAGCCTCTGCTGTTTGTTGAAACAACTTTACACAGATGAAGTATTAGGCAGACAGGATCAATCTGGAGCTTTCAGTCCTGATTTGATCTAGTTCTAGTAAATAAAATCTGAAGGCCATTTATTACAAGTTTTTTTCTTACAGACTTTTAAGATATATTTCACTATTCCTAAAGCACAAATTTATGAAACTAGGTTAAAATGGTGGACCAGCTCCAGATACAACAACATGATAAATTTTCTACATTTCATTTTACTTTAGGTCATTGAATAGGTGCTATATATTTGGGGGACTATGGATTTCAAAATTTACACCAAATATATGGTTCTTTGAATATACTGGTTAAGTTTTTAATAGTTGCTAATTAATATGGATAAATATAATTAATGATTTAAAAAAGATTATTATCCTCATATCTTTTTGGGTTGATTTGCTGAAAACAGATGTGAAGCATAGGTTTATGGCACAGTCCTAATAAAACAGAAAATATGACATGTATTAGACATGAGGAAGAACAACTTATTAAACATTTGGTCAGGGGTGGCAGTGCTTCTATTTTCTGTGACATCTATGTTTACCAGTATATTTGAGACTTCTTGTGACCTGAGCAATAGCCGTTTTCATCCTTTAAAAATAGTAACAAATTCCTGACTTTTCTAGGCAGGAATATGCTCCACTAAAAAATCGTATTTCTTAATCTTCATTATAGCTAGACTTCATTTAGCTAATAATTTACTAATAAAATTTATTTAATAAATAATAAAATTTATTGCATGTTTCTAAAGCTCCATAATTGAAAATCAGATAATTGACATGTTTTGTTTCCCTCCTTAAATTATCTGCCTCCTGCTACCGCAAGTGCTAATGATGGTTAGAACTCCAGCAGTCATTTTGGGCCAAGAAATAGCTTTGAAAATGGAGAGTGTGTGTCTTATATCATGGGAAAGTATAAGATGAGTTGTTTCCCTTAGTTTGACTAAGCTTTATTTTTATTTTTTATAAATCATTTTTTTTTTTTTAGATTTTTATTTATTTATTTGACAGATAGAGATCACAAGTAGGCAGAGAGGCAGGCCGAGAGAGAGGAGGAAGCAGACTCCCTGCTAAGCAGAGAGCCTGATGCGGGGCTCGATCCCAGGACCCTGAGACCATGACCTGAGCCGAAGGCAGAGGCTTTAACCCACTGAGCCACCCAGGCGCCCCTATTTTTATTTTTTAAAGATTTTATTTATTTATTTGTCAGGCAGAGAAAGAGAGAGAGAACGTACAAGAAAGGGGAGCAGCCAGCAGAGGGAGAATCACTCTCCAGTGAGCAGGGAGTCTGGTGTGGGACTCAATTCCAGGACTCTGGAATCATGACCTGGGCCTAAGATAGATGCTTAACAGACTGAGCCACCCAGGCATCCCCTTGACTAAACTTTAGGTAGGTTTTTTTCCTGACTAGAGAACCACTGTATCCCTTTCCTTACAGCATTAAATTTTAAAAACTTTCAATTGTAAATTCTTTCTCTACCCCACTGAGATGTAAATCTTATCACATTCCATTGACAGATTTACAAACTAGGAATGTTACTCTAGGGAGCAGGTCCCTTTAAATGTAATAATCAAGACAGATAGCCATCCTATCTCCCAATCTCTGTGGAAGGGAATGCAGGGGTCTAACTAACTATCTAGCTATAATTAGGAAACACAGATGGCCTGATCACATTGACCAACCACCTCCCCCCTGCCCTTATGTCCTCTAGTACCTTCTACTCGCCCACCCCAGTACTTAAAAATTGTCCTTTCATTTCAGCAGAGTTGAGTTCAGTCTCCCCTAATGGGATAATCTTGGATAAAATCTTCCTTGTCTGTTTAACTCTGTTGAGTGAAGTTTTTCTCTGACAGCCTAGAATATTTATTCTGGCAGGGGAACTCATCTTTACAAAAGAATGTTAGTTAATAAATGAATAAGGAGTGATAGAATTAGACAACTGCCATGTTGTGACTCTCAGTGTAGTAACCCCTTAGCCAAAGATCATCAATGGATGCTGTAACTGTTAGGTGAAAAGTTGTAGGGGAACAGGGTATTTCAGCATGGTGCCAAACTAATACTATTCAGGTCACTTACAAATTGCAAAGGAACAATATACCATTACAAAAAAGAGATCTGGCAATTGTTGGAAGGTAGAGAGAGTAAAAGTATCCTATTAACTGAGAAGGTGCTTTGAGACCAAAAATCAAAGCAGGGAACTCCATATAGTTTACACAGTGTTTTATTCAGCATAACTTACCAACAGGAAGGATGAAACAGATGGTGATCGGACAGTGTGCAGCTATTGTGTGCAAAGTCCAGACCTTAGTCTACAGATTTTATAGTGAGGGGGCATGCAGAAGGACCCTATAATGAGATAAAAGGATTCACATGTTGTTCAAAGGCTTTGCATACTCCTAATGGACAGCTAACATTGTGGTGCCATCTTTGTGACAGAAAGGGGAAAGATTATGTCATCTTTAACAGATTCATGGGAGGCCAGAGCAAGCCTCACTTCATCCCTGCCTTGGTGTGCATTTCTAAGGTATGTATATGAATCTTCAAGGGGCCCAGAACCCCAAGAGAGGTCATCTAGCAGACATGAACAAGAGTACCAAAGATGGAATCAGTATTGTTAGTACTCCTACAGGAAATCACTAATTTCAGTGGTCTCACTTAGCATCACTAATAAGGTATAACCTGGAATTATCCACCTCTTGATGTAATATAATATAAAAGATGCAACTACATATAAATAATGCATATTTGCATATAATATGCATATATGCATATTATATATATATGTATATATATAAAATATGCAACATAGTGAAATTTTCTTGTCAAAAATGTTTTTCTGAATCCAACCAAGTCTCTAGACATAAGTAAAAGTTTACAGAAAGCTATTATTCATTTATTTTGAGAGAGAGGGAGGTGGAGGGAGAGAGAATTCCAAGCAGGCTCTATGCTCAGTGTGGAGCCTGATGCTGGGCCAGATCCCACGGCCCCAAAATCAGGACCTGAGCTGAAATCAAGAGTTGGATGCTCAACAGTCTAAGCCACCCAGATGCTCCAGTAAGCTTATTTTTTTTTAATGAAATATCTCTCTTTCAGAAGGTAGAAAGACTAATTAGAAGAGTGAATATTTTCCTTTAATCTTCATAATTAGAATATAGTAAAGTCCAAAGATAAAAGGGACCTGCATTTTTCATGCTACTTGGAATTGCTATCTCTAGACTACAAAACTATGGATTTATTTATTTATTTATTATTATTATTATTTTTTAATTTATTTGTCAGGGAGAGAGCGAGCGAGAGCGAGCACAGGCAGACAGAGTGGAAGGCAGAGTCAGAGGGAGAAGCAGGCCCCCCGCGGAGCAAGGAGCCTGATGTGGGACTCGATCCCAGGACGCTGGGATCATGACCTGAGCTGAAGGCAGCCGCTTAACCAACTGAGCCACCCAGGCGTCCCTATGGATTTATTTTTATGTGATATAGAAATGAACTTCTTTCTTATGTAAGGCACAATAGGTTAGAGTTTTAATTATATGAAATATAAATTGATATGAACAGTAAGTTTGGGAATCTAAATCTTAGTTCATCTAATTCCACATTGGAAAAACTCTGTTCTCCATTTAAGTGAGGCAAAGCCACTGAACAGAAGGAGTGGGTGGATAAAATCGACTTATACATATTTAAAACTGAACGGTCCAAAAATAGTGCAGGCTTGTGTATTGATCACATAATCAAAAAAAAAACTAATTAGCATCACATAAAAAATATTATGAATAATAAATAAGTAGCTAGATGTCCTTGAAAACAAAATCTTAGAAATATAAAAGAAACAAAAAGATTTTAAGTCCAACCTTCTCTTCCCACAAATATGAAAACTCTATTTCTAGGAAGTTGAGTGACTTCCCCAAGGTTATACAGCTCATTAGTAGAATAGTTGGAACTAAAACTCAAGTCTTCATGTTCTCAGTGTGTTCTTTTTCCAGTGCCAGGTATAAATAAGTGAAGAAGTGAACAAATCCTAAAGGAGTTGAATCTACTTTAGTCATTCTATTGAAGTAATAAAAAGGGACCATAAGTCAGAAGAATTTCCCTATGGCTTAGATGACATGTGAATGGAACTTTGAAAAAGAAGATAAAAATATTTTTCAACATTGGCAATAAATTAACTTTATTAGTTTTGTAAAGGCAAGTAGATATTTGATGATACATTTTCTACTCAATGACTACTTTCTCTGCTATTTATTTTCAGGGAACAAAATTCTCTGTCAAGGCTTATAGTTACTACCCAAATACCTCTAAGGATCTTCCTTGCCTGTCTTCCCCCAGTTTCATGTTCTTAATGCATATATTGATAATGGATTGTTTAAATGTTAAACTTACTGTTTGGGGACTGTAAAGAATTTACCATTTGGGATAGGGTTTACCTTGAAACAAAAATCAGTCACATGTACTGGGACTTGAGAGCTTTCACTGTTTACCAGACATTTGTGTAGCATGGAAAGTTTAATACAGAAGACAAGTGGGAGAAAATTATCTTATACTGTAAGGTCCAAAGCAGCATCTCTTATTTCTTACCCATCCCACTGTCTTATAATTCTAGTGTCTTCAAGCCAACATGTATAAGAACCAATTTCCAGCATCTTTTGAAATGGAGGTCTTTAAAAAAAATGTGTTATTACAAACAATCCACCATAAGAATGCAGCTTTATATATGCATAATTTTGCAATTTACTTAGTAATTTAATTTGTACATTAATTCTTTAGTATTAAATGTGTAACTATGTATAATTTTGTAGCATTTCCCTTAAATAATTAAGAGCTCTATGGGCAAAACAATTAGCATCTTCTAACTTAATGGAGTTTTTTATTTTAATTTTCCTGTTGCTTGTAAGAGGAATGGAATAGATCTATTTTGAGATATATTTAGAACTATGTTCAAACATTTCCATTCTGCCACACGGAGTAAAATGGTTGGGATTCCAATAGATATGAGAATCAGAACCTCATAAAAGATAATTGTCTGGGTACTGGGTGAGTCAGTCAGTTAAATACCTGCTTTGGGCTCAGGTCATAATTGAACATCCCCGCTGAGCTGGGAGCCTCTTCTCCCTCTCCCTCTGCCTCTCTCTCTGTCTCTCCCTCTGCCTCTCCCTCCACCTCGCCCTCCGCTGGTGCTCTCTCACTTGCTCACTTTCCCTCTTGCAAATAAATAAAATCTTGAAAAAAAAAAAAAAGACAGTTGTCAAATTTATCCAATATTTCCCTCCTTTCCTCCTCTGCTCTTGATGTCCAAGTCATAGGCCACAAAAAAGGCATACAGATTGGGGGTTTTAAAGCTGGAAATATTATCAGGGAAAAAGGCTAGACATGGTTTCTTAAGATTAGTCCAGATTCACTTTTTTACATGATATATGTTTTCATTTGCCTGTACTAACATAAGGATGTATCTTCAGAATGTCAGGATATACAAAATTATATTTATATATTTATTTAAATTCACTTTTATGAATAATTTCTAATTTAGCAAAGCAAGTTTTTGCTACTTGAAAAATAGTGATATAGCTTGGAAGTCAACAGGAGAGATGAAAAAATGTTATATATACATTTTGAGAAAATAATATGAATTTTTTAGCTAAGGATATATGCAAAAAATTTTATAAGCTTTAACTGTTTACTTTATTTAGCATTTAACTAATATTATTTAAAATATTAAAATGTTAGATAAAATACTATAAAAATATTTTTAATTTAACTAATTTAAAATTCTTTTAATTTAAATGGAAAGAAGCCTAAACGATTATTCCTTAATAAATTTTTTTTAAGGAATTTCAGATGACTTTATTGAATCTATGAATCCACACAGTATTTAAGTCATGATCTTAGCTCATTTATACGAACATTAAATGTCAGATTGACTTTGAACATTGTAAACATTTGGGCTCACAGATCTGGAAGGGTCCTCAAAAAGTCTACTTGTCTCTCCATCACTCACAGACCAGTTGTGCCCTTTAATCATTTCAGAAAAGGAGTTTTAGATTTTCTTTATTTTTTAAAAAAATTAAATTAAATTAAATTAAATACGATTTAATTCTTTTTCAGTTTTCCAAAATTCATTGTTAAGCACCACACCCAGTGCTCCATGCAATACGTGCCCTCCGTACTACCTACCACCAGGCTCACCCAATCCCCCACCCCCTCCTCTTCAAAATCCTCAATTTGTTTCTCAGAGTCCATAGTCTCTCATGGTTTGTCTCCCCCTCCAATTTCCCCCAACTTACTTCTCCTCTCCATCTCCCAATGTCCTCTGTGTTATTCCTTATGCTCCAAAGTAAGTGAAACCATATGATTAATTGACTCTCTTTGCTTGCCTTATTTCACTCAACATAATCTCTTCCAGGCCCATCCATGTTGATACAAAAGTTGGGTATTCATCCTTTCTGATGGAGGCATAATACTCCCTTGTATATATATGAACCATATCTTCTTTATCCATTCATCTGTTGAAGGGCATCTTGGTTCTTTCCACAGTTTGGTAACTGTGGCCATGGCTGCTACGAACATTAGCCATCAGGGAGATTCAAATCAAAACCACATTGAGATACCACCTTACACCAGTTAGAATGGCCAAACTCCTTAATTATTTTTAATAGAATATGTAATATTTGGGAACTCAAGGTTTGGAATTGGAGAGATCTGGATTGAATCCTTGAAAGTGCTCTCTCTAAACCTGTCTCTTCAATCAAACCCTAAAATAATAGCCTTGTGGGGATGTGGTTAGGGTTTTGTTTGTAAATTCAGTGTTTGCTAGATATTTAACAGAGGTCTTGGAACATAGGCACAACTCAAGAATGTCAACACGTTGTTATTATTACTACAATTATCATTACTATTAGCATTGCATGTATATTATCAGGTCCTGTATTCCAAGAGATTCTTGACAGTGCAGATGTCCTCATAGTGCTCAGATGTCCTCAGCCATGACCATTGTGCCTGTAGACTTATTGTCTTTTCTTAATTTAATGACTTATAATAACACACTCAGTGTTGTAGGGGCTATCATCTGTGTCTAGAGGTTTGTTTTTACTTTACTTAAATCCATTAACTGTAAAATGCCTTTACAGGAAATGTCATGGTCTACTTTTTTCTCTGAGATCAGGAAATACATATATGCTTCCGTTTTTCATTTCTACATATTCTGTTTAGTACATTTGGAAATGTCAGAGTTAAGAGATTTGTGAAGTCAAATGGCATCAATGTGAAGGGAATCAGTATGTCAAAATAAAATGGTTTGGCTTCTCTTTGCTTTTACTTCAGGCATCAGAAGTTTTCAAACAGTAAAAAATTTCAGATTAAAGAAGCTACATAAGTACTGAATTTCAACATGTGACACTGAAGAGTTAAATGTGAATATTACCTCTGTGGGGAGGGATCAGAACCTTAGGCAAGTAGTGATGTTTTGACAATGAGAATATTCAATAAAAATAAAGAAATATAGAAAAATATTATAGTTAGTAGATTATTTTTTGGATAGAGCAGATTGCCATGTTATATCTTTTCTATTATTAGCTGGAATGTGGCAAGGGCTTTTTAAATGTTTGTATTAGCTCAATCCTGAATTGTTCTTGAGTCAGAATGGCCAATTGTGACAAATTATTCTCAATTACATGACTACTTGCCACCAGAGACTGAGGTAAATTGGATTTGTTATTAGAAACCAGAGCCAGTGCCTTGGTAAGCCAAACTACTACAAAATTTTGAAGGACTGCAGTGTTTTTTGTTGTGGGTTTTTTTGTTTGTTTGTTTGTTTGTTTGGGGGGGGTGCTGTGGAATGTCTTCTCTGTAATACTGTCTCTCTCTGCCTCCATATATATATTTATTTGCTCCTAGAAAGATAAAAATAATGCACATAAGACAATGTGAGTTTAGATGGTCTGGAATTTGATATTTGTTAATACAGATTAATGTAGTGGCACCCCAGAGAACTTGTCAAAATGCTAATACCAATGAGTCAGCCTGATACCTAAATCGACCCTTGGAGGATTGGTATTGCCTAAATATCACATTTGGCTAAAATTTCAAGTGACTCTTCTATACAATAAAAATTGAATGTGGGGCACCTTGGTGGCTCAGTCGATTAAAGCATCTGACTTTGGTTCAGGTCATGATTTCAGAGTTCTGGGATCCAGCCCTGCATCAGGGTCCCTACTTAGTCCCTCCTCCCATTTGTGCTCTTTCTGCCTCTCTCTCAAATAAATGAAATCTCAAAAAAAATTAATGTGTGTCAGGTCACCAGAATATTTATATTTTTGATATGTTTACACTTGAGGGTAATTTCCAGACTTCAGGATAGAGTCATAGCCAAACCAGTGTTTTGTTCTGAGGTGATTGTACTTTAAGTGGCTGGAGAAAGATAATTAAAAAGGTCCCTCCTGCTAAAGGACAATAAATCTAGTCATAAATTAGTGGATTATTCTTGCTTCAATTATAAGATTGGAGAAGTCGAGTTGAGAGCGGGTAGAGAGTAGCAACATTGTAAATACAGATGGATCATTCCTGAATATGAATGATAAATGATGTAATATTCTTAAAAAGCCTTTCAACTTCAGATGAAATGCTTATTTTTTTAGGTATGTATTTGTTCTAATAAATGATCTTTGGAAAGGGGTTTTGGTAAAACAGCATCTGAAAGCTAATAGTATTTTAGCAAGATGACATTGCTGCTTTTGATGCCCTATCATTCGCCTAGAATTTCTAGAGTTATTAGTGTTGAGGAAGTCAAAATTTCCCATACAGTCTTTGATTCCAAATGTCAAATGGCTGGTTTTGCAAGCAATTTATTGTTTTCTTGTTTTATTTTGTTTTTTTCTTCTCACACTTTGCTTTCTTCAGAATGATGTTGGCAGATTCCACAACCCATTTGGAATCCTGGGCCAAATGAACTGCCATCTAGATTCTAGAGGTAAAGAGATGTGGGATGAGAACAGTCAGTACTACTCTCTTTATCTCTGGAAGTTCTCAAGAATGAATATTTTCACAGTATACTACAACCAAAACTCTAGGTTTAAACACATGATTTGGATGGGCTTTTGATTTATTACCTTTGTCCCTGGCAGAAAATTTGATTCTGTATGTGGGAAGCCTAGATGAGGTAGACTTGGAGCCAGGTTTCAGTTTAATATAAAATTCATCCAAGTCTTCTTAGCTCTAAGAGACAAGCCATTGTGTGGCTTTTTATTTTGGGTTTATGCAAATTTATAGTACAGATTCTATTCTCCTTCTCCTTTTCAAGTGTGAGATTTGACCTTTGTGGATTTAAATGTCATTGCTTGCTTAGGATTATTCCTTTGTTATTTCTTAATACTTTTTATAGAAAAGATGTTTAAAATTATTAATTGCTAAATTTCATATTATATAATTAGGTTTGCTTTGTATAGTTTGTCAATATATGAATGTTTATTTAACTTGCTTTGAATTTTTTCCCTTCAGTAGTTTGGGTTTATTTTAAGAGTATTATTAATACAATATGTTTTTATAGAAAATTTTATACATCATAAAATTCTAAAGAAGAAACAAAATATCCAAAATATAATGCCCAGAGATAAATCATGGTTTGATAAAAATCATGGTTTTTAGTCATTTTTTTAGACTAAAAATCATGGTTTTTAGTCATTTTTTTTTCTTATGTACTATACACATGCACATACACATACAGACACACAATATTTGTTTCAGACTAAGGGATCATACTGCATAAACAGGTGTCTTGTGTCTGTTATTTCATTTTGTATCATGAACATTCCCCATTTAGTATCACAAACAACATTATATCATAAATGAGTCCCACATTTTATTCATTATTACTTGAAAACCCAGTTTTTAGTTGCTGTGTAGAAAAGTTTTAACTTGTATTTTCCCCTAGGACCTGAGGGAGCATTGAATGGAGTAACAGAGCTACTATGGATTTTCTACCAGGTCAACGACTTGGTACTATAGAAACTTGTTGGCTGTGTTACAATTCTATTTAATTGCTTTGAGACTACTTATAAATATTAAAATATCAAAAATGTGCTAGATAATTAAGAAGTGTAATTTCTAAGAGAATTTTTTTGATACTATATAAGCTAATGCATGCACTGTACCTGGATTTACAGATTTGTGGATTTTCAGTAAATGACTCCTTATGGATTAAATTCAAGTTAAATACTCATTCTTCATAGAACAGACATTTACTGAGTGTCTAAAATGTGCTAGGTGCTATTCTATGTGCTAGAAGTAAATCAGTGGGCAAATTAAATTACTGGCCTTGGAGCATATATTTTAATGGAAAAAAAATAAACAAGTAAAAAATAAGTATGTATATTTATGGCAGGTAGGCATAAGTGCTATAGAGATAAATTAAGCATGGAATATTACTCAGCCATCAAAAAATGAAATCATCTCATTTGCAACAATGTGGATGGAACTAGAGGGTATTATGCCAAGTGAAGTAGGACAATTATGATTTAACTCATATGTGGAATTTAAGAAACAAAACAGGAGCAGAGGAGAAGGGAGGGAAAAATAAAACAAAATGAAATCAGAGAGGGAGACAAAACATAAGAGTCTCTTAATCATAGAAAACACACTGAGGGTTGCTGGAGAGGAGGGGGTGAGTAAATTGGGAGATAGACATTAAGGAGGACATCTTATGTAATGAGCACTGGGGTGTTATGTAAGTCTAATGAATCACCGAACTCTGCCTCTGAAACTAGTAATACACTATATATTAATTAATTGAATTTAAATAAAATATATTGCCTGTTGATAAAGTGAAAAAGATAAAGCAAAGTGGAAGGACTGGTTTGATGTGGTACTTTATGCGTCAGCCTGTTTCAGGTTGGTTGGTCACTGAATACCTTTCTAAGGAGGGGATATTTGGCCAGGAGAACTGGTATTGCCTTTGTTAGAAAATATAGACTGCTTTCTCTCCTTTCATTAATCATTCTTTTATCTTATGGAATAATTTTCCCAAGAGAGTAGTTGGCATATATTACTCTTTGAAAGATCAAACAAATCCCCCAAATCCAAAGTCCAAACAAAAACCATAAACCTGCAGTGTCTTGTTGGTACATTCTAAACCTTTCATTTCATTGTGCAGGGCATTCATTATTCTGGTACTTGCTTCTCTTGCCAGCCTCATCATTTACCTGTTCCCAAGATGTAACATCCACGTCACACACACAGATTTATTTCTTGATTATGAACATGTTCTATTTCTTCTGCAGGCATTGCTTCTCTCTTTCTTTTGGGAATGCCTTCCTTTCTACTTTTCCAAATACCATTTTTTAAAGACTCAGTATCAGCCCACTTTCTTAAATAATTATTTATTGAAGTTGGATTTGTGGAGAATGGTTTTCTTAGATGGTTATTCTAGACACATTTAGAAATATATTCTTTTACATATTAACTTCTAGATACATAAAAATTTCTCTTGGATTTCCATAATCTGTTTTCTTACGTTCTTACGTTCTTAAGCACTTAATGGTCAACATCATTTAATCAGTCTTAGCAAAACTATGTTGATTTGATCTTAGTAGCACTCATATCTTAATTGTTCATTTGGTGGTCATCAGTTTGTCTGTCTGTATAAATATTCATTCACCTTCACTCCCTGCATCTATTCATCAATCCATCTGTCTTTTCTCCATCCATCCACCCACCCATCCATCATCCTTTTCTATGCATCCATCCTTGTGTGCCTCCATTTATCCTTTCTTCTGCTCATCATTTATGTATCCATGAACTCATCACTTTACCTCTGCTAGTACATGCATGGACACCCTACTTTGGATATGAAATATATTCAAAATAGCATTTATGTTTTTTTCTCCTTAACTGTATTTTAACCTCAGTATAATTATCACAGGTGTCTGTGGCTAGGATTCTAATATGGTGGCACATTCATATAATAGATGTTCAGTGAATATTGGTAAAGAATAAAAAATCCTAAGTGGAAAACATTAATGAAATGTTTGTGAAAGAACCTTTTCTAGAGCATCTTTTTTTTTTTTTTTTTTTTTTTAATGAATGAGTTAGGTCCTGTTGGAATTCAGAGGGAAGAATAGGAATTTTCTAGTTCTATGATTTAATGAGTCTCATGGTAGCTGGTAAAAACAGTACTAAGTCACTTTACTTCTTTGTGCCTCTTTCAGCCTATTTATAAAATAGGGATACCTACCTTTCATCTCATTTCGTAGAAAGATGGAAGGACAAGATAAAAGGGTATTTCTAAAATACGCTTTAGTTCTTTAGAATAGAGTAAGTAGGTGCTATAGTACATATTTAGCCTCGCAGAAAAAAGCACTTTCTTAAGTTAGTACTTTACAAATTATTTTCTGCAAAGTGTAAGGATTCCTTTCTTTAAAGAATCTCCAAGGGCAATTAGGAGTGTGAGATAGCGGGTTGGGTTTGGCAGGATATCCACTGTTGCTTCAATCAGAACAGACGCTCATTGGTATGTTGTATGTATGCTTCCACAAAAGTTCCTCTCTGGGGAAATGCCTCAGTTTCCTCTTCTGGAAATAAAAAGTAGCTCACATTCAGAAGCTTGTTATGTGGATTACATGAATTTTTATAGGGAAAATGCTTGGAGCAGTGTCTTGTATGTGGTGTTAGAGAAGGGTTAGCTGTCATCATTATTATTTACACATTTTTATCTGACATTAAATCTTCTCAGCTTCTTGTGCTTTTTTGATGTTTGCTACTAGAAAATAAGCCCTTGGAGAAATGGGTGTGATTTTTGTGTTGTTCAGTGATTGTCCACAGTTCTGAAGGCAATGGTGGCACATAGTAGACTCTCAGTATTGAATGAATGAATCCTATTTTCTCTTTCCCTCCTGGCTAGCTCTTCCTCTCTCCTTACTCTTATTACACCTTCTTATAACCTTTTTCCTTTCTGACTTGATACTTTTATTGTGTTACATGCATGGCATCTGGATGTATTGGGCTTCTGGAGTTCTATATAAAATAAAAATACTCTGCACTTGACTATAAATTTCATGACAGTAGAGACCCTTTTTGCTAATAATTTTATGCCCACTGCTTGGCACAGTGCCTAGCCTACAGCAGAGCGTATAATTCTTTTTGATGACCAAAAGAATGAATGTGTCCATAAGTGAAATTAGAATGATAGTCTTCTGGGGATAAAAATATATGTTTATAAAAAATAAAAAATTAAAAAAAAAAAAAAAAAAGAATGATAGTCTTCTGGGCTACTCAGAAACTGTTTTTTTGGCTGTGTTTCCCAGAGGTATAGATTTGAGATAGAAAGTTCTAGTAGGAAAAATATTGTAAATACAAGATAATATTGTTATTTTGCATATTCTGCTATATATTGTGACAAACCACCACAGGAAAAAGTTTACAGAACTTGGAACTTGTCTATTTTACTTCACTTTCATTTTAAAGTTGTTAAATATTCTAATTCCTAGCTTAAATAAGAGTAGAAAAGATTTAAAAAATAGGTTACAGAGTATATAAAATGTTCCCTTTTGGAGTATCCCTAAAAGAAGAGAGTTATAAAATGTATGTGTGAAACCATCTGTTTTTGCAAATTAAGTTGATTTGACGTCTCAAAAGCAGAGTGATTGTTTCAATTTGCAGGGCCCAAGGACTTAACTTGGCAGAGTCTAAGAATCTGCTAATTAGATACTTGACTCCTGAAAGCATATTTGATTTCTAAGTGCATGAGGCTGTGTGGTCCCCCAGAATATTCAAGGCATCTTAAAAAGCTGATGGGGTTTAGGTCCTGCAGTGATTGATGCTTACAGTAATGTGCCTCCTCAGGAACAAAGGCCCATCCCATACATAAAACAGTCCTGTTGAATTACTCAGTTTATTCTAGGTCACTTGAGTTTCCTTCAGTACTCTTCATTCACTTAGAAAGTTGGTTTCTGTGTGTCTCCTCAGCAATGTTTCTTGAATTGTTTCTGAATATCTAGTCTAAAGGGATCATGAATAATTAAATCTAAGAACAAAATTTACAATTAAGCCTAAAAAATCTGGTCTTGAATTATTTGTGCTTAAAAGCATTCCACTCAGGTTTCTGAAGAGATGAGTTATTTTAAATTGTTAATTTAAAAACTTTGAATGCATAATTGAATTTCAGTTCTCTGCGAATATTTTTCATATGTGCTCCATATATGTACATTTACTATAAAATATAAGAGTTAAATTCATTTGTGAGAAAAAACATAGTGAATATTTTGTTCAGGAGCTATTTCCTTTGTCAAAGAAAAGTTATCTATAAAGTGGAAGGATGCTGGAAAAATGCTGTCAGAGAGAATAATCTTGGGAATATAACATAAGAAAAAGAGAAGTTATAAACACCCTTCTAAGAGATGGACCCTGGGAACACCCGTTAGAGTGAAGGATCCCGGAAACACACTTAGAAAGAGCACCAGGGCCTGGTACTGCCTGTCCATGGAGTCCTTAATTAAGAGGTAAGTGTGTAAAGGGAAGATCCTGAGACTTTTATGGCTTTAAATACTACAGGTAGTAATTCTCTGAGAAGTTTAGGTGTGATAAACTTTTAATCTTATAATTAATTAAAGTTTATATTGTCTTTAGGTAAAAAACAAATGAACAAACAAAAGAACTAGCTATTTTACCAGCAAGATGAGTTTATTTGGGAATAGCAGATCATTGCATTTTGGAACAAGAAAATTATGGTGAACCACAGGCAAGTTTAGAGATTGGAGGACAGGGGATTGCCTTTATAAGGGAAAGAAGGAAACTTGGAGGTACTGTTAAAGCTTCTCATTGGCTGAGGGTGGGTTTTCTCATTGGCTGGACTGTTGTTGGTCAAGGAGAAATTTTTCATTCCTCTGGCTGTATGTAAAATAAGCTTCTTTTTATTGGGGAATGCAAGGCATACTTCTTACAGCAAAGGGTAGTGCATGAAAGCTCCATCTCCAGGCCTTTCTAACTCTGTTTTTATGAGATTTATTGGTTTATTTTCACAATAGCCAGGTTTAAAAAAAAAAAAGAAAAAATGTTATCTACAGGGATCAAGTGCAGTAGGAAGAATCTGTAATCCTAGATTTATTTCTTTTCCTCCACTGATCAACTTTTTATTTCTAGGAAAATACTTAATCTCTTTTGTCCCAGATTTTAAGTAAAAATGATATCTTTCTTATTTTTCCCATAATCTGTTGGGGAGGAGCAAGTGAGAAAAAATGTTTATGGCAATTCTTCCAAAATGCTATGCAAATACAGTAATTTTTTTCAGGAATATCTTCACCCTAATGACTATCCATGAACCTTGCAGTACAGAATAACAACAATCCTTGTAAAAATGTGAATTGTTTGCTTCTATCCTTGAAGCTGCACTGACACCTGTTAGATGAAAGTGCAGGGCACACAGGTGAGGTCTGAGTGAAGAGGAATGGTTCAGTATGGTGACTTTCAAATTTTGAGAGTACAGAATCCTTTGTCAAACAACATTTTTTTTTTTAAAGATTTCATTTATTTATTTGACAGACAGAGATCACAAGCAGGCAGACAGGCAGGCAGAGAGAGGGAGAGGAGGAAGCAGGCTCCCTGCAGAGCAAAGAGCCCGATGCGGGACTCGATCCCAGGACCCCGAGATCATGACCTGAGCCGAAGGCAGCGGCTTAACCCACTGAGCCACCCAGGTGCCCGTCAAACAACATTTTTTAAGGAAGTCAAATATATTCTACAATAAACAAAGCCGTTTTTGCTGGAGGGGCAAGGCAAGCATTCAAGTGCCCCAGTTAGTCTCTTGCTACTTTGCTACTGAATTCAGTTTGAAAACCACAGAGTCTGAAGAAAGTGCCCTAAGTTATAAAGCCACTCTGAAGGGCAAGTCATAGCCCTGTGGTCAGGACAGGACTCTGCTTCCTTTATCTGGCAAATCATATTTACTGACCCAGCTGCAGGATTTCTCTTGTGCTCCCAGATACCAGATCTCAAAGTGCAAAATAAAATAACTCAGAACCACCATTAGGTATGGCAACATTAGAATTTAATGTTCAGTCAGGAGTAACTGAACAATTAATTATCCAACATGGTGGTTTTCAGACTGTCCTGGAGGAGCCTCCTTCAGGGCCATTTGAGGGCTGGGGAGAGATTGGAATGGGGACTGCAATGACCTAGATCTGTTGTATAGATGTTATTCTTGGTAAGACATCAACTGAAGAATAGATTCTCGCCATTGATGAAATACCAAGGGTATAACTGGCTTTGTCTGTTGCCATGTAAGGCTGTGGGGGTCCAGCAGGTCATTGACTGGCCAAGGTGACAGGCTTCCCAGAGGCTGGACTCTCACTTCACTACCCTTTCAGCCATGTTCAGACTAGAAATAAGAAGTTTGGTTACTTTAAAAGTCATTTTCCTTTTTATCTCCAGTTTCTGAGGGCTGGCTAGGGATTGCAAAATTAAAAGACTTCATTTTCTGGCTAACATGTACACTTTTCCTAAAGGAGAACTAAATGTAAAGAGAAGACGAAAGATGCCAGATTTGGGAAAGATGCTAAGTTGTAGTTGTAATGTGACCAAAAATATTCTAATTTAGCATTGGCTCAACTTCCAGTTCTGTTTCCTGGCAGCTGCATTTTGAGGAGGATTTTTTTCAGATTGTATCTATAAAGGTTTTCATCCCTGAGGTGCCACTCTTCCTAATATTAAGCAGTAATGATAATAGCTACCGTTTGGGGAGAGGTTAGATAATAGTCAAGGGCTACATGTGTATTTTCTCACGTTCCTATCTTATAAAACATCCTGGAGGTAATAATGATTACACAAGTTTTAGAGATGAGAAATCTAAGACTCCGGCAGTATCATGAACTTTCCTAAGCTCTGGTGGCTAATAAGTTGGAAAGCCTAGACTTGAGAGTTCTGCTTTCTGCCCCTGCCCTGGACTCTTAGCTATGTTGCTCTACTGCTGAATTCTTTGTCCTAGTAAGGAAGAGAATCCTCAGCAGACAACTAAACCAAAATCCTCTTGAGCTGTTACTACAGTACTAGATTCTTCTATTTATTTCATTGTGGCTTAAATAATTTTTGAAAAAGAAGCTGAAAGACTATGGGAAATATAGAGCAGATCCTTAGGTATGTGCAGGATCATTAAGGGTTAGCAGTTGTGAAAATAAGTCCATGGGCCAGTGCAAATTGGATCCCTGTTCTGCCTGACTTGTTACAGGAACATTAATCTGACTAGAAGAGTGAGAAACATGATAAATATTCAGGAGCCCATGAAAACTTGAGCCTTCCCTTGACACCAGCTACAACATTGCCATTGTGTTTGCAAACAAAACTTGCCCTAAAAATTATGATATTTGATTCTTGCAACTTTTTACACGAATTAAGCTAACTACTGTCACCACTGCAAAAATGAAACTTGGGAACTAGTTGAGGTAATCAGTGGATTGAGAGTTTGCCTTTGAGGAAATACCCAAAGGATATACTATCTTATAAGATTCTGACACTTTTTTTTTTTTTACAAACATAATATAGAAGATGTGTATTAGACATACTAAAATAGCACATGCTTGTAACCTTCTGTCCTCCAGGAAGAATAGTATTTTCATCACTATTCTTAATTTTGGTAAAATTGTATTAGTGTTCTCTCTTGAATAAAGGACTGTACTATCCCAATCTCTAGTTCCTAAACAATTGCATCGCGTTCTAGAAAATATATGTTTACCTAGAAATCAAGAAGATAAAGAATGATTGAATAAGTAGCAGAAGATTTCTAATTCCTTTACTTGAACATGATTAAACATAACATTGTTATTTATAATAACTGATACTAAATGTTATAACATTAACATTAATTGATTCTATCCTTTCTTTGGTAAATACATGAATAATATGCCATAATAATTACTGAGCCAGGTGACCAGGACAAGAGAAGCAACTACCACTCACATATCCTGACTGTCAGTGTCATTCATGAACATTTGAAAATAGTTGATATTCTACCTCCCATAATCACTGACAAATCTACCTAGCACACTTCAGCATAGAATAGATACCAACTTTTCGGTTTGAGTGTATAGCTTTCTCATCGAGCTATTTCTTATACTCATTGAATAATATTTCATGAAGTTTGTTAAAGTTGTACTTGTTTTTATAACCATAGAAGGGTGGAACTTTTTTATAGGTGAGGCGACATCATAGAAAATGTCCCCAAAGCTGTTGTTTTGTAATCAGTGTGGTTCCTTACTGATTAAAACATGCCTAGTTTGGACGGTCAGATGGTCTTTAAAAATCAGGTTTGGTTTCAATGTAACAGTTGGTCAGATTCAGTATTTCATTAATATAAGAAGTATGGACAAAAATTTAATATTCTGAAAAAGATTTTGTTATTGATTGGAGAATCAAATCACTAGGTGCCTAGGTGTGCGGCTGCCACTCTGTCATCCTTACAGCATGAGCAGTTACATGAAGAGCACAGTGACTTACTCCTGGCAAGTGCCCCAGATGCTAGTGATGATGGCCATGTAATGTCAGCTCCACACAGTCATCTCTTGCATTTTCCATTTCTGTGACATGTGTGGCTGAAGATGCAAATGATTTCCACAAAGAAACATGGTCCCAAAGTATTCTGTAATGTGTTTCATTATCTCTAAAGTTGTTCCAGGTATTAAAAAGCAAACCTAGGCCTTTCCAGCATATAGAATGACTGAAGAAACACTCATCCCCTGCTCATTTAAATCAGTATAATCTCTTTGGAAAACTGTTTGGCAATATCTAGTAAAGCTCAAAATATATATAAAACATGGTCCAGCAATTTTACTCCTAGATACACGCCTTACTGAAGTGTATGTGCATATGTGTAAATATACTTCTCTTTCTTTTCTTTTTACCTAATGACATCTATTAGCATAGCTCCAATCTGGAAACTATCCAGATACCCATTTTAATAGTAATATGGATGAATACATTCAGGCATATTCACACACTGAAGAGCAGTAAGAATGATTGGACTGCAAGTACAGAATAGTTAGAGTAAATCTCAAACATGATATTGAATGAAAGAAGCCAGGCATGGAAGAAAAATTACTATAATTAATGTCCCATTTTTATAAAATACAGAACCAGGTATTACTTTACGCTATTAGAAGTCAGGATGGTAGTACTCTGGGGATAGTAGTGACTGGAAATAGTGACTACAAGGGGGCTCTCTTGGATTCCTTAATCTGAGTAACAGCAGTTTCATAAGTCTGTTTGGTTGTAACAATTCAAGTTGACACTTATGTGATCTTTTCATTATATGTATCACATTCTGAGGTTAAAAACAATGATCGTAATGACAAGTTGTTTTTGTTATTATGAACAAGTTTACCACAAGTTGTTTTTGTTATTATGAACAAGTTTTCAACTTGTTCTCTTGTTCTCTAGAGATGTTAGTGGGTGAACACCATGACTATGATTCTGAGGTCTCTCAAACACTGCACTGAGAAAGGAAAAGTTTGGTTTTATCAATGAGAAAGTTGACTAAGTAATTATTTGAGTATTACCTGAGGATTGACCTGTAATTTTTCTGCTACCAAGTTTATTTGGTTGTTATAGGCCATCAGATGTTGACATAACTTAAAGTGAAAAAAAAACCCCAAAAAACAGAAAAACAAACCACTGGTCAGTTTATGCAACTGAGGCTTTTATTTACTGCTCCATGGGAAGCATGCAGTGTTCCTGCCTAAGTTTAAGTCAGAGAGGTAAAGGTTAGTAGGATTCTACAGATGATATCTGCTCTACATTATAATACCTTGTGTGTCTTCTCTCACTTCTACCCTTCTCCTGCACCAATGCCAACCCTCTTGGGAAATTACCAGTAAAACCTTCATAAAACACAAATCTGAGCACATCACTTAAAATCATCCAGTGGTTGCCTATGTTCAGGTCTCTGTCCACTTTGACCACATTTCTCTCCCTTTACTCCTTGTTCACTCCCTGTAGTCAGACTGGCATTTATTTTTGGTCTCTTGAACTAATCAAGCTGGCTCCCACCTTGAGGACAATGCACTAGGGGCCTGAGAATGTCCCTTTTTTCAGGTCTCTCTAGGCCTTCTTCTCATTCAAGGTGATGTGGATAGTTGCCCTCCCTGAAGAGATCTTCCCTGACTTCAGAGTTTCCAATAGCAGACTACCTCCCTGGGGCACTCTCATCTTTTACATGCTTTTTAAAAATACTATATAAAGTCATCAAATGTACTGGGTAGGATTATTCTTTATCTTTCCCTTAATTATACTACTATTCATAGGAGACAGTAACAGACCTTGACCAAAAGTACTCCCAGAGAAAGCAACCTGTATGCCATTAGCTGAAAGCTAATGGAAATAGAAGAGTCAAGCCTCATTACAAAAACCCAGGCACAGGTTAAGGTCTGGGGGAGAATATTAGATCCCCATTAAAACTGGGGAAATGTGGTTGATTGAAAAAAAATGTACTTTCCATACAAAGCACTTTGTCAAATTTACCTCATTTCTGAGTGTTCCCCTAGAAATGTTTCAGACATTTAAAAAGTATAGAGAGTATAAGAGGGAATTGTCTTACCGTCTTGTCTTTGCATCATGCTTTGTTTGTATTGACTATTTAGCATTAATTGACTAGATGACCAGTTGCATTCTTTGTTTTGGGTTTATTAGGGTTTGATGAAATGTGTCACATTAAATGATTGGTTTACCCAAAGGAATAAAGTGAACCTGTGCCACAATCAGATGTCCTATAATTTTTGTAATTTATGTAAGCTGTGTCTTCAAGTTACAGTCACTGAACTCTGGGACTCTGCTCTGCTTATAAATGCCTTTAACACAATTTTTTTCATCATGTCTGGCTGTTTATAATCAAATATGGTAGTGTTGGTTGGATAACACATATGTAAAATAGCATTGTCTATGAAGTAAATGGCCACTTTCGTAGCATGGGCTGGTGGTGCTGAGGATTTGCCCTGGACATTTTTAGGTGCTTAGAAATAAACTCTGGGGCCAGGGAAATGCATGGCACTATCCTGCTTCTAGAATCACTTTGGGCTATACCTTTTTCTGAACAGTCAGCATAGGCTTACCCTATCCCTTTGTGTAAACCAGTCATTTAATATGACATAGTTTATCAGTACTTACAAACCAAAAACAAAGAATACAATTGGTCACCTTGACCATGCTAACACAGCGTGATATTTTTGCTGGCCACTTGAAAGGACAGAGGTCACTCTCAGGTCAGACTATCCTCAGCAGAATGCTACTTTCTCTCAATGCATATAATAGAGGGTGAATATTGGCTAGCCACAAGTTTCTCTATTGTCTCATCCTTACCACCACATACAGAAGAATGGGGTGTATTAGGCTTTCCTGAATGATTGTGGTAAAAATAACAGCTATCATTTTTGTAGTGAATTATCATGTGCCATTTTAAGAATTTTATATTTGTTTTGTTTTAAGGGTTTTACATCTATTTAATTTCCAAAACAACCCTGTAAATAGATACTATTGTTATTACAATGTTGTAATTGAGGAAAGGTAGGCAGAAGAAAGTTTAATGCCTTTTCTAAGCTTCCAGCAATTTCAAGATGGTTCTCAGGGTTGCTCCCTAGTGTACATGCCCTATATAATATGCTCCCCTTGAGTAATATGATGTGATGGGATATCACTCCTATTATGTTATGTTAAATGGTGGAAGAGACTTTCCAAATGTAATTACAGTTCCTAATCAATTGACTTTGAATTAATAAAAAATGAAATTATCCTAGGTGGTCCTCACCAAATCAAGTGATGCCAGGAATGGCCAGCAATCCCTGTACCAAGGGCTCAAAGATTGCTCCAAACTTTCCTGTGAGAGAGGAGGAGACGAGGGCATCAACGCTCAGAGACAAAGACCCTTTGCTCTTCTATCTTCATGCTTTTATTAGTCCCTCAGGATAATCAAAGATCCTTGTCACTGTTTCTCAAGCACGTGATGTGTGACAAAGGGTCTTACTAGAACTAGGAGGATCTGCTTACAGGAAAGGTATGATACGCTAATCTGCCTATACTATGAGTTCTGCTAAACACAGCGTAAGGGACAATGCATACATCTCTTAGATCAGGGGCGGCTGTTGAGG
Source organism: Mustela nigripes (assembly GCF_022355385.1). NCBI lineage: Eukaryota > Metazoa > Chordata > Mammalia > Carnivora > Mustelidae > Mustela > Mustela nigripes. The sequence continues at coordinate 98,049,210 of NC_081561.1, forward strand.
CTAAGAAGCTTCAGGGAAGGCAACTCCCGGAGGCATTCCAATAGCAGGGTGATGGCCTGGCATTCCAAAGGCCTCTGCCCTCTTCTGAAGACTTCCCTACCCCCAGCAGCCTCTGTGTCACATTTTGGCAAGCCAGATATGATGGCTTGGCAAGCCAGATATGATGGCTTAGCAAGCCAGGTACGATGGCTGATTTCATGCTCTACATTAACCCCAACAAAGTGAACCCTTGAAAGAGGTCTGAGATACTTAAGGCAGCAGAGATTTTCCTGCTTGCCCTGAAAGAGCAAACTGCAATGTTGTAGAGAGACCACGCCCCCACATGGCAGGGAATGGCCTCTTCCAGCTGAGAATGGCTTCTATTTGACAACTAAAAAGAAAACATCCATATTACAACGTTAACTAAATCAACCAACAACTATATGAACTCGGAAGAGGATCCCATAACCCCAGAAAGGAATGCTGCCAGATCCATGCATTGATTTCAGCTGTAAGACCCCGGGCAGGCTGTCACGACACGAGCCATAGTGTGCCTGGTCTTCTGATTTACAGAACTGTGAGAAAATAAATGGATGTTGTTTGATGCACCTAAGTTTGGGGTAATGTTTTATGCAGCAATAGCATATGACTTTTCCTACACTTGATCTTAGTCAAAAGGCCGAGAAGAGATATGTGACTTTTCCTATATGATGGGGTAGTTTAGGTCCTCATGAGACAGACTCTTAATAAATGACTGATTTCTTAATCTTGCATTTCTGTATTCCTGACTGAATCTCTCTATGAATATTGAAAAGTAATTTCTTGAGACAGTATATTCTAAAAATTTAAGGTTGGAGAACATATTTTCTTAATCATAATAAAAAGTGAAAGCCTCTCTGCAATGCAATCAGTGCTCACATTATTCTGCAGCAGTTGAGTCCCCTGCTTGGTAATTGTGCCCCTTGGGTTCTAGCTGAGTCATAGCTTCCTAAAAGCCACTGTCATAGCTACACAATTACCTTGAAAGAAACTTTAAAATAATTACACATAAATCATTGATTAAGTTTGTCAGCAAAGATTCATACTTCTCCCCATTCTGTGTGTGTGGATCGGGTGGGGTGGGAAATTGAGTTTATTTCAGTTAGTAGCATTATACATGTTATTGCAGATCTCTGTGCATTTCCATGCATACATACATAAAAATATATTGACCTTTATCATCCCACTATGAATTAGGTTACAGTTTTGATTACTTTTCAGTACTATTTGAACCTTAACCATCCCTTATAAAAGCAAGCAATATATTTGAGTCAAAAATTCGGTCTGCTACTAATCGTGGGAAGCTAAGTACACTGATGGAGCTGAAAAACAATATTTTCTTGGGCATTTGAACTTTTGAGCATTTGAGCTTTTGAGCTTGGGCATTTGGGCTTTTGAAGTACTGCATCAGGTGGGATATTTTTTCTCCTAAAGAATAGAGAAATGTTTGGCTTGTAATTAAATTAGCACGGGGTGTGTATGTGTTTTGTTCAGATTTGCTTTCTTTTAGGGGCTCTGTTATGAATCAGCTCCAGGAAGATGAAAAGCCAAGTGTGGCCTTGTTTACTGAGTGAAACACAGAGCTGCGCAACAAGCCCGAGGATGTGGGGGCGAGAGAGTGAGCCGCTGTGAAGTGAGCTGACAGAGACTGCTTAGTGGAATGATCCTGGTCCTGAAAGCCTGAGCAAGGTGAGGTTAGAGAAAGTGCTGAGACACCAGTCAGAGCAGTACTCAGCTATGGTTCTATCCAAGTCCAAAATACATTTTAATTTTAAAACAAAAACACTCTCTATTGTTTAGGAATGGGTTCTGATGCATGCAAGGATATTTGGATGGAAAATTATCCTATGAAAATAGCCCCCAAATTGTTCCATCATCAGAGATGAAAAAAACCTTCAGGTGTTTTGAGTATAGGCAGTAGAAGAGATGAACACAGTGCCTGGCATAGGACAGGTACTTAAATAATTTTTGGACAAATTGGTGAGCTATTAGTCTAAGGCCTTGTCATGTTTTTTTTTTTTTTTTTTTCAGTTTGTGGTAGGTTGAGTGGAATTATGCTTCTCAGTTCAAAGTTTCTGTGTTCTGAAGAGAACCCAAAAACCAAAAGCCTGATTTTTTTTCAAATTGTGTGCTAATAAGAATAGGACTTAATGGGGAAAATAGAGTGAGAATGAGAAAAGGCCACTCACATAAGTGCAGCTCTATGACCAGAACACAAACCAGAAGAGCAAAATGTTCTTGGGAGATAAGAGAACACTCAGCAAAACAGTTCACTACAGCTAGAAGCTGTTGCAGAGGATGTGCAAATGTACAGGAAAAAATACAATGGAAATGCTGGCAACCTCTGAATAGGCAAAGGGCTGGCAGCTCCATGCAAGCAGAGACTCAGACCAGTGGGGCTGCCTGGAAGCTGTGTGCAGGGAGAAGTGCAGCCTGTCCTGAGGAAGAGCAATGGGAGGCTGTAGTTCTTCCCCTGGGGCGCGGGAAGAGTCCCTGGCACAGGACTTACTTTAATTTTTTGAAAGTGGAGCTGAAAGAGCTTCAGTTGCCTGAGCAAGCATGGGCAGAGGGCTTTATCCTTCACATCAGAAGGGTCGATTTCTACTCCTGTGTTTTTAGTTCCTCTTGCTTAGGAAAAAAATTCCATATGTACCAGATTTTGCACATTATACCAACATAATTCCTCTATTTTCAAGCTGTCTGTGTGCTAATTGGTGTTGGCAAAACACATATTTATTTATTCATTTGTTTATTTATTTTATTTTATTTTATTTTTTCAGTGTCCCAAGATTCGTTGTTTATGTACCACACTCAGAGCTCCATGCAACACATGCCCTCCCTAATACCTACCATTATGCTCACCCATCCCCCTCACCCCTCCCCTCTAAAACCCTCAGTTTGTTTCTCAAAGTCCACAGTCTCTCATGATTCATCTCCCCTTCCAATTTCCCCCAATTCTCTTTTCCTTTCCTCCTCCTAATGTCCTCCATGCTGTTCCTTATGTTCCACAAGTAAGTGAAACCATATGATAATTGAATCTCTTCTTATTTCACTCAGCATCATCTCCTCCAGTCCCATCTATGTTGATAGAAAAATTGGGTATTCATTCTTTCTGATGGCTGAGTAATATTCCATTGTATATATGGACCACATCTTTATCCATTCATCTGTTGAATGGCATCTTGGCTCTTTCCAGAGTTTGGCAACTCTGGCTATTGCTACTATGAACATTGGGGTCCAGATGTCTCTTCTTTTCACTACATCTGTATCTTTGGGAAAAATACCCAGTACTGCAATTTCAGGGTCATAGAGTAGCTCTATTTTTAATTTCTTAAGGAATCTCCACACTGTTTTTCAAAGTGGCTGCACCAACTTGCATTCCCACCAACAGTGTAAGAAGGTTCCCCTCTCTCCACATCCTCTCCAACACTTGTTTACTGTCTTGTTGATTTTGGCCATCCTAACTGGTGTAAGGTGGTATATGAATGTGGTTTTGATTTGAATCTCCCTGATGGCTAATGATGATGAACCTTTTTTCATGTGCCTGTTAGCCATTTGTATATCTTCTTTGGAGAAGTGTCTGTTCATGTCTTCAGCCCATTTTTTGACTTGATTTTCTGTTTTTTGGATGTTGAGTTTGAAGAGTTCTTTATAGATCTTGGATATCACCCTTTGTCTGTAGTGGCATTTGCAAATATCTTCTCCCATTCTGTGGGTTGCCTCTTTATTTTGTTGACTGTTTCCTTTGCTGTGCAGAAGCTTTGATCTTGATGAAGTCCCAAAAGTTCATTTCCACGTTTGTTTCCTTTGCCTTTGGAGACATATCTTGAAGGAACTTGCTGTGGCCAATGTCGAAGAGGTTATTGCCTATGTTCTCCTCCAGGATTTTGATGGATTACTATCTCATGCTGAGGCCTTTCATCCATTGTGAGTTTATCTCTGTGTATGGTATAAGAGAATGGTCAAGTTTCATTCTTCTATACATAGCTGTCCAATTTTCCCAGCACCATTTATTGAAGAGACTGTCTTTTTTCCACTATATATTTTTTTCTGCTTTGTCAAAGATTATTGGACAAATAGTAGAGTTGAAGGTCCATATCTGGGCTCTCTCCTTTGTTCCACTGGTCTATGTGTCTGTTTTGTGCCAGTACCATCCTGTCTTGGTGATCACAGCTTTATAGTAAAGCTTGAAATCAGGCAACATGGTGCCCCCAGTTTTGTTTTTCTTTTTCAACATTTCCTTAGCAATTTGGGGTCTTATCTGGTTCCATACAAATTTTAGGATTGTTTGCTCCACCTCTTTGAAAAATGCTGGTGGAATTTTGATCAGGATGGTGTTGAAAGTATAGATTGCTCTAGGCAGTCTAGACATTTTAATAATGTTTATTCTTCCAATTCATGAGCATGGAAGGCTTTTCCATCTTTTTGTGTCTTCTTCAATTTCTTTCATGGGTGTTCTGTATTTCCTTGAGTACAGATCCTGTACCTCTTTGGTTAGGTTTATTCCCTGGTATCTGATGGTTCTTGGTGCTATAGTAAATGGAATTGATTCTCTAATTTCCCTTTCTGTATTTTCATTGTTAGTGTATAAGAAAACAACTGATTTCTGTGCACTGATTTTGTATCCTGCCACCTTACTGAATTGGTATACGAGTTCTAGTAGTTTGGGGGTGGAGTCTTTTGGGTTTTTCATATAAAATATGTCATCTGTGAAGAGAGAGAGCTTGACTTCTTCTTTGCCAATTTGAATACCTTTTATTTCTTTTTGTTGTCTGATTGCTGTTGCTAGGACTTCTAGTACTAGTTTGAACAACAGTGGCGAGAACGAACATCCTTGTTGTGTTTCTGATCTCAAAGGGAAGGCTGTCAGCTCTTCTCCATTGAGGATGATATTCACTGTGGGTTTTTCATAGATTTTATGAAGTTGGGCAATGTTCCCTCTCTCCCTATACTTTGAATCGTTTTAATCAGAAACGGATGATGTATCTTGTCAAATAATTTTTTTGCATCAATTGAGAGGACATGTGGTTCCCTCTTCTCTTATTGATTTGTTCTATCACATTGATTGATTCATGAATGTTGAGCCACTTTGCATCCCAGGGATAAATCTCACTTCATCATGGTAGATAATCTTTTTAATGTACTGTTGGATCTTATTAGCTAGGGTCTTGTTGAGAATCTTGGCAACCAATACCAAAAGATTTGATTATTCCCTGCATATTCTCAGACCACAATGCTTTGAAACTGGAAAAAGTTTGGAAGGAATTCAAACACCTGGAAGCTAAAGACCACCCTGCTTAAGAATGTTTGGATCAACCAGGAAATCAAAGAAGAACTTAAACAATTCTTGGAAACAATGAAGACACATTGGTCCAAAGCCTATAGGATATCGCAAAGGCGGTCCTAAGGAGGAAATACATAGTTATCCAAGCCTCCCTCAAAAAAACCGAAAAATCCAGAATACACCAGCTCTCTCTACACCATAAAGTACTGGAGAATCAACAACAAATTAAGCCAACCCCAAACACAAGAAGGGAAATAATGAAGATTAGAGCAGAGACCAATGAGTTAGAAACTAGAGATACAGTAGAACACATCAATGAAGCTGCTTTTTTTGAAAGAATCAATTAGATTGATAAGCCACTGGCCAAAGTAATCCAAAAGAAAAGAGAGAGGACCTGGGATGGCTGGGTTTCTCAGTGAGTTAAGCCACTGCCTTCAGCTCAGGTCATGATCCCAGAGTCCTGGGATCGAGTCCTACATTGGGCTCCTTGCTTGATGGGGAGCCTCCTTCTCTCTCTGCCTCTGCCTGCCACTCTGACTGCTTGTGCGCGCTCTCTCTCTGACAAATAAATAAATAAAATCTTAAAAAAAAAAGAAAAGAAAAGAGAGAGGACCCAAATTAATAAAATTATGAATGAAAGGGGCGAGATCATGACTAACACCAAGGAAATGGAAACAATCATCAGAATTTATTATCAACAGTTATATACCAATAAGTTAAGCAACCTAGATGAAATGTATGTGTTTCTGGAAACCTTTAAACTTCCAAAAGTGAATCAAGAAGAAATTGACAACCTGAATAGATCAATATCTAGTAACGAGATTGAAGCAGTGATCAAAAACCTCCCAAAAAACAAGAGCCCAGGACCTGACGGATTCCCTGGGGAATTCTAGCAAACATTCAAAGAAGAAATAATACCTATTCTCCTGAAGCTCTTTCAAAAAATAGAAACAAAAGGAAAACTTCCAGACTCTTTTTATGAAGCCAGCATTACCTTGATCCCCAAACCAGGCAAAGACCCCACCAAAAGGGAGAATTTCAGACCAAAATCCCTGATGAATATTTTTGTATATTTTAAAACTGGCTACTTGAGTCAGCTCAAGTAAAATTTTTCAGAAAATTCTTCTCTTGATTATTTTTAACCTTCTCAAAAATAAACTCGTTTTTCCTGTAAATATTGTGAACTTTGGTTCTTTATTTTTATTTCTTCGTTCTTCTTTCTTTTCTTGTTTAGATTTTTTTTTTCAATGCCACAGTTTCTTCATTCTTGAGTTCTTTTATATGACTTACAACTACCTCTACGAAATGTTTTGAATTAGTTTTTATTTTAAGAAGGACATGTGAGTTGTACACTGTCTGAGGGCTTGGATATCCCAAAGTATCATTATTTTGTCTTTGAAGATCAATATCAACTTGGTTGGTAGCACAATTGCAGGTCAAAGCTTTTTGCCCTCAAGTCAGTATGGATCTAGTCTCAGCTACTCTGCAATTTTCTATTGCAGAGGAATCCAGTTTGATCTTTTTTGACTAGTAACATTAGTACAACAAAAGAAGTTATATTTTTCCTCAGGTAAATCACCTATGACACTAACAATCTTTAGAATGTTTGCCCTTTGTCCCATTAAGAAAAGAGGCCCTTAAGGAAATCTTTAGAAGTTAGGATGAATGGAAGCCTTCTGTCTGTGGCATACAAACTTATCTCCTTACCATTTGTCTGCTTGTGGTGCTTTGAAACTGTTTGAAGAGCTGTGATGAAGATGATGGTGATGAGGAGGAAGATGATTAACTACCTTCTAGGCTTTATTATATTCCATGACTCCTAAGTATTGTAAAGTGATTATCTCATTTATTTTGCTGTTGCTGTTGATTCCTTCCCCATCACACTATACAAGTCCATGTATGCAAATAAAATGGATTTTTATGTGCTTTTTAATGAAAGTCTTTAGTAAATTTAAGAATCAAGAAAGATTTGAGCTCTTCTGTTGGGAGCAAAGGCCTTCCAGTGATTCCACATTTATTGACCAAGATGCTGCTGATGACTTTTCTGGCTACACCAGAAAAAAGAGCACCAGAGGTCAGAGTAATCCCTGAGTAGACTTCTTAGAATTTACCATATGGAATAATACTAAAAATGTCAAATAAATGGGATATGTTTACTACTTCATCTTTAAAGCAATATGCTATATACCCTATTCTGTTTTGGTATAATGTGGTAGGAATACCAGTTTGTGTAACTCAGGTGGATAAGTATCCAGATACATACTAGGAATTAGGGTCTAAATATTTTGGCAACTATGAGCTAAATTAGGAGCCTGGAATACATCTCCACACCTCATCAAATGACCAAGAGGATGAAATATTAAACTTTTTCTGCCTGACTATTATGGAATTTTTCATTTTTTCTTTAGGATTTTTAATCTAATTTGAAAATTTTAATTATGAATTAGCTAAGATTTCACCTGTTCATGTATTTTGTCTCAGACCCAAACATGCAGCTTGAGCCTCTAAAAACTGAGAGTTTTCATGAACTAAAAACATTTGTATTCAGTTGTATCTTTGATCATTCTACTTTACTCTACTTTATATCAGTACCAATTATTAATAGATAATTGACATTATTCTCCTTCCTCTACTTCTGTCATCTCTTTTTCATGGTTTTCCTCTGTGTTATTTTTCTTTGCTTTTAGAGAAGCATTTCAGTTTTGTCTTCCATATCAATAATTCATATTTCTGCAGTGCAGAGTCTACATCGTACAGGTGGATTTGCAGTTTTATATTTTACTGTGCATTTTGGATTTTAACATTTTATCAATAAGATAAGTTTGCCTATATCTTAGCCAGCCCCTTATGTTTACACAGGTGCCTTATCATCTAACTGTTCATCTTTTATTTTGTAGAATTCATGATTTCTTGCATTTCATTTAGCAATCTCTTTATTACTTTATTCAACACATATCTGGGAGCCTCCTCAGTGTCAGACAGTGTTTAGTTGTCAGTGTTTAGTACTGTTTAGTACTGTGACTGTAATAGGAGTTTGCAGTGGTAGTGGCAGTGATATCTGCACATATTGCAGATAATTTGGCATTTATAAAAGTGGTGGGATATGCTGTCATATCCCACTTTGGGGGTTATTTAGGTTTGAGTAGTCAGGAAATATTATAGAAAAAGAAAGTTCAGAAAAATGGGAATATTATCCAGATGAAATAAATAGTAAGGATGATGGAATTGGGGTGGGATTTGGTGGCAAGATAAAATCATATGGAAAGACCCAGAGATAAGACACCTGGTTCAACACTTTAGCTTGGCTAAATATTATGATGTAAGGACAGATGAGTAGAGAGACATGAATGGGTAGAGCTCGGCAAGGTCCAGATCATGGGGAATATTAGTGTTACTCAAGAGGAAAGAAATACCACTGAGGATTTTAAATAGGAGCCTGGCAGGATCAAATTTGAATATTGGAAAAACCATCCTGACCATAGTGTGAAAAATGGAATAGAACAAAAAAAGCAATGGAGACTGGCAGCCCAATAGGAAGTATACTATTCCAAGGTAGAGATAATGGAGCGTTAGAAATGATTAGATGTTAGAGATAATAAGGTATTGGGAAGATGTGAATGGCTTTAGAAAGCATTAAGAAAATAGAAACTAAAAGTTTTAATGAAATGCCAAAAGAACAAGCAACTGAGGCAAAAATAAACAAGTGGGACACTTCAAACTTAAAAGTTTCTTCACAGCCAAGCAACTGGCAAAATGAAAAGGCAACCTATAGCATGAGAGAAAATATTTACAAGCCACATATGATAAGGGTTTAATGTCTAAAATATAAAAGGATCTTAAGCAAATCAATAAAAAAAACAAAAAACCCACAAATAACCTAATTTAAAATGGGCAAAGGACCTGAATGGGTATTTCTCAGAAGATATACAATTGGTTGACAGATACATGAAAAGACACTTGACATTACTAATCATCAGAAAATGCAAATCAAAACCACAATGAGATATGGCCTCACACTTATTAGAATGGCTATTATCAAAAAGATAAGAGGGCGCCTGGGTGGCTTGGTGGGTTAAGCTGCTGCCTTCGCCTCAGGTCATGATCTCAGGGTCCTGGGATCGAGTCCCACATCGGGCTCTCTGCTCAGCAGGGAGCCTGTTTCCTCCTCTCTCTCTCTCTGCCTGCCTCTATGCCTACTTGTGATCTCTCTCTGTCAAATAAATAAATAAAATCTTAAAAAAAAAAAAGATAAGAGATAACAGGTGTGGACAAAAATATAGAGAAAAAGAGACCTTTGTACATACTTGGTAAGAATGCAAATTGGTGGAGCCACTATGGAAAGAAAACAGTATGGCATTTTCTTAAGAATTTAAAAATAGAACTGCCTGTGATTCAGCAATTCTACGTCTGGATATACATGTGAAGGGAAATGAGACAGCTGTCTTAAAGAGATGTCTATACCCCCAGGTTCATTGAAACATTATTTACAATAGCCAAGACATGGAAGGAACTTGAGTGTCCATTGATGGATTAATAAAGGAAATAATGTGTGTGTATGCACACGTGCATGCATGTGCTCACGCACATATTTAAAAATATTCAGCCATAAAAAGGAACGAAATTCTATTTCAACAATATGGATGGATCTTGAGGGCAATATTCTAAGTGAAATATGTTGGAAAAAGACAAATACTGTATGATCTCCATTATACCTGGAATCTAAATAAACCAAACTCAGTACAGAGAACAAATTGGTGGTTGCCAGAAGCAAGGCTGGGGTTGGGGAAAGTAGGTGAAGGAAGTAGAAAAGTAAAAACTTCCAGTTATATGAGAGAGAGAGAGAGAGAGAGAGAGATCTTAAAAGTTCTTATCGCAAGAAAAAAATTATAACTATGTGAGGTGTGGATGTGTTAACTAAATCTATTGTGGTAATCGCTTCACAATATATGAATATATCAAATCATTATGTTGTGCATCTTACATTTATACAGTGTTATATGTCAATTATATCTCAGTAAGGCTGGGAACAGATAAAGACCATACTGGTTATTTGTATGGAAAACATGAAAGGCAGAAGTCAAGGATGACATCAATGCTGGTGCCATTTACTAAGGAAAATAACACAGGTCATTGACTTTCTGTTTCTTATGCTCCCCTCTTAATAAGTTTCAAAATTTTTTCATGGTGTGTGTGTGTGTGTGTGTGTGATGTTGCTTATTTATCCTTAATAGAGGCAAAATCTAGCCTAAACTGTTAAGTTATTCATTCGGGTAAAGCCTATAAAATTAGTGGGAGTAATGCAGCTGACGGACACATGAGGGTAGTTTGAAGAGGGAAGGGTCTCAGATGTTCATTTATTCTAATTACCAATAAGCAAGATGGAAACTGTTTTTTACTCCCTTCATCATCATAAATGTGGTTTGATGTTTCTTTTCAGACTTCAAGCTGGTTGATGAATACATCTCCAATTCCAAGTGACAGTGTCCATGACCATGGGTTGAATGTGACTCTTCTACACTGAAGATTATACCTTATTTCACTTCTTGATTATCTTACCTTGTACAAGAGAACTTACTCGAAAAATTTGAAGGAGTCTTCAGTTTTTCTTTGTACCATTCATATAGCTTTTTATTATTTCTCTTTCTTCTATTAACTTTATATGCCAGGCAGTAGTATACAGCTGGTTTCTCTTATACTTCTAGCTATATGGTATTACATGGAACTGTCATCTCTGAAAGGATGGAAAAAGGAGTAAAACTTGAGAGGTGGCTGGGAGGGGGCCCGGGACAAGGGGATGAGTTGTGAACGGGTGTTGCTTATTTCCAAACAAAACTTCTGTGTGCAGAGATCTTTCTTATCCTCTGGATATTTTAGGTCCATGTCTCTGAGGATGGGTCACAAAGAACAGGCAGATGAAAGTCTTTCACCTTGCTTTCCTGATTCCAACTGAGTCTCAGAATTCATCCACGTTGGAGGTGGTGAATGCTCATCTAGGATTCTTGAAACCTGTTGAGACAGGTCTCAAAACTAGCGCTCTATGTTGTATCATTGCCTCTTATAGATATTTTACCTAGAATCTTCCATATTGATTATATTATTAAAAAAGAAGTGGTGTCAAGATTTTCTGGTGGGATTGGATATAAATGAACATTCTTCTGTAGCAACAGAAATTTATTTTGGATCATATTTACATGTAATTAGAGTAAGGCAGTGTATGTGCTTGTGTGTGGGAAGGAATCATTAGGTATTCTTTTTTTCTCACTAACACGTACCACCTTTTGGTTGCAGGTTATGGGCCCATGAACCTTAGGCCTCCTTATTCGTTGTATTTTTTCTCTTATTCACAATTACCACCACCTACATGATTTCCTGGGATTTCTCTATGTCTAAGAATTGTAGCCAAATAGGACATCCTTTCTTCAACAACTCTCCCTCTCCCACAAGAACTATGTATATAAGCCATTTTTGCCTTACAGATTTTACTGCTAAGGTTTAAGAAATTCAAAAGAGAAAATTGAAAATAACCATTCTAGGAATTTGAACAACATTTTCCCCTGTTTCTGCCTTCTTTCTTGGATTGAGTATAGATATGTGCATTCCCATTGGCTGTCAAGTTTATGTGAGATGATTGATTTTATTGATATTGTTCTCCCACCTTCACTCTTGTTCTCTCCTGGGGGCCTGTCAGTCTCAGTAGATGTTTTGCTGCATTGTAACGATAGGTATGAGGTAGTGTTGATCATTTACTTTCTAGAAACCTGTGGACAATTTTCAGAGAAACTCTCAAATAGGTGACTGGTGTATGAAAACTTCCTTTGCTATATATGGATGAAATTCTCTCTCTGGTGGGAACTTTAGAGCTATTCACCCTGTATTCTTTTCCCCAGATGTAGGTTCAGATTTTTCTTTCAGAGTTATTCTGGCAATATGTTCAATGCCCATTTCTCTAAGAGTCCTTCATTATTCCCTGCCCTACCACACATACCCATACACAAACAGCTCCTAATGTCTTACTATTCTCTTATGATGCTCTCTTTGCTAGGTTTGATTCTATGGGTTTGGAAAAGGCTCTTATTTGTGTCACCTAACTCAATATTGCCAGTTATCTTAATGACTAAAGGTATATTATTGTGTACATTAAAGGATTAAATCAGCACATCTAGATGGCATAAATTCTTTATATTCCAGAGAAACAAGAGCACTTACCAGACTCTTGGAGATAACCTTTAAGTTCTTGGAATAACTTGCCTAATCAGAATGTCTGTTTATCTGGGAGCCAGGGACTATACCAGATAGTTTATGCTAACAATGAGGTATGTGCTAGGGGCCTTAAGTCACATGATGTCAGCCTGACTGTTGCCAGTTAGCCATGCCTACATGACTCACCTGCCAGTGAAAACCCTGGATGCTCAGGTGAGCTTCTTTGGTTGGCAGTACTTCATGTCACACTTTGCTATACATTGTTACTGAAAGAATTAAGCATAGTCCACAGGATTCCACTGGGAGAGGACAATTAATAGCTTGCACCTGATCTTTCCCAGACTCTGTTCTCTATGCCTTTTACCATTGGTGATTTTAATCTGTGTTCTTTTGCTATAATAAACTAACTAATAATGAGTAGAGGAGCTTTGGTGAGTTCTGTGAGACCTTCTAGTGAATCATTGAAACTAAGGTGATCTTGGGTATCCCTGAACGTATATGTTGCAAATTAATATATTTGAGATAGAAAATATTCTTTGTGGTTTCTTTTAAGAAATATTTTTTTTCCAATGGAAAGGATAAAATATCATGTTATTACTGTTGTGTGAACTTCCCTACTGTGGTTGGATAAAGAAGTAAAGCATTCGTTCACTCATTCAATGCCAGGCTATGTGCTAGATGCTGAGGACATTGCAAAGAACAAACCTGAAAAGGTTCCAGCCCTCTTGAAGAAAAAATAATGTAAATAAATAAGGTAAATATGGTTGTGTTAAGTACGGTGGATGATGAATTTAATGTGATGACATGGAGAATACATGGGGAAGTTCACTTTAAGTCAGAGAAGGCTTCTCTGAGAAGACATTTTCAGTGATAACTGAGGCTTAGGATGACCTAGATATTCTAAGAGCGTTGGGAACAATCAACTGCAAATGCTTTAATTTGGGAAACTACTTGCCCTGTTCTCGAAAGAAAAAGGAGGCTGGTGTAGCTGGCATGTACTGGCAGAGGGGAAAAATGGTGTGAGACAAGATTAGAGGGGGAGGCAGGAACTTGGTCAAGCAGATATTGTAGGTAAAAGTAAGAAGCTTGTAGTTTATTTTGAGAGCAATGGGCAGATATTTAAGAAATGCACTTAATTTTTAAGACTTCCCCCCATCAACCAATTTAAAACATGTAATAACCCTTATCCTAGGAGAGTTTCTTATACCGTGCCAAGGCATTTGGGAGGGAGGACTGAGGTGTGATAAGTTCCCTCAGTGCTGGTGTCTTTTCTTTTCTTTAGAGAAGGAGAGAGGGTGGGGGTGGGGCAGAAGGAGACAGGGAGAAAGAATCCTCAGGAGGCTCCAACCCCAGTGCAGAGCCTGACCTGGGGCCCATTGATCTGGGATCCTGAGATCATGAGCTGAAATCAAGAGCCAGTTGCTTAACTGACTGAGCCATATAGGCACCCCAATGCTGGCATCTATGAGGGCATGTTTCTTTCAATCTGTTCCTGGTTATGACTCATGCAGACTGCTTCTCTTTCTTAAGACTTTATTTATTTATTTGACAAAGAGAGATAGAAGATTGAGCACAAGCAGGGGAAACAACAGGCAGAGGGAGAGGAAGAAGCAGGCTCCTCACTGAGCAGGGAGCCCCGTGTGTGGTTTGGTCCCAGGACCCTGGGATCATGACCTGAGCCAAAAGTGGGTGTTTAACCAACTGAGCCATCTAGGATCCCCAAGACTGCTTCTTTTTGTCCCTCACTTCACCGTAAGGATTCTGTAGATGCCAGCTCTTCTCTTTGGAACCTTGGGGGCATGGGACATACTTGGTTGCTTGCTCTTGATGGCCTAGAGGTGAGGGGAACTTTTGGGGCTCTTCCCTATCTCCTTCTGATTAGATATGACATGCAGCCTTTTCTCCTTCTTTTTTATTCCTAGACCATGCTGGGCTCAGAAAACTGGGGCTTTGCAACTGTCCTCAGGCCCTCTTTGGAGATAGGACACAGGATTTCCTGAACATAGTTGTGTTCCCTCCTTGGATTTAGCCAGCAGGTGGCTCACTGTTTTCTCTGAGTGTCCGGACCAGAGAATCTTTATCTAGTCCAGGGCTGGGCAGTATGGTTTTTCATTTGTAAATCGTCTGTTTACAGTAAAAACTTTCTGCCCTGAAACCTTTGAAACTCAAAATGTCTTCTTATTTTATTGTAAATGAATGCCTCTGCCAAGAGTTTTGAAAACCTTATTTCCTGGATGTCATTCTTTCCCTGAGGCAATAAGCATAAAATATCCTAGCAGCTGCCCTAGTTGGGATATTACAGAAGATATGGAAAAAGCCACTTTGGTGAATGTAAAATAACGGCTAGCTTTTAATGTTAGGAATCCATCTAAACATTTCACATGTATTCACTCGCTTAATGTTCAGAATAATTCTGTGAGTGAAGTACTGTAAACATGCTTGCTTTGTAGATGAGGGGATGGAGGAGGCACAGAAAAGTCAAGTGTCTTGTTGATGGTCGCAGAGGTAGGAAATGACAGGTCTGGAATTCAAACCCTGGTAATAGCTTGGTCTGATTTACATTCTTATGTCATTTCTACTGCTGAGTGAGGAGTACATTATAGAGGAGTGAGAGTAAAAGCAGGTAAGCTTTTACCTTTGTGACTATTACACAAATAGTAAACAAGTATTGGTTGTGAGTGTGCATGTATACATTGAGGCATGGCATCCTGAAGGAGAAGAATTCTTTCATAGATGGCTTGATGGAGATGGAGAAAACGGACTTGCATTAGCTCATAGTTTGATGTGGACCAACTCTAATTTCGTTCTTTCTGTCTTTCTTTCTTTCTTTCTTTTTTAAAGATTTTATTCATTTATTTGGGGGAGACAGAGAGAAAGAGAGAGAGAGTGCTCTCAAAGGTAGAGGGAGAAGCAGACTCCCCCTGAGCAGGCAGCCTGATGTGGGGCTAAACCCAGGACCCTGAGATCAGGACCTGAGCCAACAGCAGAGGCTTAAACAACTGAGCCACCTAGGTGTCCCCCAACTTTAATTTTTAATGATAGCCAGTACATACACATTTGACAAATAGGAGACCATAATTTAAAAAAAAAAAAACCGTCTTAACTTGTTCCGATTATTAGCAAGTATTGTTTATTTTTCACAAAATTCAGAGTATCTAGAATGTTAAAATGGTTCTGTAAAAATGTTCTCTTTTTTCTTTAGTGTTGCTGTGGCACTGACTATATAGAAAACAATTGTATTTTCAGTAATTGGGGAATACTATGTGGCATCCCTAAAGAGCTTGGAATGGAGTCTTAAGTATACTTTCTGAGAGGTAAAATGAGAAACCAACACATAATGGATAAGAGAGTGAATTTATTCCTCAGGGTATATTCCCAAACCCAGCATCTGCCAGTTGTATCAAAGACAGCATATATTTATGGAAAGCATGAATGAACTAAAATCATTTTATAGAGACATAATGGCCCTCAGTCTACAGGATTTGACTTCTGAAGGAGAAATGTACCAATCAGAACTGTATATGTGGAAGGAGTTTGGATGTGATGGGGGACATAGCTGTTGCCTTGAAAACTCAGTACAGGAGTCAGAGAGATAAATTTTGTCAGTGTAGACTGAGATGCTTTTTAAGGGTAGACCCATGTGCTCTATATGACTTTGGAGAAGTCAAAAAGGCAACAGAAGAGGCTATCTTAGTCTAATGTCAGAAAAATACTTGAATAATATAATTAACTCTCCTCTATCTGACTTACCAAGCAGATACCAAGTCTTACCAATCTAGACTTACCAAGCATACTTTTGAATATTTGGCTATGGGTTTATTTCTTGTGCAAATGTTAGAGTTAAAAAAAACCCTAGATTATCAGAAAGACTCAGGTATCCAGTCCTTCTGACAACAATATGTATTATTGTATCTTAATACATAAGGACTCTGGATTTTATCATGGCTTTCTGAGCTTTGTGTCCATGAGTCATCCTTTACAGTATGGATCCAGGTTCCCAGGACTGATTCCTAGCTGAAAGGATGAAAATTCATGTTAAATGGATCAGGTAGTTCCAACTTGTAAGCTGACAGGGTTTTGGCACAAAATATCATACAGCGGGTGGTGGTTCAAGCAAACAGACTTAAAGAAACTACTGCCTGGATTCCAGTTGGGTTAAGAGAATGAACAGGGAATGGTGAGGTAACCACAGAGAGTAAACTAAAAAAAGCTGTCCTCACTCCTAAGGCCAAAGGACAAAGAGAGGAAATGGAGTTTATTAGATTTCAGTGAAAGCTGGAACCATTCAGGGAAGGTTACCCACTGGGAGCTGTAATCATGGAGTAAAGTGGCTGTCTTAAGAGGCTGGTTTCTAGAACAGAGGACAGGGCAGAAATACCACAGCGTCTCTCTCCTCCAGTCTTTTCATCTACTACTCATGAGTTCCACTTGCCTCAGTGAAGCTGGACAGTAAGAAAGCTTAGGAGAGAGATGCCATGTGAAAGATTCCCAGGCGGAAGAGCAGGCAGTGAAGGGCAGAAACGGATGAGGTGAGATGGGGTGGGGTGGAACGTGGTGAGGGAGGCGAGGGGAAAGTAAGCAGCACGAGCTCTGAGCCAGAGCCACCAAACTCAAGAGATAGTCCAGGTGGACAATAACCTCTTTGTTTTTACCATCAGAATTTATTTGGTTAGTTTCTCATATAATTTTGATAGGACAAATAAAATTTACTGCTTATTTGTGTACAGCTGTGATAAATCAAAAATCTTAGTTCTAATCAGTTTAGCAAGGTTCTTATTCTGAGAGCAGCTCCCGGCTCTTTTGAAGTTCCAGTATTCCAATGAATTCAAAACAGGCTAATTTTCTCCAGTATGTGTTGCTCTTTGAGGTAGTCTAGGCAGAAGGTCAAAAGGTAAAGACTTCACACTGTGCATTTGGTACAGAAACATAAACTCCCATACACAAAGATATATGTGGAATATTTAGAACAAAATACTGTGCCTTTTCCATTATAGAAATGTATTACTATTCCGTAAATGCAGTGCTGTACTTGTTTAAAAGCTGGCTGAGAGAAAATCAGCTGGCCTTTCAAGCACAGAAAACATCTTTACCTGTTTGGTTTATACGGAATGTTTGAAGGTCAGTGATAATTACACAGTATCTTTAGCATTCACCGAACTTCCACATGACTTTTGTATCCCCTTCTGAATTTTAGATAATAAAAGGATTTAGAAAAGTTTTAGATAAAGTTCACCATCAAAACTACCCCCCCCAACCAACCTTATAAATAAGAAATAAACAGAAATGATGACTCACTGGAAAGAAAGATCCAAACAAAAAACAAAAAAACCACCTTTTAAATTTTAAGTACAAATGAAATAATAACTTACAGCAGTTTGAGACTAAGTGCCCTACAAGTTTGAGCATGTATATTTAAAAATACTATTTGTGATTCTTATCCATAAGTAACAGGGACTGACCCTTAAGAGAATTTTGAATGGATATTGGGAAGTTCACAGAATTTCCACAAGAATGCTAGAGAAATAGGCTTGGGAAATAGGAATGAGGAGAGGCTAGACCTTCAGAGCCAGTGTTGTGAGGACCCTGCTGCTAACCTCCTGAAACCTGGATGCTGTAGCTTACAAGGCCTTCCAGATCACTGGTCACAGTGGTGTCCCCACTGCCACTGTTGTCATTTAGGAATGGAGTCTCCCCAGGGTTTGTGGGTGGCTCATTCAGTTAAATGTCTGACTTCAGACATTTATTAAGTATCTTTTACATCCAAAGTGCTGGCGTCACATGTTAAAAATCAATATGACACCATTTCTGTTTTGAAGAGGGTTTTATTTCAGACTAGACATATGACTGGTACAAAGCAGAAGGCCTAAGTACTAATAAGAGCAATTCCAAAGGATGGAAGTTTAGAAAAGGGAGGGATTTATTCTGCTGTGGGGGACCAGATGATGTTGCTTTTTGAACTAAACTTTAGGACATAATTATGATGAGAAGAAAGGAGAAATTACATATAAGATGATGGGACTGAAATTTCAAAGATAAGATGAATGTAAATGCTTGACTTATTCAGAAAATAGCAGGTGAAGCTGCAGAGAAAGAATATGGGGTTTGTGGAAGAATGTATTTGAAGGTCTAGAGAGATGGGTGGGGGCTTATATGTGATGGTAAAGAATTTGGCTTTTGGCTTACACTATCTGGAACTCTCCTGGGGCACACATTGCTCCTTGCCTGTCTCATAACAATCATACCCTTCTTCTTTGTCAGTAAAATCTCCATTTTACTACTCTATTGTGCACCCCAAGAGTTGAATGTCTATTAGTCTAAGTCAGTCACAATAATTTCTTCTCTTTTGGCAGCAATTGGTAGGCACTGGAGTGGGATAAAACCTCAGTCAATAAGATGTAATAGGATGTATCCTGGGGGCCTTCTGGAGAAGAGATCCAAGATACCATGATGGCTTTGGACTTTGGGCATTGTCTGGAAAAGTGTTGTTCAGAAAAGTGGCAATTATGTGGATCCATGAGTAGAGAAGTCTTTGTACAGAGCTCTCTATACACTGAGTTACTGAAGTAGGCCATCTTGGAACCAACCACTTGGGCGCTTAGGAGAGGCGAGGAATTTTACTTCTTACTTATGGCATTTTTCTCTTCACACTTCCTTATTTGTAGTGAAAGTACTGGAGTGATATATCTCTTCTGCAATGATCCAATACTGCATTTTCTTTGGGACATTTAGAAGTAAAGTGAATATTACATTTTTATCTGTCATTCTATGTAGAGAGCTTTATCTTATTTGTCACAATTACTTTTGTAATTAATACTTTTTTTTTCTTTAGGAACAGGTTTACTCTCTGAAGTTCTGTTAAGTACTTATTCATTTGTTATATTCAAGAGTAGAACAGATAAGTATGAAAGAGGTCCACTTATAAAAGTGTTCAAATATATTCATATGGTAGAGTGTGCTTGTATTGTTTCTGAAAGAATATTAACTTTTCTGCAGAAACATGAATATTGGTATTTTCTGCATTACATGGGAGAATGGCAGCATCTTTGTAAGCCTTCTCAATTGAAGAAAGCAAATAAACATTCAGCAAAGTTTTCATGAAAGAGATTATTCTCTTTAGTCTGGAGAGCCCTCAAAGATCTGTGCTATGGATCAGAAAACTGAACCAGGCAATAAGGGCTCCTTTGGAACCTAAATTTGCTTGTTGAGATTCTGCCAACTCAGGCTTTATTCTTTTTTCCTCACTGCTGATGATTCTTTTATTCTTCCTTTTCCTTTGTTTTGAGCAGGCATTACTGGTCTTCCCACTCAGTGCCAGATCTTCTCATCTAATCAGTGTGTTAATTTATAATTAGAGTTGCCCATTGTGACTTGAACATGCCTTCATCTGATCAGGTGAGACTGGAATTCGATTTACAAGGCACAGTCTCCTTTGCTTCCAGGGTTATTTAAAGCTAAGGGTATAGTAAACAAACTGGTGTCCGAGCTCAGAATCCAGATCTTCAGATGCAGTAATGTATTTATCCAATCTTTAACTTCATGAATTTCTGAATGCCTAATTTTTCAACTTCCTCAAATAATGACTATTATTTGAAATACCTTATTTTAATTTCTTCATTTAAAGATAAAGACATAGGGGCTAAGTTGTATTTTGAAGCCATTATTTATGAAAGACTTCTCATAAAAAGAGCTCAAATTTTTTTAATACTCTCTTTTTCCTATTATGAACATGATTCATGTCTATTTAAACATTTGGAAAATACCAGGATAATGCAAAAAAAGAAAGTTGTTCCAAATCACATCATCCACTGTAAATTGCTCTTGATCAGTTAGGTAGCTTATCAATTTTTTCTACATGTGTGTTTATGAGTATGAATATGATGTCTCTATGTACACATGCACATATACACCTACATTTTATAGAGATAGATTCAGATTGATATTTTTTGTACTCACTGGATTTTGAGGTAATTTTTTAAAATATAATTTTAAACTTACTATAATTTGTAAGATCAGTACAAAAAGCTCTAGTACAGTCTTGAGTTGAATTCAATAATTGTTCACATTTTTCCCACGGCAATCAGAATTTTATAACTTGCTCTTTAACTTAGCAAATATGCATTTTCTGGCATTTACTAAATATGATTATATAGTGTCATTCCAATGATGATAATATGGATGAAATTGGTAATGATAGTGATTGCTGAATGCTTATTGGATACTTTCATGTGCCAGGCACTGTTCTAAGTGTTTTACATGTATTACTTTACTGAATCCTTAAATACTTCTGGAGATTATACATTATTATTACCCTTCTAGAATGGTATTAATACTTCTAGAACGTGTCACATTGTTATGTTAAATAACATAAGTTAGAGCACAAGGAAATGAAGCAATACAAAATTGGTAGATGAAAAAGCAAGGAGTTAGTTGAGGAAAAACCCCAACTCTCATAACTGAGGTGCTGAGAGTAGACTATAATACTCAGTGTGTCCAAACAAGGCAGTTTCTCATTTTTAGCATAGCAAACAGTAGGAGCATTCTCATGGTATTGCCAGTTCTCCTGACCCTATCTATCTTATGGGGTGACTTGATGGCCTGGATGATAGCTGTGCACCCAGTAATTTGCAGTATATCTCAGGAACCCAGGGCTAAGGACTCAGCACCTTTTGTAGCAAGCAATAAATAACGCATCTTGAGCAGTCTCATAGTGGTCACACTGTGGTTGCCTTGACCTACTTAATTTCTCCTGTGTCTAGCTGTTGAAACAGTATCAGGTCAGAGGAGGTTAGATCTTATAGCTGGCACACTGAGCAAGGATGTGCAGTGAGACTCAGGGCCTATGACCAACTGTCTTTCCCAGCTGATTTGTAATTAGAGAAATTGGGTCTGTGTATTGATTATATTGTGATATCTTCTATATCATTTTATAAATTTACTATGGATTATTTGACTAACTCCATGGTTTGGGCCATAAAAGCTGTTTCCTTTTTTTTTTTTTTTTTTTAATTATTATTACCAGAGAAATAAAGCTTTGATAAATGCCTTTCACACAAATATTGGCTCACATTTCTGGTTATCCACTTTGAGTAAATTTCCTGAATTAGAATGATTGTTATCAAAGACAGCGCAGTATTCTTTTTTTCCATATTGCCAAATTGTACCCCTGAAATGTTGCATTAGTCAGTTCTTCCAGCAGCTTTACCTACAAATAATAACATTGTCTCTTCCTTTCTAGTATTTATTTTCAATACATCAGAGAGGCTTTTTTGTCTTACTGAATTGGTTAGAAAATCCAGAGCAATGTTATTGGGCATATTTATCTAAGCAAAGATCCATTTCTAATGGAAATTTTATGTTTCAAGTGATTTATTGCTTATCCAGATAACATGCCTTGTTAAAAACCAAATTTATTTGCTCACCTGTTTTGTCTCCTCTGAGGATCAGAACATTGGTGAATATATGGAGGTATTATTAAAATCAGTATTTTATAAAATGATAAAAAGAATATTCTCTATCTCATGCAACAAGAACTAGATACAGTGGCACTGGGCTGTAAACTTGTTTAATTTATATGCTACACTTACGGAGTCTCAGCAGTGGTGCTATCATCAACTTTCATTCTTGTTTCAAAATGGAATTGCTAAAAATCACCAGACAGTGTGAACAAAGGAGTGCTTTGTTCATGTTTAATTTTCATGTTTCTTCCCGGTTCTGCTGACCATCTTCTGTGCTCCATCCTTTCCTTGTTCTGCAATACTTCAGTCTTATGTCAGTCTGCTCCAGGATGTTATGCTGCAACTACCATTTGCATAAGATTTCTTTGCCTGCATCTTTGCTCAGCATTCATATGAATTTGAGTCTTTATCACTGCCTTACCAAGGAGTTTTATTTCTTTCCAAAATACTCTGCAGAATACTTGCTCTTGATTACTGATTCCCTGGGAACAGCTTTGCTCTCTGTGAGGCACCGAAGTTCTGACTGTCTTCTCTCATTACTCCATACTTTTGCTGCCACTGGCCTTTTGTATTTTGAACCCCCTGTGGCCAGTGGCTGCCACGAGAAGGTCAAATCTGTAATGGGACTAAAATGACTCGTGGAGTATCAACCTGAGAAGGTATTGATCAGTCCTTCCACGAGATGGCACTGAAAATGTTTCTGTCTTTAGCATGTATCTTGACAAAAATTTAAAATTTTAACACTGTCAGAGATTAAATAGAATTGAATGAAAAGTATAGTTTATTTAATGTGGCTTTTTAAAAAAAGATTTTATTTATTTATTTGAGAGATAGAGATCACAAGCACGCAGAGAGGCAGGCAGAGAGAGAGGGGGAAGCAGGCTCCCTGCTGAGCAGAGAGCTCAAAGCAGGGCTCCATCCCAGGACCCTGGGATCATGACCTGAGCCGAAGGCAGAGGCTTTAACCCACTGAGCCATCCAAGTTGCCTCTTTAATGTGACTTTTGTGTTGTGACTCATCACAATGTGATATCAAATTTTACTTCTTCTGAAATACTTCTGGGACCCAAGAGAAAGCATGTTCTAATCTGAGAGAGAGGGACCCATCAGTTCATTTTATGGGGTATGGAGTCTGTTGACTGATTCCTAATTCTAGCCACCCTAGGTTCTGCCCACCAGTGCAGATGTCTTCCAGAAACACTCTGAGGGCACACTGGTAGTATCGCGGCAAGGTTCTGTCTGTAGTCTGCAGGAATCTAATCTGGTTGTGTCAGCATCATTGGTAGTTCCATCCAAAACAAAAACAAAAATGAAAACAAGAACACCTTGGTGTTGGGTTTCCTATCTCGGTTTCAGTCGTTCATGTCGTATTGATCAGGTTGAGAAGTTTTGTTTTGTTTTGTTATGTTTGGTGAAGTTAACATTGTTGCAGACTTTAGTGAAATTCTTACTGATACTGTTTGGTTTTGTGGGAGCTCTGTTTGCAGTAAACCAAGCCAGAAAACTTGATGCATCATGATGCTGTCTGGGTTTGCTGGGCTGCACCGTCACAGCTGGGTTTATCATTCTTTTCTTATCAACCTTAGTCTTAAGGCCTAGAAGAAAAACAGTGGCCAGCAGGGCACATTTCTTTAATCTACTCAAGTGTGTCCTTTCTGAGGCATGAAATCCAGTTTAGCTTTTAATGTATTTGCTTTTGCTAGAGTATAATTTGTTGAAGCATGAGTATGGCACATAGTGGGGGAATTGTTTGAGGGGGGACCATGGATATTGATCTCATTCTAACTCTCTAGCTAATTGCACATACTACCTTTCTGAATGTTAGGATAATCTCCCCTCCCCAGTCAGAACATCAGTCTAAATTACAGATATATAGTTATTCAGATAAACTGGATGCTACGTTTTGGCAAGGAACATCATTTCTTGATCTGGATCACAGCAATATGAAGGTGTCGGCCCCATTTTCTTTTCTGTCTCTAGACAGGAAATTCTTTTCTCAAATGTGCCTCTCTTGCTGTATGTTTTACAAACTGTAATCTGCATAGTCTGATGTCTTTAAATTGACTATGACATTCTTTAAAGCCTCACTTTCGGTGGAAATATAGTTTGTCAGGGATAGCAGATGATAGCTGAATGATTTCATTACTGCCAAACAGAAACTGCTGGTTTCTTACACGTTGGTAGGGGAATCATCATTGCCCTTCAGCCTGCATGCCAATGTACCTAGTTTTGCATTATTTTTTTAAAATGTGGATTTGATAATTGTAACTTCATTTCTCATACTAATTTGTGTTGTTTTTTAAGACTATTTTGGTTGCAAATAAATGAAACCCATCTAAAACAGCTTAAATAAAAGAGAAGTTATTAAAAGTACACTGATACTTCGTGGAAGCCCATGGCATGAAGCGTATTGGGTTTCAGAAGGAAAATAACGAGCCATCCTCTGTTTCAACTAGGTTCATCTTCCATCTCTGTGTGTCTGTTTCATTCATCCTCTATAGTCCAGGATTTGGCCACAAGGCCCGTTTTGGCATGACATGGATGTGGGCATGGTGCCTGGGTCGCAGTCCCAGCCCACAGGTGATGTGGATCTGACTGGTCTAGCTGGGTTAATTCTGCATTCATGTCCAGTCAGCTCAGGCTGTGAAATAGGCCATATAGGACAAAGAAAACTGTGTAGCCATAAAGACCCAAGGGGGCAGAATATAGAATGGGGAATCATGGTCTTGTAGACCTCCAAAAGGTAATTGATTACGATTCCAACGGGGTACAAAGATGAATGCCATGGGGTAGCATTATATATTGTCTTAGGGGAAGAGTCTCAGAGAGGTTGTTAATTTTATCTCTATCGCTGTGTAAGCTACTCCTGGTTTCAAGGATAACTTCAAACTTTGAATTCAAAATCGCGTTATTATTTCATTTTTGTTCTCTAATATCTGCATGCTGTCCGCATGTGCTTAGCCTTAGTTTAGTATTTAAACTGATTTTTAAGCACACCTCCATTTAGCTTTGTCTCTCTGGGTTTCTTTATTTCACTTCATTCTTTCTTGGCTGGATTTTACTTGGCCAGCTGTTTTGCAAATACAGCTCATGGGTGCTGTAATCTCGGAAGCCCTGTCTACTCAGAAATGTCTCGTTTTGTGTATATATGAAGAGTAACTTGGCCAGCCATAGAATCTTTGGGTTCTATCATTTTTCCCTCAGAAGTCTGGACACTGTGCTTCACTTTCTACCTGCCTAGGGTGCTGCTGTGGAGATCTGAGACAGTCTGTTTATTTCCGTCTTACTTGGACTGTGCTTTATCTAGCTGAAGATCTATATGATTCTTTCCTTATAATGAAAGTTCAATAAATTCACCAGGGTATATCTGGGGATTGATCATTTTGTGCCAGTTTTTTCCCGAGGATATGATGTGCTCATATTTCAGGGGAGATTCTCTTGTAAAATACCTTTGATAATTTTCATTTCATGAGGTTTTTTTTTTTTTTTTTTCCCCAAGAATAACAAATATGCATATTTAGGGTCTCCTTTCATGTCATTTTCCGGAAAAAGGCAATCTATTTTTTCTCCCAATCTTTGTTATTTTCCATATTATCCAATTGTATTCCCTCTCGCCAACCCACGATGTTGCTTCCTGGATTTCAGTCGTGCTATTTTACGTCAGTTAAAACCTGGCTTTCTTCTTGGTGAAGCTTCTGCAGTGCTTTTTCCTTTTTTCACTGAGCGCTTCCAGTTTATTCTTAATTTTTTTTTATCTTCTTGTAATTTCATCTTTGAATCTTTGTCTCTCTTCTTGTACCTTGTCCTCTTATCATTTAGTTGAGACTGGAAAAACAAAGGGAAATTTTGTGATTTCATTTCTTCGTGTACCTTTTATTTCATTATCTATTCTTAGGTTTCTTTTGGTTGCTTTTTTGAATATTATTCATGTTCAAATGGGGTCAGGCTTTTTGTCTGGTTGGTTTTGTTTTGTGTGGTGACTGAACTGATGCAATTCAATGTGTTGATTTAGAGCTTATGTCTCAAACATGTTCTTAACCAAATTTGCTATTTACTTTGCCTTAGATGTGCATCTCCTTTCAATTTTTTTCTTTTTCTTTGTGTGTGTGAAATTGGTGGTTTATTGGTAATACTTATTAAATCCCTAGCTTTCTACTTGAAATCTGGGTGTTTCTTCTTCTTTGTATCTTCCTCTTGTTCTTCCCCTTGGACTGGACCTCCGTACTGACCACACTGAACTGATCTTTGCTGGCCCTCTTATATCCCTAAGTATTTTTACTTTGATCAGCAATGGGGTAGGCCCTGGAAGACTGTGACACTGACTTTTCTCCTTTCAAATTTTTTAAAATCAACTCTATTGAGGCATAATTCATATATAATAAAATGCACATATTTTAAGTGAGAAACAGTGAGGTGGGAGCAAAAACCTTCAATAATGAAGAAGGGTGACATGGAGGTGCATAGATTAAAAGAGTGAAGAGAAGTCGTGGGTGACTGTTGCATCAGAGGAGCTGCAGTTTAAGAGGAGAGTGGAGACATGGTTTGGAAGCAGTGATGGGGAGCAGGGAGAAGGGCTAACCCCTTCCAGGCATTCAGGTATATGGGAGATTAGACATGAAGTTGCTTGACTCCTGAGGGGTGTAGGAAAAATGGGGTTCTCAGGAGAGGGCGGCATTTCAGCTAAAATAGGATTATGAACAGTGGCCCAGGCCCCCACTGATGATAGAGCAGTCCTCATGTACACTTAGTTTTTTTTTAGCTTCTTAATTTAATATTCATCAAAGTAAAACTTGTAGATATTTTAAAAAGTAAAAAAAGCATTTTAAGACTTACAGCAGAAATAATCATCCATTTTCCTATCCTTTTTCATCCTGAGATTCTGTTTCGAAGAAGCAAGAGTTCCTTTTGCTATTTGCTTTTAAATTTTGAAATAACATGCTTCTATTGTGGGTTCATGATTTTTTTTTACTTAATGGATATTTTTCCTGACTTTTTATACAACTTCCTCTCACACACAGCCCTCCCCCCCTGCCACAATTCTCCTGATGGAGTTATATGAAAATTTGGGAATTAATATACTCTGCATATTATAATGGCTATATAAGCATTGTTTGGCTGGGTATCTGGTATAGTAAAATTTCTTTTGCTTTCTTGTGGAATTGTCTAAAATTAAGTCTTATTACATCATTTTACATTTTGTTAATTTTTAATATACTGATTAACAATCCACTCGTAAACTTTCCACTATAACTAAGTCTTCCAATACACTCAATCTATAAATAATATATCAGTTTTATTCTTTTCCTGAAGGTGTCTGTCTTGGAGTCCTCTCTCCTTGTACACCAGTCAAAAACAGCATGCCCACAGCCATCCTAGAATTTTTCTGTTGCCTCTTTCCTCTATCAGATCCCCTGTGTGGCTCATCCTCCACTTTCTGTCTTCTTGGTTTACTTTCTAATTTTGGTGGTATTCACATCCTCCAGTGGTTTATTAAAAGACTGTGTATTGGATTAAAATTTTGAGATATTTGTATATTTGAAAATGTCTTTGTAATTCCCTGAAACTTGATTGATAATCTGGCTGGATATAGAACACTGGGTTGGAAATAATTTAGCCTCAGAATTTTAAAGTCTTTATTAGAGTTAAGCTTCCAAAGTGCCATTAAGAAGGTAGAAGTTAGGTGACATTTGGATTCCTAGCCTTTGCATTTAAATTTTTTTCTTCACTGCTTTTAAAAACTGATTATTTCTGGAGTTCTCAAAATTTTGACACTGCTGCTTAGGGAGGGCAGTAGTCATCTATTTCACTTGGCATTCAGTGGTCTCTTTTAGCCCAGTTTTTCATGTATTTCAGGCCTGGAAATTTGTATTATTTATTTGAGAACATTTACCCTGTAAATTTTCTTTTCTCAGGCTGGAATTCCTTTTAATTTGATGTTGAATATTGTGGACTGCCATAGATGCTCTCTCTTTAATTTCCATCACATATCTTAAAAAAACCTTTGGAGAGATTTTATCAACTTTACTGAATTAAAATTATTACTGTAATCACATTTTTAATATCTAAGTAATCTTATTTTCTGGAAGGTTTCTTTTTAAATAGCATCACTTTTAAATAGATGCTATATACATTAATTACATTGTATTTGAAATGTATCAGTTGATGCAAGATATATATATATATATATAAATAAAACTATCTGTGTGTATAATCTATATGTAAATTACAAAGTATATTAAATATGTACAAAATATTACAAATTATAACATACTTGAAATTTTGTTTTGATCACCACATAGTCTCTGTTGTCTCTGGTTACCTGTTTATTTTGGTAGTTACATTTAATGACACAGTCTTTCCAAAATGGGCATGTGATTCTTAGGGTTTTTTTTTTTTTAATATTTCAGGTTGAAACCCTAAAATTCTGACTACAAAATCTATGGCAAGGGCAATACTTGTTGACTACTGGATTTCACTGATCAGTCAGAGATAGGTCGTTTCATTAAGGGCTCCACAATAATCAAAATCTATTGACCTTTTCCTTTGATCCTAGTTAGTTTCTTCTAAGGGAATATCCTCAATTTTAACCCTGGAGATATAAACCAAGAGATATAAACCAAGATATTCAGTGGATATTACTTACTCCTCATACATAATCTTTTGAACATTTTGCTAATTTTTCCTGATGGGTTCCAGCACCTTTCCTTTCCTTAAGCTATGGCTGGTGTCTTGAGTCAAGAGGCATTCAGCTCAGTCTCACTAGAGAGTAAATGGCCAAGCTCCCTCAGCCTGAAGAATTGCTTGGCTGTTCCCAAGTGATCTATGGGGTCAACTGCATCCTATAAAGATCTTCAAACAAAACTTCTGAAACTAGACAGTATGTCTTCTTTCAGTGGTAACTCTAGTTCTTGATACCTCTAAGTCTTGAGAGTTTCCAGGATCCTGAGATGTGCATTTCTAATTTCTTGGCTTTCACACTTTTGAGCTCCTAAGTAACATCTTTGTTTTGTACAGTTGGTCACTGATGAGCTATTAACTCTCTTGCTTCAAAAATGTTGTTGAATTATTTGTTTTCTGAGATATACTCTATTATTCTCATTATCTTTATATATTAGTGTCTTATTAATTTATTTATTTTAACAGTAGTAGTGTTTTAAGAGGGGATGGTAATAAATGCATATATTCAATCTATAGTGTTTTATTAGAAATTCTTATATCCACATTAAAGGCCTCAATCTTTTTTTAATGAAAAAGAACTTTTCAGGGTCTGCGTGAAGTGGATTAGAGATAGTTTTCAAGTACTTCATGTTGTGAGGATGATAGGTATAGTTAATCCTGCTGAGAATCAAGTATGTTTCCTTTAATTTTACAGTTTCAAGAATGAAACTTAGAAGCAAAGGCTTTCTTTGGTAATGAAAAACTATATATTATTAACTAAACTACTAGGAGTTTTCCCAGAATGCTGATTCAGTAAATTGTTTCCATGTTCTTGGCTTGAAATGTTGCAGGATGGAAAAAGGATATGGTACAAGCAGAATAGTATTAAATTCAGATGTGTTTATACAGAGAAAGGATTATTCCCATCAACCTTAAATTCTTAGACTACCTTTCAACTCTTTATTATTTTGTATTTTCCCCATTTTTTGGTTTATTTCTCTTTACATACTAACACTGAAGTAAACAACTGCACAACTATGTAAATAATTGATTTTTATTTTTGTATCAGCAACTGGAAGGACTTTCTAGGGTTCTGAGAGTTCTAGGTAGTTTTTCAGAAAAAGCTCAAATTTGTTGACTTTTACTTGATGCTTATCTATTAAGATTTTTGCATTGCTATTTTGCTCTCCTAAAGGTTCCTCTTTGTTTTGTTTTCGGTATGTGTATGCTTTAATGATGCTTTTAATTCCAGATTTTTTTGTTACTAAAATGTAGTTGGTAATATGTGCCATTGAAAATATTTTTTCATATTTATTTAAGAATGAGAAAAAGAAACTCCATTAAATATTTATATTAGTGAGGTGGGATACTTCAACATGTCATAATTACTTGAATATAAAAATTCTTACAGTCTATGAAATATGACAATTTATGTGAATATTAACTACCTATGTATATATAATAATTTCTGGTGTCAAACAATAAAATAATATTATAATTTTATGTTCCCTGATAAGCAAATGATTAAGTGTTGATTATCTTGAAGTCTATAAAGGTTTTCTAAGTAATTGAAGTAATAGAATTATTATAAATTTTTTACTTTCTATTAAGAGTCAGGATTGCTATATAATGTTTTATTCTCTATTATTGATAGGATATGATTTAGGAAAAACAAACAGAAAATATTTTGATATACTCTCATGTTGCTTTTCACTTTTAAAGAAATTTCACATAAATTGTGTCATTGGCATATTTTACAGCATATATAGTTGTATATGCTTGAATATTTATACTTTTATATTTATTTTTCTGATTGTTTCTCTTTCTTTTTCTGCCCCCCCCCCTTGACAATTGAAGCTTAAAATTTATAATTTCTTTCTCCCTTCCCTTCGAGTTACATGCAGGAAAGGCATGATTTTTCCTAAATGCATATTTCTTTTCACATGTTTTGTCAAGGGAGGTAAGAAGGAGGGGTGCATATTAGTTAATGTGATGCTTCCCCTTCTAAAATTGTATCATTTATATAATCTCTAAAACAGATTTCACCTTTGAAGCATTCCTTTTACAATAAAATATTCCCACACCTCTTCAGCTCTTTACTGTGATTAGGGAACAACCCAACCTTGGTCCTTTTAAGGACAATATTCTTCTGTAATATTTAAATGTATTTCTGATACTAACACAAATATTTTAAAGGCATACATAAAGCAATCTGAGTGCATAATCTTTATAGCATTTTGTAGATTTCTTGTCATTTTTATAGTTTTCTTCTGTATCTAATTTCATAGCACTTTTATTGTAGTAACTCATCTTTATTAAGCTTTTCCAAAAATTCAGCTTTTCATAGAAATTGTTTTCTTTAGTACTTAACATTTTTTCAATTTGTGTTATAATTAGGATAAAATGAAAAAGTGGCATAAACTTATTTGGGTGAAAACAAAACTGACTTTTGGAAACTAGTGGAAGCAGAAGATACCCCAAACAAAGTAGCGAGGCAGCTCTGAGTATTTAGTGTGCCATAGTCATTGTTTGCTATATGTTACTGAGGAAATGAAGAGCATTCGCTAATCTGATGAGTCAGTTATGTGAAGGTCAGTTAAGGGATCTACTCCTAGGGGTGCCTGGCTGACTCAGTTGGTTAAGCAACTGTCTTCAGCTCAGGTCATGATTCTGGAATCTTAGGATTGAGTCCTGCTTCGGGCGCCCTGCTCAGTAAGGAGTCTGCTTCTCCCTCTGACCTTCTCCCCTCTCTTGCTCTCTCTCTTTCATTCTCTCACATAAATAAATTAAAAAAAATTTTTTTTTGAAGCAGTCTACTGCTAGAGTAGAGCTCTGAGCTAAGAGTGAAGAAGTGACAGAACTAGAAGAAACGGTGATATGTTTTTCCCGAAGGAGGGATAATTTCTTTCATTGATATATGAAACTTCCATAGATTTAAATCCTTGATTTATGCTTAAAAGAAGTTATGATGTATTCATACTGTGGACTACTGTTTATAAAGTAACACTATGCATCTTGAAGCCAAATTAAGTCCATGATATAGTTAAGTATGTTTGCATGTTTATGTGAGTTAGTTTAACTGATTGGGAGGGGAATTAAAGTGGGTTTGGAAGGAAATTTACTCTTTATACACTTCCAGTAAATAGTTTGTGCTTATGGTATAGTCAGTACGCTTTTATAATGCTAAAGAAAAGAAAATACAAAAAGGATGGTCTTTATGGCTCTTGGAGATTTATCTTCCCTTGTGGTATGTTTTAATTCCTTTCCCCAACCATGGCTACAACATCTCAAAAATCCTTAATATCATTTAGTTTAGATCATCCAATGGGGGCAAGGTAATGGAGAAGCTTAGAGAACAGAATTCCATACTACAAATGTCCTCTTTGGTCAAATGGAATTAATAGTACTTTCCACAAACAGTTGTTAAGAGGATTAAATGAGGAAATATATGGGAAGTGCTTAGAATTCTGTCCTGCCCATAGTAAGCACTGTATAAGTGTGCTATACTATGAACAGTGTTGTTGTTGTTGCTGTCACAATATTTAGCCAACCCCATACAGATAGAAAAGTTCTGCCTCCAATTTCATTCTTGACATATCTGGGCCTTGAGAATGGAAAGAGTATGAACTCAGATCAGAGAGACCTGGTTGTGAAATCAGGCTTCATCTCTTACAAGTGTGCGTTTTTTTGGGCAAGCTATTTTAATTCCCTGTGCTTCAATTTTTTATCCTGTGAAATAGTTATTATAATAATTACCACCCAGAGGTTGTGACTGTGAAATGATTTTAAGGGCTGCAAAGCCCTTCACCCATGGCAGGCAGCATACAGTCCTCAGTGCAGCTGTCTTCCTCCTCTCCTTCCTGCGCTCCTCCTCGCTCTCCAGTCCTCCTTGCTTTGGTCTTTGTGACTGAACTATCTTTCTTCCCTCACTTCTTTCTTTCTTTTTTCATCAAAAGGAGTCTTTATGCTCTTTCTTAGCACTTTGTGTGATAAGCCCTTCACAGAGACATACCAGAGATTGCTATGGTATTTCAAGATTACAGATCTAATTGTGATATTTCTTATCAAATTTTATCATACAATTTGGGCTTCTACCTAGAGGGAATAAACATTAATAGCGATCTCAGTTTGTCTCTCTGATCTTCACAGATGCAGAATTGGAGTGCAACTTTAATTATTCATTTCTACTCTGATGGTTCCATTCATTTTTTATGATTTTTGGGAACCATTTAAGATAGCTACTTCACTTGTCCCCCCTTCTCCCACTCTCTCCTTTTGTTGTTATACCACTGACAACCTTCAAATGAGTAACATGCCTTTTTACCTTGTAAAACTGCCTAAAATTCTAGAGAATGTTCAAAGAGATTTTTTTTTCATCTTTCCTTTAATAAACAAACTCTCTTTGAAAAAGGTAACCTGGAAAAGGAAGTTAGGGAAAATTAGGTGCAATTGATTGAACCTCATGTTGGTATAATTTATCAATATATATATATTTTTAAGATTTTATTTATCCATTTGACAGAGAGAGAGAGATCACAAGCAGGCAGAGAGGCAGGCAGAGAGAGAGAGGAGGAAGCAGGCTCCCTGCTGAGCAGAGAGCCCGATGTGGGCCTCGATCCCAGGACCCTGAGATCATGACCTGAGCTGAAGGCAGAGGCTTAACCCACTGAGCCACCCAGGTGCCCTTTATCAATACATTTAAACTGAATATTTCTACATTTTTTATTCCTGGAAATAAAGAGTCCTTACTGTGTTTGTGTACATGGCATGTAAGACTGATAATATCATATACACAAAGTACTTGTATCTTTTATTTTGTATTTTAAGGGACTACTTTAAGTTATTTTTAAAAAAATATTTTGTTTGTCAGAGAACGAGAGCACAAGCTAGGGGGGAAGGGCAGAGGGAGAGGGAAAAGCAAGTTCCCCACTGAGCAGGGAGCCTGATGAGGACGTCAGTCCCAGGACCCCGGGATCATGACCTGAGCTGAAGGCAGATGTGAACCGAGAGCCACCCAGGCATCCACTACTTTAAATTTTATGTTACATGGATCCCAGTTTTGCCTTGCTGAAGGATTATACAGTTTAGGGGGCTCTCTTTAGTAAGAGGAATACAGAACTTAAAATACAAAGTTAGATGTGAATGTGAACATTCATATGGGATAAGGGAAAAAAAAGCTTAAAATTTTTTAAGGTTTTTAAATAGTTGTAGAATATTTTACAAATATTCTAGAATTCTACAACTATTTAAAATATTTCTACAAATATTTAAAATTACAGAAAATAACTCACTATATTTATTAACTACCTCACAAATCTCTATAATACTATTCCCTATAAGACTAGTTGAATGTTTTTTGAGTACATCATTATATGACAAATAATCTTGTAATATTCTCCGTAGAGACGACAGAAAGGTAATTTAGCTTTTTGCTACCATGGCTGATTAAAACTTGTTTTTCAGCATTAATAGTTGGGATGTAGTCAATATGAGATTTTACAATGGGGTCTACTTACTATTTGCAGTACTGCTTTTGGTTTGTGCAGTACAAACAGGAATTCTAATAAATTCTATTTTGAGAAATTCCTATAACATTATGTTGTGTTGATAATTAGATATGCTGCATTATTGGGAATATTTATGAAGGAATAGAACTTTCATTTTTTATTGCTATCAATGAGAACTGAATCTTCTTGTTAGAATTTATATATTTGATAATTATAAGAATATTTCACATATTAGCTTCTTGTCCTATACATCTGAAACCTTTTTTTTTTTTTTTCTGTATACTTAAAAATATTCTGTGCTGGGAGTCACAGGACACGTTCATGTCAATTATGATCTCTGGATATATACGTTGATTTCAGTGATGGCTGGTGAGTCAGCAACAACTTAACCATACATAGAAAAAACTGTGAAACATACATATAGTGGACCAAGTAAATATATCTCTAACCCAGCTTTCCCTTAGCCAGATTTTAAAATGCCCATGGGTACTCCATGGCTACCTAACTCCAGAGGGTTTGTGATGGAGAAGAAGTCAGAGAGGGAAGAGGGAGCAGTTTTCAAAACTTTAGAATAAACAGTGATTATATGACTACATTGCAAAAGAACTCCCTGAGGCCTTGCAAAAGCTTCATGTAAGTGAGGTACACTAAAATTAAGCCTCATTAGCTTCACAGTAAATCTGCCCCTGATTATAGCAACTTCTGAGTAAAAGGCTTACCCTAGAGGGGCCTGCTTTTTCCAGATCTAGATATAACTTTTTCACAAAAGTTATGAGCAAATCAAAAGACACTGAAGTTGTGACCCAAGAACTGTTTCCTGCTTCTTAGTGCACTAATTCTGTGTGGACCATTAAAAAATGAAAGACTGGGTGCATGACAGACAACAAGGAAGTTGGAGGGAAGCAAAAATATGTACTGAGCTTTAAAAAAAAAAAAAATGGGAGGCCTATTTTAGAACGTTGAAGGTAGAAAGTTGAGTGTTGCAACATTGAAGGTAGAAAGTTGAGTGTTGCAAAGCCCAGGAATTTCCAAAAGACACCCACTGGCTGTCTAACAAGAATTCTATGATAAGTCAAAAATTGTTCACAATCTTGTTCTCAGTCTTTCTTGAAAAGGAATATGATTTTTGTCAGTCTGTCTGAGTTGAACAGATGCCAGGATGTTAACTTAGAATAACTAGGTTCTCTAGAGACTAAAGTATAATTCTGAAGGCCAAATTATTAATTTAGAGTAAAATAAAACTCCCCACAGACCTGAATTCTTCTGTTAAAGGTTTCTCTCTTTATAGACTAGCTTGAATAAGATGTCTGATGGTAAACAAAATGGCTTGGTGAGTCTGGAAGAAAAAACTGGGGGTATGTTTCAGTTCTTTCAGGCTGCTCTACCAAATCCCACAGACTGGGTTGGATGTAAACAACAAATACTTACTTCTCACAGTTTTGGAGGTGGGAAGTCCAAGGTCATGGCACTGGCAGATCCAGTGTCTGATGGATCATTAGACAGCTGTCTTCTCACTGTAACCTCACCTAGAGGAAAGGGCAAAAGGGATTTTTTATACAAGGGCACTAATCCCATTCACCGGGGCTCTGCCTTCAAGACCTCATCACCTCCTAAAGTCCCCACCTCCTAAACTGTTGCCTTGGGGCTATGGGTTTCAACATATGCATTTTGGGTGCAGGTGTGAGGGTGGTGGTAACAAACAATCCGACCATAACGGAGTGCCTGTGATCCTAAGCAAAGTTTCTCTCTTAATATGTATTGAATCACTCTCTACCACCTGCCCCCAGTCTGTTAAAGTGAAGTCTTGATTTTCTTTTCACATTGATAGATGCACATTGCACATTTGTTATGTATGACATGCTCTTTGTTAACGCATATAAATTGCCATTGTTATGAGTATAGTCCAACCCTGGCCCAAATGGGAGCTATTCCTCATCTTTCAGGTGACAGGGCATACATTTTTTCTATATATTTTAAAATTTTTACAAAAGTCATACTTGCTTATGGTTGATGAATCAGAGGGCTTACATAGTTAAGTGTAGCCCACTACTGAGTCACCACCATTCACATTCCTGAGATTGGGACATTCCCTACATATCGTGAATAATGTGTGTAGTAGAAACTTTTGATTGTCAGTTTTTGGGTATTTTCTGTTAACAACGTGCTAAGATAGATGAAGACTTAGCCCACTTACAACTAACAAATCTTCCTTCCTTCCAATATGGCTATGTTATCATTTTGGTCCTAAAGTCTTATATTTATAACATTAAATAATATTCTTTTACCTTTGCTTTTTATTCTGCCAATTATAAGCACTAATTTTTATCCCCTACTCTATAAAGTGTAGATATTTGCATCTGTAACTCTTCCTTTCAGCACTTTCCTCTTGCAATTTCTATTTGTACTTTACCTTTTGTCAAGACTACAACAGTTGCCTACTACAGATTATATGGAAGAGAAATTTCGTTCATTAAACCCAAGACTACTAATATTTGCATTCTGTCCAAGAATTAATTGTTAGGAAAAAACATTAATCAAGAAAGAGTTTTATAAGCAATAAGCATGGTCTTTCAGAGCCTGTACCTTGCTTTGCTTAAAAACTCCAGGCAAGAAGTCCTAGAATATTGCCATGAAGTGTGGTTAAGGGCAACTACTCATGTGCACTACTTTCTTATGATCTGAATGCAGACACTAAGGCCACTCAGGTCTAGTCAACTCATCCTGTGCATGATAAACAGCCTTTCTGTGATTCTCTGTAAAATCCTCTCCCAAAGGTCCAACAAACTTCGACTTTTTTGTACACGTAGATGTCTTCATGCCTGTAGGAAACCTACACAAGCATTCAGGTTCAGATATTGCTGGTTTCTGTGATCTTGTAAATTGAGAACACTAATAATGACACTTACATTAGTATGATTCCATAATTACATTTCACTGAGAAGTGTCTCTTTTTCATTTCTGGCTCAGTGTTTTGTTTTCCAGTTGCCCTCTTCTTCGTCACTATTTGCCTCCATTACGTGATCTTTTCTTCCCTGCCCCACTTGGAGTCATGCAGCTGCCTTCAATGAGAGAGGCTGAATATAAGAATAAAAATTTTCTCCTGGATAAATCAGAAGGACTCTAAATTCAACATCTTAAAAATTGAACTCATCATCTTTAATCCAGCTTAGCTCCTTCTCTGTTCTTTCTCGAAAGACACCCAATCCTAAGGCCAGAAATCCACATGGCATCCCAGTTCTAGGCTCTTATTCTCCAGATCCTGTGTGTGGTGAAGTCATATCGGCTATGCTTTCTAGAGAACAATTGGAGGGCAGCTTCTCTGTCCTCATGCCTGCTGTCTTGGTGTGATTGGAACTGAATTCTGAATCCTCTCACTGAGGAATTCCTGCAGCAGTGCCTTAACTGCTCTCCTTGCCTCTGGTCTTAGCTCATCTTCAAGCCATTTTCTGTTCCCACTCAGCGTGATTAATCTTTCTTATACTCGGATCTGATCAAATGCATTTTCTGCTTAGAAAACTTTATTGCTTTTTCTTTGCTTACATGATAATGCCCCAGACCTCCAACAAGGTCTTTCATTACCTGGGTCTGCTTGCCTCCACAGCCTGGTATCTTACTGCACCTCTCCACACGGAACTATTCCTAAATGTCTGTTGTGCCTCCTCCCCATATATCTTTAGGCTTTTGCATATTTGATCCTGTCTCATTGGAACAAACTTTCAATTACTTTTGCTCCTGGCAAACTTGTGTGTCAGGTCTCTGTTTAGATTCTAAACCCTTTCCTGAATATCCTCATCTAGGTATTAAATGTCACCCTCCTACTTCCAAAGACAATGTCTTAACTGCTTCTCAGAATGCATATAGTATGCTGAAATTATCTCTTTACCTATACATTCTTCGTGGAAATTGTATCTAATTCCTCTTGCCTCCCTAATGCCGAGGATAGATGCCAGCATTGCCTGGCATCTATTTGCTTAGTGGTGAATGAAATCATCCGAGAACTTTGTCATAAATTCCTGATTCAAACTATTTTCAGTGGAGCAGATAACTATTTCATGTGATGGTATAATTTTGCTTTAAAAGAAATAAGTGGATTAGATGACATCTGCAAGTTGTTTTAAGGCTATTAGAATATTAAATGTACTGCCTTTGCATATTCCAAAGCCGACGCCATTGTAACAGCTTTTACAAAGCCCTCCTCAAGTTACTAGGGTTTACCTGTGGTTTGCAGCAATTGCCACATGGTTAAGAAAGCTACTTTTATATACACTTTAATTTTCTAACTGCATCAGCATGAGAAAAGCAATTGCTGCGTGTATTTTTAAGAGTATAAATAACAATCTCTGTGATAGATTTGCTCCATTTTAATTTCAATTCAACATTTTTTTTCTCCCAGAAAGCTATTTGAAATCTTATTTTGCAATCAGTTTATTTAAAAGATACTTCCAAATGGGAAATTTGTTTCCCAATTTTTTGATTAACCTTCTTAAACTATTTGGTGGCATTCTCTCGCAGGGATTTCAAAAAATCTCTGGCCCTGTCATGTGGATATGTCACTGGGAAGCTGTGCTCCTCCGGAGGGCTGGATTTAGTGTCTAAGCTTCAGTTCACCCAAGTGTTCCATAGTATTATATCTATTGCTAACTGAAATTTTCTTCTCTAGATATTCTGTGCTTTGTTCTGAACTTTCCCATATAGAGTTGCTCTTCAGCTTGTTTTATAATGATATATTTAGTGTCTGATGGAATTTGGGTTAGTTTAATTGTCCACTTTTTTTTTTTTTAAGATTTTATTTATTTGACAGACAGAGATCACAAGTAGGCAGAGAGGCAGGCAGAGAGAGAGGAGGAAGCAGGCTCTCCACTGAGCAGTGAGCCCGATGCGGGGCTTGATTCCAGGACCCTGGGATCATGACCTGAGCTGAAGGCAGAGGCTTTAACCCACTGAGCCATCCAGGCATCCCTAAATTGTCCACATTTTAAAATTATTCTTTGAAAACTGTATCATCGAACTAGAAGTTGGCAGAAGGTAGAGCAATAGTCCTAATAACTGTTAAGTGCTGCTCCTTCATTTGTTATGAGATGGCCCTTGTCTGCTGGGACACCGGGCTTCCAGTTGCTTTTCTTGAGGTCCCAATTCCATGCAAGAGCCTCAAGGCTAGTGGCAGGAGAAAGCTGGGGCTGGGTATATGGGATGGTGCTTCCCCCACACTGAACCCCAAGAGCTTCACTTGAGCTTCTGGGTAAAATTTCATTAGAAAAATAAAAAAACAAAAAACTGAATAGAGCATATTGCTACAAAATATTTTGAAAACAGGTGGGATAGATAGAATCTGAGTGAGGCTTAGGGAGTAGAGATGATGCAAATCTGCCTAAAAGTGGATTTTGCTTCTGGCTATGTCCTGCATACTCGAGTACCCAATCCACTCTGTGCACAGACTGCTAACTAATCAACCCTTCTGTTATTAAACCTATGGCTCATCGCATTCAGGGTCTTCAAGGACAATTCACATTCGTAACAGATCCAGTGTTTTCCCTCTGCAATAACTACTCAGGGCATGCCTTGGAAACTTCCTCCCCACTGAGGGTTGAAGAAGCCTGGCCTTCCCATCTTGAAGAGCATCCAGAATTAAAATTTTGCCTTTTTTCTGAACATATTTTCAAGGAGGCATACTCTCCAGTTTATTCTGTTTATCTTCATAATTTAAATAATGACTAAAATTGTTAAA
Source organism: Mustela nigripes (assembly GCF_022355385.1). NCBI lineage: Eukaryota > Metazoa > Chordata > Mammalia > Carnivora > Mustelidae > Mustela > Mustela nigripes. Next base: position 98,089,055 of record NC_081561.1, read on the forward strand.
TATTTAAAGTATGCAAGTGCATAGGAGAAATGAGTCAAGTATTGTTTATTCCTATCTTCTTCCAGTGGTGCTCATCTCTCCCTTGCCACGTGTGGAGAGCGTTGCTTGTGTTTTGTTTGACCAGAGATCCTTGCCCATCTGTTGGAGACCGCAGGAGTCTCTCTTTTGGGAAATGCTCTTTCCCTACTCCAGGGGTTCTGGAGAGAAGAATTTCTACACGACCCCCCTAAGCCTGGCCGTAGGTGACTCATATGAGCGAATAGGCTAGTCAGAATTCCCTTATGGGATTTATACTTTCTTTAGTGAGAAAGAAGTTATCTTTCTCCTGGAATTTACCGATGTGAAATGAGGTAAGCCTGAGTAGTAATTGCAGGCTGTTCTTAGCTCATATCTGCTCTGCTTTTGTCTGTGTGATAGAAGGGCTGATTTTTATACTCTCATGTTAATATTCTTGGGGTGGCAAGAAGTCTATCTCCTTGGCAGGGTGCCTTAAGCATGACTCTGCCCAGGAAACAGATAGTTTCTATAAAATAGAGGATTTCTATTTCTGAGAACTTGAAGATTTTAGTTTTTCCCTTTCAAAACACTGTCATCTTTTCCTGCTTCAGAAAAGTTTGAAATTTAAGCTAAAGTTTTGTGACAGATTGCTGCTCTCACAGCTTCTGTGGTTGAGGCAAAAGCAAACAAGCATTTAATGGTTTTCACCTTTTAACTCTTTCCTGCCTGTAATATCCTGATTAAATACATACAAATTACTTCTATATGCAAAATGTCCACCGTAAAATATAATTTCCTATAGCCTGTTTGCTTGTATTAATATCACAGGTGTACTTTATAAATATTTGCACTAAAGATAATTAAAACATTAATTTGCACCTTTCTGGTTGTGCTACCTTCATATTTCCTGTTCCATGAAAACATTATGAACCTAGCTACCTTCAGATTCAAATTCATGCCTTTTCATGCCTTTGTCAGCTAGTTTCTACCTTTCAAACCCATGTGTGTTGAATAGATTCCTCTCGGCTCCCTGAAAAGTAGAATGAGGACAATTTGTTAAGAATCACACTGACGTCATCTGCTATCCAGGTGAGCAAAGAGTTAGGATATAGGTCATCACTTTGGTCCCAGTTGTCTCTGTCTTCTTTTTATTTATCCTTAAAAGACTACAGTGGTTGAGAATGGGCATCGTTTTAACAGAATGAGTACATTTCATTACAAACAAAAATGAAACGAAGCGTTGGGCGTCTCTTTTTCTAAAGACGTAATTGAAGTATGCATATTTTTTTTTGTATTACTTCTCCAATCACTGATTACTTCTCTGCTGCTATGATGGTAGGTAACTGCTACAGAGGCATATTGGGTACATAATCTGAGATTTCTTTTCACTTCTGTGATTGCTTCCTCTCTGCTTAGGACATCCCTTTCTCATCTATCAGGCAAAGGGAGTCCAAAATCTGGAGGTAAAAATGCATATTTAAGTCATGTGTCATGTCTAAGCATTTGAGATTTAAATGTGGTATTGGAATCTAAATTTTAGATACTTTAAAATGACACATGCTTTAGACATAAAAGGTTATTTCTTTCTTACTCATAAAGATTACCCAGGATATTGTTTATGATTTGAAATAGGTGTACTACCCCCAAATAGTTATGCTCATAGTTCAGCAAATAATTAAGCTCCCAACAAAGTAAAGAAGTAACAGGTGTTCAAAAATATATCTTTAGAAGAGATCACAATGTTTAAAATTCTTAAAAAGTGTTTCCTGGTAAATTTTCCTATTTTTTTTTTTTTTTAAGGTGTCTGGTTGTCTAAGCTGCCAGGAGTAGATATTAACATTTACTTAGGTAAGAGAAAAGAAAGATATTCAGCAACACAGATATCAACTGTAGATAAAAGGAGAGACATCTCTTCAAGTAAAAGTTAGAAGATTCTCACTAATGATACAATTAGAGGACAAAGTCATGTCTTACATTTGCAGCTTAGATGGTAGAATGAAGTTGTAGTCACTGTAAGCCCAATGGCGATGTGTATTCTGAAAGAAGTCACAGGTGCTGCAGTGAAAGGTCCTGCAAAGACATTAAATACTTTTAAATATAAATTGTATAAGAACTCCCCTCCAAGGTTATGCCCTGTTTGCATTAACAAATAAGAACGCAGATGCTATTACCAGATATCCTTACCATCGCTATAGACTGCTTATTGGAAAGCCAGTGCAGACCTATGATTATCATTATGTTCACATACGTTATGTTCTAAATGTATAATTTCTTCTAGCTCCCTAGACAAATATGCATTGTGGTATTTTAGAATTACATAGTGAAAACTTCTCAAGTGTACAGAACGTGGTAAAAATGAACAAATACCATGAATATTTTTAATGTTCAGATAAGATTTTGAATTAGGAGACAAAGACAACAGTGTTAAAGCTCTATATTCCTTTCTGAAGTAAAGACATGTATGCAGTCTAAATGTATTTTAATAGGGCAAATTTAATTTAATGTTTGCATCCTGAAGGGGCAAAGAATGAAACAGAAAAGTGTCTATCTAGTCCATTAACTGCATTAAAAAAAAACAAACCTCTACTTATGAAATAACCTATCTAATAACTTCATGGATCATTAAAAGTACTTGAGAGACTTATTGGCAGTCTGGCTTTAAGGTTCTTTAACTTGGAATCTTTATGGGGGAGGGAATGCAGCATTCCTTTCAGTGAGTTCAAAACCATTCTTGGAATTCAAGTCATATTTTACATTTGATTTTTATTGAGACTTGGGAAAGAAAGAAAGTAAGACCACATTGTGACACTCTTGCTTTAAGAAAAAGCGATTTATGTGACAGAAAGTTTGCTTTTGATTATCCTTATTCTTATTCTTATTCTGAATCTCTGTTCCAGTTTTGGAGGCAGTGGTGGAGGAGGTGGACAATGGATCTCCATTTTCTTGTGTTAGGTGCTGAATACCTTCTCTTACCTCTTCCATCAAATACCCCCCAGTCAAAACTCCCAATTCATCAGTGTCTTGAATTTAATGATTAATTTAAGAGATGACCTTCTGTGTTCTCTTTTCCATGTATAAGAATATGTGTCATTTCGGATTCTAAATGGTGAAATGTATTGATTAGGATGGAGGGTTCAGGGCCTTTATGGTTAACTGATCAAAGAAGGGATCTAGGTTTGTTTATCTTGTTATTTATTCCTGTGTCTGAAAATTAGAAGCCATTTAGCAGTCACCTCCTCAGAAGGGCTGTGTTGCTTTGCTCTAAGAGAATTGTGACTTGATTATTAGTTACTTAACTGATACTACTACTTATTTTCTACCTCAATTGTTATATTGGTTTGACACATGGTACTCTAAAATGAACTCATACTTCCAGGAAAAATAGGGACATAAGAAGAAGCTTCTAACCACCCAGAAACTCACCAAAGTAACAAAACATAATAAAAAATAGGGATAACATCTTCATCCATTCTGAACGTAAGAAATGTGCCAGCTCTCTCCTACATGTTTGAGGTATTATTTTCTCCCACAGAACATACAGATGTCAGTAAATTGATGTAGACAATAGGCATTATCACACGTTTTCCATTTTTTTCAAAAGTCTTATTTATTTGAGAGAGAAAGAAAAAGCGAGAAAGGGAGAGGCAGAGGGAAAGGGAAAGAGTCTTTTATTTAAAATTCTTTATTTAAATTCAATTTAGTTAACATATAGTGGATTATGAGTTTCAGGGGTAGAGTTCAGTGATTTATGAGTTGTATATAACATCCCGTGTTCATTCCATCAGCGCTCTCCTTGATCCCCATCACCCAGTTACCCCAACCCCCCACCTACCTTCTCTGCAGCAACTCTCTGTTTGTTTCCTAGAGTTCAGCCTCTCCTGTGGTTTGCCTCCCTCTATATTTTCTTCTTATTTTATTTTTCCTTTCCTTTCCCTATGTTCATCTGTTTCATGAATTCATGAATTCATAAATTCCACATGTGAATAAAATCATATGGTTTTTGTCTTTCTCTGACTGACTTATTTCGTTTAACATAATACCCTCTAGTTCCATCCATGTCATTGCAAATGGCAAGATTTCATCCTTTCTGAATTCTGAGTGATATTCAATTGTATATTTACACCACATCTTCCTTCTCTATTCATCTGTCATTGGACATCTGTGCTCTTTCCATAGTTTGGGTATTGTGGGCATTGCTACTATAAACATTGGGGTGCATGTGCCCCTTCAAATCACTCTTTATATCCTTTGGGGTAAATACCCAGTGGTGCAGTTGCTGGGTCTTAGGGTAGTTCTATTTTTAACTTTTTGAGGAACTGCCATACTGTTCTCCAGAGTAGGGGGAGAGAGAGTCTTAAGCAGAATTCCACCCAACAACATGCCCACAGGCTCCATCCCATGACCCTGAGATCATGATCTGAGCTGAAGTCAAGAGTCAGACAAATAACTGACTGAGCCTCCCAGGTGCCCCACACATTTCCCTTTCTTAGGAGAACTATACAACATTGTGCAAAAATCTGAAAAAATTCTGGATAATTCATATGAAGGATGAAGAGCTTTTGGCAATCACAACATAAGAAAAGATGTAAAATATCTGCCCAGGGCTCTCTTTTTTTCAGTAATGCTTAGCTGCAAAAGAGAAGAAAGGGATAGTCTGCAGCCATATTCCTGATTTTATGTGTGTCCGTATTCTGAAAGGTTCTTCAGGCAGGTTTCAGCATGGGGTCAGAGAGCCCTCTACTATGGAGGAGTGAAATCTAAAGGAAAGGGTGCGTTCTGAGGTGGAAGCAGGGTCTGGAGGAACTTTTTTTTTTTTTTCTTTTAAATTTTATTTATTTGGCACAGAGAGAGAAAGAGAGAGAGGGAGAGAGAGAGAGGGAGAGAGCGCAACCACAAGCAGGGGGTGTGTGAGAAGGAGAGGAAGAAGCAGGCTCCAACAGAGCAGGAAGAGCGATGCGGGGCTCCATCACAGGACTCTGGAATCATGACCTGAGCTGAAGGCAGGCAAATGACTGAGCCACTCAGGCACCCCCTGGCTGAGCTTGTTACATCATTTTAGCAGCTGTAGACCCATGGCAGTAAGAGCAGCTCTGATGGGAATATGCAGGACATGTGAACCTAGTTGCCTAGGGTGGTCTTAATTGCTGCTGAGCAACATAAAATGTTCAGGCCTAAGGCTACAGGCCTATATATGGCTAATAAATTGGGAGACAAATTATGGTAGATTCACACAATAGAATACTACACAGCAAGAAGAAAGAACAAAGTACTGCTATATTCAAAGCATGGAAAAATCTAGATGATTCATCCTGAGTGAGTCAGACACAGAAGAGCATACACTGTGTAGTTCCATCTCTTCAGAGTACAAACACAAGCAAAAGTAATGTATTTGATAGACATAAGAATAGGAGTTAACTTTGGAAGAAAGTAATGACTAGGATGTGGCAGGAAGGAGGCTTTGGGGGTAGAGATAATGTTCCATATGCATAATGGGTATAAACATTGTTTAGTCAGAATTAATTGAGGCACTCATAGTTTATTATATGCATAGACAATTTTATTATATGTATATTGCATCCTTTATTATATATATATTGCATGTTTTGCTTTAAAACCATGGCAAATCCCATTTTGTGACAAGGAAAAGAACTAACTGAAGGTATTTTAGGGAAAGGTGGAGCTTTTTACAGCTGCAGAAGGAGTTGCACTAGGACTGGGAAGTCCCGCAGAAGGTCATCTGTCTGGTACATAACCCCATCCCTCCCCCCCTCCCCATATGTTGCTTTTTCTTTCCTTTATGTGTCAGTTCCTTTTCACTGGCTCTCTCATACTGCAAATTGTGCATATTTTGGGTTTTCCACAGCTTTGGATCAATCTCATGGCATTCTTTCACCTTCAATGCCACCTTCTCACCATCCCAGTCTTCCCCCTACTACTCTGAGAATTTCCTGAGAGGTAGCTCTGGATCGCGGAAACACCCACGTGAGGTCTGCCCTTGGGAAGGTGCCCACCTGATATGGAACATGGATACTTATGTGCCAGGGGTTGAGATTTGGAAGGGTTCCCTTTGGAAGTGTGTGCAGGCAGGGCCAGCAGTAGCACTAAACCCCAGCGCATTCCACCTCTTTCTCTTCTCATCCCTGATATAAGTTCAAAGATGTCTCCTTCCAACCTTGTCAAGCTAGGGCTCCCCTACGTGAAAATGTTGCAGTGGCTTTCTCTGTGATGTAAGAATCTGAGTTACGTTTGCTCCTTTCTTTGTGTCCTTTTAATAGCCCAAGTTGTTACAATTTGCTTGTAATCATTTTATTACTAGAAAAAAGCAGTTTCTATTAGAAATAAAATAAAATGGATTTAAAACCGATCAAGAGGATGCATCTGGCTTTCTTAGAAGATATGGAAAATACATGAGTAGTTGGAATTTTGAGACACACGGAGTATATTTGGTATTACTGCTATACTTTAGGTGCAGAATAGTCTTTTTATCCGGTCTTGTAATTCCAGAGAATCTTTTTAAAAATTATTATTTTATTTTATTCTATTGTTTTAGTGTTCTAGGATTCATTGTTTATGCACCACAGCCAGTGCTCCATGCAATATATGCCCCCCTTAATCCCCACCACCAGGCTCACCCAACCCCTCACGCCCTCCCCTCCAGAGCCCTCAGTTTGTTTCTTAGAGTCCACAGTCTCTCCTGCTTTGTCTCCCCCTCCAGTTTCCTCCAATTCACTTTTCCTTTCCTTTTCCTAATATCCTCCATGTTATTCCTCCAGAGAATCTTCTGTGGGTTGTTATAAATAAGTAGCTGGGATGCACAGTCACATGAAGAAAGTTAAGGGCCAAATGCATGGAGAAAAACTGGAAGTAGAAATAGCAAATATGTCTCAGAGCCTTAGATGCTCTCTCTGCTGGTGTTTTTAATATATCTGTAGAGAGACATAGTTAGGAGATGGTCCATGATGTTTCCTCAAACCTCTGAGAATTTGATGCTGAACTGGACCCTCCTGTGACTTAAACTCAAAGAATTAACAGAGTATGCCTCATCCACAACAAATGGTACATAGCTGCCTGTACCCCATCCTAGGGAGGGGTCATTGAGTAAGTTGTGTTTGTCAGACCACTGAAATCGATGAGAAGTAGCTCTACCAGACAGTGAGAGTAAGTCATGATGGGACTATGTGACTAACAATGCATAAATGTTGAAGGGGAACTTATTGCTAATGGTTTCTGTAGTTTGACAGACACCCACACTTGCCTCTCTTAATCATAATGTTTTGAATATAGTCAGGGAGACTGTTGTGGTGTGGATCTCTATGACATATTCCCTTTCCCGGCTTTTCCTTATCATGAAATAAGTGAAGCTTGTGTCTCATGGCAATTTTGATTATTAATCCAGATCACTGCTGCTAACTGAGCAGTAAATGTTGCAATATATGCTAGTGAATTTATTTCCCAAGACTCTTCCAGTTTTTGAATGCTCAAATATATTTGAAATTAAGCCTTTGGAAAAAATATTCAAGCAGTGCTCAGTGTCAGCTCTTTAGTAATTTTTGGTAGAAAATGTGGCTTCCTTTTGCAAAGAAATCCAGTTGTTTAATTACTGTGATACTGCATCATAATAAAACTTTACTGTTGAAAAGATCTGTTCTTTCAAGAGCAGAGCATCAAAGAGAAGCACAACACAGGTACTGACTTTTGTCAAATTGGGTGAAGACACTTTCAGACAGTAGTTTTTATCATGACCAGGACATGCAAAATAAAGGACTTTTTTCTTTTATTAAAGGAAAAATTATTTTCAATTTAATTCAGTCACTCAGAAGAGATCATGATATTCATTAAGAAATAGCGTTTTCTCATTTTCCAATTGACTCTGTACTTATCTTTTCACCTATCTTGTAGAGATAAAGTGATAAGATGAGACAGTTCAATTGAAGCTTTGAATATAATTTAAGGAGGCAAAAGTTGCTGATATATGTGTTTTGAGAAATGTGAGGTTTAACAAAAATTATAGAGTAGTGGCTACCAATAGATAAAATGGATATGTTGCATCTTTTCTAGGAGCTCAAAGCACCTTACACATTTATCCTCACAAATACAGAGAAGCAGAAAAACAAAATGGCGCCTTTGAAGTATACATCACGTGGGCCGGGGATAAAACACTTGTCATGGTAGGAAATGTTTTTTTCATGATCTGAGTTTTCAGGGACTGAAACTTTTTTGTACAAAAGTAATTTTGGGGATTTTTATAAACTGTATTTTTTAATTTACTTTGTAGAAATACAGTGTTTGGGGAATTAATAGAGCACCTAAGGTTTCTAAGACATTCACAAATTATTCTTATCCCTAATACTTATTTTGGAAGGGATGTTTCTGGATGAGTAGTAACAAAAATCACAAATGTCTCCTTATTGAAATTTAAAACTGAACTATTTTGTGTATGACTTCCTTTTCCCAGTGAAAAGTATCAAATTGGGTGTGCAGTTAGAATTTTTCCGTTTTCATTTTATGAACATTGCTTTGTAACATAGACCCTGAGGTCAATAACAGCTTACATATGAGTCAAACGCCATAAATAAGCTTTTATTATACCAAAAAATAGATATATTTTACTTTTGACAGGGTAGAAAATATCCTTTCCAATTTCCTATGTTTTGGGGGCTCAGTTTATGTCCAGCTGTCACTGTTTACATCTCCTGCTATTTTTGCAATGAATAATTGCCTGAACCCTGAGAAAACAATTTCTTTTTGAAAAGAGTTAAAGTCATTCATCATAAATATGTTGTTATTTCATTTGTGAAGCTACTCTTTGATAAAAGTTTGGAAAATCCAAGCTAAATTTTGTATGTCCATTGGCTCTGTGGTCAATGTATAATGTATGGATAGTAATGGAGGATTATTACTCATTCCTTCTCCGTCTCTCTCCTTTACTGTTGTAGTCCCAGTTTCTTGTTTCATATGCTTTTCAATGTTTTCTTTCTTTTTCAACTTTCCTTACCCCAGGGTGGGGTTATTTCACGTCCCAACTTGAGTTGAAATTTTAGTGAGTCATTGGAACTTAAGGTGTTCAGAAGGAAATCGGAAGTTCAGGGAAAAAAAAAAAAAAAAGCTCAAATAAAGGGACATTTACTAAACATGACAATGAAAACTGCATCCGCAGCTGAGTTTTAAAACTTCCCCTACATTCAGCTCTGGTTGTATTATTAGGTATAACTGCAGTACGTATAGATCCATTCTGAATATTAACGTCCTTTCCCCATTGGACAGTTCTTGAGTGTGTATGGTCCCTTAGTCTTGGCATTCATCTGATCAACCCTTAATGCATTCTGGCGCAAGAGAGAACTTCCCTTCTACAGACAAGGAAACCAAAAAAAAAAGGTTAGTTATATACCCAAGATGATCTCAGGAGGAGATGGGAAAAATGTATTTTCTGCTGCCTTTGCTGTCCATTTGGTGTACTAACTATTGTGCCATGGCGAGTAGATGCCTGAAGTCATCAGCTCTCAAGTTGGTAGAAACAGCTGGGAATATGCAAAATCATAGGTTAGGTGTATTGAAAAAATATTTCAGTACAGAATATTATTGGTGAAAATAAACACTGAGAAGTTATTTTATTAAATTAAATTTAATTTAATTTTTCAGTGTTCCAGGATTGACTGTTTATGCACCACACCCAGTGCTCCATTCAATGCATGCCCTCCTTAATACTCACCACCAGGTTTACTCAACCCCTCATCCCTCCCCTCCAAAACCTTCAGTTTGTTTCTTAGAGTCCACAGTCTCTCATGGTTTGTCTCCCCCTTCAGTTTCCCCCAACTCACTTGTCCTCTCCAACTCCTTGTCCTCCATGTTATTCCTTTTGCTCCACAAGTGAGTGAAACCATACAATTCTCTCTGCTTGATTTATTTCACTCAGCATCATCTCTTCCAGTCCCGTCCATGTTGATACAAAGTTGGGTATTCATCTTTTCTGTTGGCTGAGTAATATTGCATTGTATATATGGACCATATCTTCATATCCATTCACCTGTTGAAGGGCATCCACAGTTTGGTGACTGTGGTCATTGATGCTATGAACATTGGGGTACAGATGGCCCTTCTTTTCACTACATCTGTATCTTTGGGGTAAATACCCGGTACTGCAATTATAGGGTCATAGAGTAGCTTATTTTTAATTTCTTAAGGAATTTCCACACTGTTTTCCAAAGTAGCTGCATCAACTTGCATTCCCACCAACAGTGTAAGAGGGTTCCCCTTTCTCCACATCCTCTTCAACACATGTAGTTTACTGTCTTATTAATTTTGGCCATTCTAACTGGTGTAAAGTAGTATCTGAATGTGGTTTTGATTTGAATCTCCCTGATGGCTAATGATGATGAACCTTTTTTTCATGTGTCTGTTAGCCATTTTTATGTCTTCTTGGAGAAGTGTCTGTTCATGTCTTCTGCCCATTTTTTAATGTGATTTTCTGTTTTATGTGTGTTGAGTTTGAGGAGTTCTTTATAGATCTTGAGTGTCAGCCCTTTGTTTTTATTTTTTTTAAGATCCTATTTATTTATTTGATAGAAAGAGAGAGAGAGAGAGAGCACAAGCAGGGGAACTACAGGCAGAGGGAGAGGGAGAAGCAGGCTCCCCACCGAGCAGGGAGCCTGATGCTGGGCTGGATCCTAGGACACTTGGGATCATGACCTTAGCCGAAGCTCAGACACTTAACTGACTGAGCCACCCAGAGAAGTTCTTCTTTAGTACACTTGTGTGGTGGATTTGTCATTTATCATAATGTGCAAATATATAGTACATATTTCTTTTATTGTTTGATAAACATTTTATCTTGCAAAATATCCCCTTTGATAGCAATACATTTAAAAATAAAAGAGCATGATTAATTAAATATTAAGAGCTGACTTTTCAAATCTCAAGACAGTTGATGATTGTGTAATTTGTACATAATATCTATAAATAGTTACATTTATGGTGGAGCTTTATGGTCACATAAAAATCAGAAGACACAGGGCGCCTGGGTGACTCAGTGGGTTAAGCCACTGCCTTCGGCTCAGGTCATGATCTCAGGGTCCTGGGATCGAGTCCTGCATCGGGCTCTCTGCTCAGCAAGGAGCCTGCTTCCTCCTTTCTCTCTCTCTGCCTGCTTCTCTGCCTACTTGTGATGTCTCTCTGTCAAATAAATTAAAAAAAAAAATCAGAATACACAGATTCACTAAAAAAGCATCTGCACCTACTCAAAATGTTATAACTTATTTGAAGAGAATTGTAGAAAAAGGAAGTAATTTAACACATGCAGTTGCAAAAGGTACATTTACAAATCAGTCTGTGAAACATGACTTTTCATTTAGATTGAGCAACAGTTTTTATTTTTATTTGCTTTTTTTTATTACCAGTTTTTATGTGTGCAGCTGTTGTGTTTGTTTTCACCATCAGAGGAAGAACTTCACCAATGCTTAAGAGATGCTGGTTTTAGGGGCACCTGGGTGGCTCAGTGGGTTAGAGCCTCTGCCTTTGGCTCAGGTCATGATCCCAGGGTCTTGGGATTGAGCCCCGCATCGGGCTCTCTGCTCGGCAGGAAGCCTGCTTCCCCTTCTCTCTCTGCCTGCCTCTCTGCCTACTTGTGATCTCTGTCAGATGAATAAATAAAATCTTAAAAAAAAAAAAGAGATGCTGGTTTTATATCGGTGTCATTAGAATAAAAGTTATAGAAACAAATAGAAATCAAAAAGAAAATCAGTTAATTTTAACAAGAGTTAATATTTTTTTTTTCCTGAGACATGGAATCAGATATACCTGGGAGCTCACCCTGTTGAAGATGAAACACTTGACAATATTGTGATTGCTGCTGTGAATTTGGTGAAAAGTTTAACATTAAAGATAAATGTATATGTTTTTGTGGCAATGATTGGAATGTACATTTTGGTGGGCTACAGCATTAGATAAAAGTAATGTTCTTGTTAAATTAAGAAATCCATAGACGAAAATGAACTTAGAATTAGCTCATCTGAACACATAATTCATCAGTAATTATGTCTAAATAAAATATGATCATCTACTGATGAAATTAGCAGCTGTATTGACAAAACTTAAAAACAATTTACATATTAACAGAATAACTGAACTATAAAAAATATTTTAGCAAAGCAGAACATGCTTTCACTCTTGGGTGTTCATATATTATCAGATTTTAAAAATATCTGAGACTTCATAAAATACTTTATTGATGAAAGTGTCTGATAATACCATTAAACACTTTTATCAATGAGTCTTATCAATATTTATTGCATTTTGCTCAATGCTGGTTAGAAATAATCAAAATATTCAGTAAGTCTTCAACTTTTGAATATTTTTAGCCAATTTTGATTATTGAACTCTAAATGTACAAAGATGACATTGAAATCTCCTCCTAAAAAAATCCAGGGAAGAGCTCAACAAATATACAGTGAGAACATAGACTGTATACAAGTTTTAATTTTGAAATTCGAAAATTATAGTTAGAAATCTTAAATCTTATAGTTAGAAATCTTTTGGGAAGATTCTTGATGGAACTTATATTTTCATGATAGTATGATAAGAACACTTGTTGAAGAGAGATACTTTGAATAGAGGGAGGACTACCTGTAAAAACACTTGGGCTGAGATACACTTTTTTGTTGTTGTTGTTCTCTATATTTAATTCCCTATCTTTTTTCTTTTAATTTATTTTCAGCGTAACAGTATTCATTGTTTTTGCACCACACCCAGTGCTCCATGCAATCTGTGCCCTATCCAATACCCACCACCTGGTTCCCCCAACCTCCCAACCCCTACCATTTCAAAACCCTCAGATTGTTTTTCAGAATCCATAATCTCTCATGGTTCACCTTCCCTTCCAATTTCCCCCAACTCCCTTCTCCTCTCTTTTTCCCCATGTCCTCCATGCTATTTGTTATGCTCCACAAATAAGTGAAACCATATGATAATTGACTCTCTCTGCTTGACTTATTTCACTCAGCATAATCTCTTTCAGTCCTGTTCATGTTGCTACAAAAGTTGGGTATTCATCCTTTCTGATGGAGGCATAATACTCCATAGTTTATATGGACCATATCTTCCTGAGATACACATGTTAAAACACAATTTAGAGTTGAAAATATTCTTTAGCAAAATTTTCACTGAGTTTTACAGTAATGTGGCAAGTGCTTTATTTTGACTTAAAGTACTATAGAATACTGAAAGTAGTCAATTGAGGATATCAATATATGAAAACTTATTAATTATATAATTAAATTCTGATCAAGGCTGCAAGCCAAACGTATTTAAAAATTTTAATAATAAGATCCTACTTAAAAGTATATTCTTCAAAAAAATTGTTGTGACATGATATTATTACATGAGGGTTAGGAACTAATTATAATACATGAATGTGTATCAAGATCACTGAGTATTGTACATAAACAATGAATTCTGGAACACTGAAAAGAAATAAGTAAAATAAAAATAAAATAAAATAAAATATTTACCATTCTGCCAGACACCTGGGTGGCTTAGTGGATTAAGTGTGTGCCTTCAGCTCAGGTCACGATCCCTGGGTCCTGGGACCTGAGTCCTGCATCAGGCTCCTTGCTAGCTCCCTATGCTTGCGCTCTGTTTCTCTCTCTCTCTCTGACAAATAAATAAAAAAAAAAAAAAAAAAAAAGAAGTTTATGATTCTACTTATACTTGCTTATAAACAGTGTAAAGGCTATCTGGTGTTAATTCACATTGTTACACATGGATGTGTGGCATTTTATTTTTTATGAAATATTTAATTAAAAAATTAGTTTTTGAGTAGAATCATTATAAACGAAGCCTGTTTTGTAGAATTAATTCTGTTAGGCCAATCACTCACTTTTTCACTAAGAACTGACACTGTATCTTGACTTTAAGATTGTTACAATAAGCTGGGACTTTTTTTTTTTTTTTTAAAGATTTTATTTATTTATTTGACAGAGAGAGATCACAAGTAGGCAGAGAGGCAGGCAGAGAGAGAGAGAGGAGGAAGCAGGCTCCCTGCTGAGCAGAGAGCCCGATGCGGGACTCGATCCCAGGACCCTGAGATCATGACCTGAGCCGAAGGCAGCGGCTTAACCCACTGAGCCACCCAGGCGCCCTAAGCTGGGACTTTTTATTGTGGTTAACTATAGGTATGTTAAAGACCTTTACTCCCTGAAAATTAATATGTGCTGTGGACACTAAAATTGTGGTTTTGTCATGGAGCTGACAAAGAAGGAGCTCGGCAGGCAGATGGATTGTTGCAGCCAAGGGAAGTATTTATGCAGAGAAGTATTTACACAGATAATGGAAGAGTTGGGAACCAAATAGGATGGTGAGGGATTAGAAATAAAAGGACACTAATACCACTGGTAAAACCGTTAGCTCAAGGAAATACAGAGAAGAGATGGTGCTACCAGACCCCAGAAGCTAGGACGAGCCAGACCCATGGAGGGAATGGATCTTCAATCTGAAAAGATGCCAGTTAAAGCAGATTTGTGGGAGGCATGAGGAAAACCTCAGTTTTCCCCTTTCAACCCATCTTCCAGTGCCCTGGTCAAGGGAACAGAGGAGGAAGTGGGAATGGGTCGGAAAGCAACAAGCAAATGACCAGCACAGAGATAAACTTTGAACATAACACACTTACCCAAAGAGAAGAATGGGTCTTCTTAATGTTGACCGTGTTTGTAGTAGTAAAATATGACAAATGGATTTATGTATCTGGCAACTCCAAATAATACAGAACAATAGCAGTTTTTAAAAATAATAGTACAAAGCCAAGTATTTCATTTACAGGACTTCACTCAAAATCTAAGTATTCTAATTTTGCACGTAAATATTCTGTGTACTAATTGAAAGCAGACCATACACAGCAGTTTAGAAAGGTAAAGTAGGCTGGTGGCAAGTGTAGACAAAAACAAATCCAAAGTTGTAATATTTGCCTATCAATATGAGAAAGAGAACAGGAAAAAAAAATACCCCATAAAATTGAGACAAAATAATTTAAAAAGTTTTTTTGGTTGTTTAATATAAAAAACAATCTATCATAGCCAACTTGAGAACCCTTGAGGGCATGCCTCTTGGGCTTGAAATCTTGCATTTATTGATATTGCTAAAGGTTGAACATGAATCACTGAGAAAAGGTTAGATTATTCACAGTATCAGCTGTTTAAATGGAAAGAATATATAAACATTGTTATATAGATCTGCAGACTCACGTGTTTATCTTTCCTAGTTGAAAAACTAATATATTTTGCATACTTTAAAGTGTCTTGATACCATATAGATAGATAGATCTCTCATTACTATGGTAAGATATGTAAAAAGATTAAATGTGAACAAGATTACTGAAAGGAAAACAAGTGAAATGTTATATAGGTTACCCTTAAACACACTTAGACACACATCCCCCCCTTCAGAATGAAGAAACCAAGAGCAACATTAAATTCATTTATTCTACAAATATTTGCTGAGTACATACTATACATCAGACATATTTTAAGTATGTTATCTTTGTTTAAAAGTGACTTCATTTCCAAAAACCGTCTCACAGGGTAACTATATAAAACTTAAAAGAGCTAGTAAAGTGTGAGTGCACTTTTAATTGCATCATTGTTTATTTTGAAATTGACATGCAACTGGTGACATGTGAATGTGACACATTTTCTTTTGCTTATTTACCGATACTGAAATACCCAGTTTATTAGGGACATGTTTATCAACTGGAATAGATTGATAATCCATTTTAAAGACAACGTCGAGGGATATTTGTTGAATGTTGCCCAACAATTCATTAAAAAAAAGAGAAAATAGTAATATTTGCATGTTATAGCCAGAGAACTACAGTGTTCATAGAAATAAGTCTTTGTGAAGCTATTTGAGGAAAGAATAGGAAAGCAGATGAGAGCCAGAGCTAGAGTTAGGTTTCTGACTCCACTGTTGCCACCAGTTTCACTACCCAAAATGATTTATAAGAGGTTTTTATGTTTAACTGCGTATTTCTGGAGAGAAAGCTCATAGCTTTCACCAATCTTAAGACCCAAATGGCAAAGTGCCATTGAGCTAGAGTGACTGCTATCTGCTCTCTTATTATTTCAGTGAAAGATGTATCACAAATTAGTGAGAAAAATACTTCCTGTGGGTTTGGTTATTCATATATCCTAATGTATTTATTAATGGTGAAAGTGTCCCCTTTGTTTCCTCAAATATACCCAGATGAGTGTTGGTGAGCAATTAGCACAGTTAAAATCATTTTGATTTTTCTAATGTTATATTCACTATTGATTATAAAATTCCAAGTTAATTAATGGATCCTTTAGAAGAGGGATGTGAAAAGATGATAGTTATTCATTTTTAAAAGTTAAGTGGTGGAAAATGGAATTTCATTATTTAATAGCTTATAATTTAACCAGTGAGAGAATAAAGATATTTATCATCTCACAGATAAATATGCTATATGTCTAATTTATACCTACCCTGAGCAGTTTCACATCATTAAACACGAAAAAAGTAAATTCATGCAAAATCTTTAAAAATAACTAATATCAAACAATCTGAAATATAGTAAAGAAAAAAATTATAGAAGACAAATCTATTAAAGTCACCCTTCTCTCTTCAGCTTTCTCCCTTCTCCCTTCTCATTTCCATTTCCCATCTCCCATTTTTTTTTAAGATTTTATTTATTTATTTGTCAGAGAGAGAGGGGAGTGAGAGTGAGCACAAGCAGACAGAGTGGTAGGCAGAGGCAGAGGGAGAAGCAGGCTCCCTGCTGAGCAAGGAGCCCGATGTGGGACTCGATCCCAGGATGCTGGGATCCTGACCTGAGCCGAAGGCAGCCGCTTAACCAGCTGAGTCACCCAGGCGTCCCCCATCTCCCATTTTTATTACTGGGCCAGAGTCTCTGAAAAAGGTTTTCTCCCTATCCCCCATTACAAAATCCAAAGTTTTTGAACATAGTCTGACTATTGCATGCATTTCATTTGGTGCTGATATTTTATTTCTAACCAGTGATTAAGAAGTTTGCTAGTATTTCACTTTTTACTGGTATTGGTAAATATGGTGAGCTATTGTCAATGTAAGCTTGAAGACTTTAATACAGTAAAATATCACCAATTCATATTCTGTCATCTGTTTAATGAAGTCAGCACTTCATGTTTTTGAATCTTGAATCTACTGACCAGCGTTGGTGAGTGGCAGATGCCCCATTTATTTCTCAGTATGTTTCCGCTTCTCACTCTTGCTTTGACTTTCGGTTCATTGTCCTGTTTCTTAATTTCTGATCTTCATCTTCATGTTGTATTTGGTCATCATGGTTTGACACTGAGCTGTCTTTTAAGAAACTTGGTTCAACTCCAATTCTTGATCACATTTCTAAAACACCTTTGCATGTCTTAAAGTCATTTTCAGTGATAAAACCTTGATGCACTGATTGCATGGTCTTATTTCTTCTATAAGTACACCCCTGAGGACTTGTATCCTACCATTAATGTGATTAAAACAGTGTGATGCAGAGTATGTATTATGAAGTTTAAATGGCACTTCTTTTAAAATAGTTATATAAATTAAGTTGAAGTACTGCTTTCAATGAAGTGAGTGAGTAGATAGAGCATAACATGATCTATTAGAGATGCAAGTAGTCATTTTTAGTAATGTATATTATTAATTCTCTATCATTGAATATTATACTTTCTGGGTACATATTTAACTTGGTACAATATAAGCATTTAATTTGGGAGTATATGATTTATCCAACTTACTTTCAAAGAGAATTTGAGGTCAAACTGAGGCATTTGAACAGGACTGGTCTTTGACTCTTAAGAAATAGCCATCTAAAATGTGTAAGATGTCAAACAATTTAGTGATATGTATGTGGCTTTCAGTTTTGAAGCAATCTATCTTTCCTAACAGGCTCTCCATTTAATGTTGTGTGAAATACCATGTAATGATTGCTACCAGTGAAGTTAAATGCCTTTATAATTAAATCTATATAGAACAGATTTCTTTGTCTTTACTAGGCAGTTTCCTGCTGTGTGTTTAAACTTGTTGCGGTTTAGAGTATTATTATGGTAAATGTAAAATATCTGAGAATTAAATGGAACTGTGTTCCGTGACGGGGCAAATATATTTTTCTCAAATAAACAGGCACTGAATTGTATTCATTTATCTAATTACATACCTTGTAATGCCCGTTACAGCATAGGAAAGAAAACACCTTTTGTTTGTGAAGTTTATGCAAAATATTATATTATGACAAGGAATATAGAACTGTTTATAATTATCTCTTTCACTGTATAATCTTTCTAAGTACTCCTTGGGAAGCACGATTCATGGTGGTTGAAAGCACCGACTCAGGAGCTGGAATGACTTTAAGTTCTGATTGTTTTGTTTACTAGCAATGTGAACTTGGGTTATTTACTTATCATATTTAATCTTGTCAAAAGGGACAAACAATAGTACCTGTGGCAAGAGACAGTTTGAAATTTAAATGTGAAGATGTGTACTTAAACTGCGTAGGACAGTGTCTGGTGCCCAATAAATATGAACTACTATGATCTTTTTCTTACTAAATAGCCTCTCAGCATGAAATTATATTGATTTAAGAAACTTAATGACTATAAAATATTAAAGTTCAGCATACAAATTGGGAAGCAGATGTCCATAGAAAACATTTTCTTCAAAAATTATTTATTTATTTATTAAAAAGATTTTATTTATTCGTCAGAGAGAAAGAGCACAAGCAGGGGGAGAAGCAGGCAGAGGAAGAAGCAGGCTCCCCACCAAGGGACAAGATGTGGGACTTCTTGGGACCTTGGGATCATGATCTGAGCTGAATGCAAATGCTTACCTGACTGAGCCATCCAGACATTCCATTAAAAATTATTTATACCATAATCTACATTATATATCATATTTCCTATCTCCTAGTGATCTGTGCCTTATTTTAAAATTACCTAAGGAAGGTGGAAGTGATTAACATGGTGTCTAAATTAAATACTGTTTGTATAGTATGAACTTAACTATTCATAGTAAAGTCCACAAAATAGTTATTTTTAGAGCCAGTGCCTTTTCTTAAAACTCCAGGTTCTGTTTCAAAACTGTAGGATAGATTCATCAACTTTAGTAGAATAATATGAATATTTGAATATATGTGAATATAGAAAATATTTGCAAAAAACAAATGAGCAAAGTTAATTTCAGTAAAAACAATTTATAAATATAAATTTATAGCTATGGATGAATACATGTGTCTAAATTTGCCATACAAAGTTAGTAGTTGATTAACATTCAAGTGCTCAAGTGTTCAAGCAACTACTAGCTAGCAGACTGTTAAAGCGTAACAGGTAGTTATCTGTAATTGGCTTTTTCTTCATTTTGTATTCTTAAATGGCACTTGGGTATTTTTTTTTTTTTTTGAGATTTTACTTACTTATTTGCCAGAGAGAGAAAGCAAGCGAGTACAAGCAGGGGGAGCGTGAGGCAGAGGGAGAAGTAGGCTTCCTGCTGAGCAAGGAGCCAGGATATGGGACTTGATCCCAGAACCCTGGGACCATGACCTGAGCAGATGGCAGATGCTTAACTGACTGAGCCACCCAGGTGTCCCAGGTATTTTTTTTTTAATTGAAAATTAAATTTTTTAATTGAAATTGAGATCATATTTTAGAATTCTTACCATTATAGTTCGTATCTCATGAGATTTAAACTGAAATTACTGTCCTAACCTTGTTATACCATTTTGAGGGAGTGAATAGAAAAGAGAAAAAGGGAGGTACCTCATATTGTCACATGGTTCCAAAGTTTTGGGGAATTAAAAGTTCAGAAGTATAAGTGAAATCATGTAGTATGTGTCTTTGTCTGAGTTATTTCATTAAGCATAATACCATCTAGGTCTATCTGTGTTATCAGAATGGCAATGGTCTCATCCTTTTTTTTATGGCTGAATAACAGTCCTATTCACACACACACATGCATGTGCATGCACACACATATTCTTTATCCATAACATATAGTAAGTTGAATCACACACCTGAAATTAATGTAACATTGTGTGTCAACTATACTCAAAGAAACAAATATAAAATATTTTAAAAGTTTGTTAAGTGATATTGGCACTTGTCAAAGAGTTGGAAGGAACAAGGGACTGGCATGCCCCTGTATGTGCTCTGACCCACTCTGCTCTTCTATTGGTTCACTGTGTATTTGTGTAAATGAAGTTAAAAGTTTTCATTTTTTTCTCTCCATAGCAGTGTCCAACATTCTGAGTCTTGCATTCTCGTTAGTCCACCTGGGCAGACATCTTAAACCTAGAAAGATCAAAATGTAACTCAGCTTAGTTGTCTGAGCATTAGGTAAACCTGTGGGCCAATATCAGCTATTTCTTCCCAGTAAATCAGAATGGAAGCAGAGAGATTGCACTTTGGCTAAGCGAAGAAGTTGGAGAAGCATTTCACAATTAACCGAGACATGAGTAACTGTGCCTTATTTTAAAATTGCCTAAGGAAGATGGAAGTGATTAATATGGTGTCTAAATGAAGTACTGTATGCATAGAAATTTGGTTAAAAAAATAATGCACATTCTATTTTATCTCTGTTTACTATCTATTAGTATACATTAAAGTCTGTGTAGATCATATAATGTGAGTATTAATTGCCAGTACTGTATCAGCATAGGTCACATGTAATATGCCTCTTGCTGCCTGGAAAGATCAAAATCTTACTATTTTTTTGTGTCCATTGAGTTCTGTGATGCCTTGTAGTATTTTGAAAGAGCATTGGCTTTGATATTAGTTCAAACTTCAGCCCCACTGTTACCAGTGTCAGAGTACCACTAATTCCTTGCTATGGGCTTCAATTTCTTTGTTCACAAAATAGAGCTATTGAAGGATGTGTGAGGATGCAGTAATGATAGCCATTCATGTTACTTCCATGATATGGTGATTATTTCCGTGTTTTGGGTTCTTGTCCACCCATTACTTTTTACATTTGAAGCAACATCTGATGAGGCTCTTTTCTAGTCTCTTTCCATGTCAAACTGGACTTGCCAGTGATGATGGAACTGCTATTTTGAAATATCTACTTGTCTTACATAAAAATAATATGCTTGAGAAATGAATACTAGAAAGAAAGAACTGGACTTAGGTACCAAAGACCTGAGATTGAATTATGTGCCTACGGTCTTATAAGTGCATGACTTCTCTGGACCAGACTCTTCATTTGTAGGATACAAATAAACATCCACCTTGTTGTCTGATGTTATAAGGATCAAATCAGAGATTGTTTAAAAATGCTTCTTAAATTGTAAAGTAATCTGCAAATGTAGTCTGTCTTCTTGATTCAGCTGTTTATCATGTAATGGTTTCATTTTTGTAGAATGACTGAATATTGGTTATATATTTTACATTCTTGACATACTTTTACATAGTCTCACACAGACTTTCAAAATGGCTGACTGCAGGCAGGAGGGCAATCGGTTACCTAGCAACAGTGTTTCCCGAATGCCATCTTCAGCAACACAGCTTTTGGACACAGGTATTTGCTATGTGTCAGTTTAGTAGGTTATTTACATTCACCAAAACATCTGTGGATTTTCTGTAACTAATCAAATAAATGGGAATTCAATAACTATGACTAGGGAGCATACAGGGGTTAACAACTTAAAAAAAATTCATTAGAAATTTGATTTTACCTATTCATCAAGTGTAATAATTTATTTTTGAACAGAGTCTCCTTTGTTTATTGTAACTATTATTGCTTATCAATAAGCACTAATATTTTTGAATTTCAAGAGCATCTACAAAATTGAATGTTTCTAATATATCTGACAGATTTCCAGCCCTTCTAAATATATTAGCATAATAATAGTAGTAGTCAAATCAGTTTCATTTAAGCTAGCAAAAAATTACCCTTACCAGTAGACCTATAAAAAGGCCCTTGATTAATAAATTTGTTAATGTTTATTTGTTGGTTACAGAAATGAATTCAAACTGAATATAGCTAATAAAAGCCTTTAGTTTTACTAAATGTCATAGTGAATAACTCTGTTCATATATAATTTTAGTTTGTCAGGCAATGAGAGCCCTCACATAATTTCTATGATGTTTTTAATACTTGTTATTCTTAGGTTCTGTTTGAGCACATTTTTCCTCAAAGTGACTGTGTAAATCATTGGAAGTATGTGGGAATTTAGAGTAATCAAATATCTCAGTAATCAGCCTGATAATAGTCCTGACAGTTCACATTAGAGCTAATTAGGTTGTGGCTATGTTAATTGATGTAAGACTAGCTGATTGTTGCTTTGGGACTGTTTCTTGTTCTTTCTCCAAATCTTTCAAACAATTATAATATTTGTAGGGGTGCCTGGATGGCTTGGTTGGCTAAGCGACTGCCTTCGGCTCAGGTCATGATTCCAGAGTCCCAGGATTGAATCCTGCATGGGGCTTCCAGCTCTGAGGGGAGTTTGCTTCTCTCTCTGACCTTCTCCCCTCTCACGCTCTCTCTCTCTCACTCTCTCTCATTCTCAAATAAATAAAAAAAAATCTTAAAAAAATATATCCATTTGTAGAATCTGATATAATACTGGAGACACTTAATACCTTGAGTTTTGTTATTTGCACTTTAACATTTATAATATGCATTAGGAAAATACATGGTTCCTTGATGCCTAAAATTGAGGATATTAACTTTTGTTTCTAAAAAGAGAAAAATAGGTAAAAACTAAAAACATCTGAAGTCCATTTTCTCTTTTCTCAAACCATTATATAACTCTTAAAAAATGAAATCTTATTTATTATATATGGAATCTTGTTTTTCACACAACACTCAAAAAGCATATATGTGCAAATTATTTTTCTTGACACCTACTGTGGTATTATTCCCAGGTGCTACTTCAGAAACAGAATGGTTATAAAGAGTAGAGATTTTGGAAGTGACACAGTTGAGATTGTTTCTTTGTAAACAAATTCTTACTACTGATTGTGTACAAAGTAAAAACATTGCAACATTGCTATGTTTATGTATGGAACATAAGGCATAGAGATCTCTTTCCAATCAACAATGCTAACTATATTTACACAAGAAACTTCACTATGAAACAATATGCAGTTCAGCTAATAACAAACATTACTGTTTTCTAGAAAAATTGACAAAAGATATAACAATTTATGGCCATAACTATTTGAAAAGATGTGAAATCCTGTTGTAACCTAGGGCAATACAAACTTAAAAATTGACAAAAAATGTAGAATTCTGACAATATCAGGATTGATGAGGTTTTCTGGAAAACATCTATTATCCCACACTGCTAGTGGGGATGAGATGGATGCAGCCATTTTAGGGACTATGATCTGAACATGTGGACCCTATGAACAGCAGTTACAATTCTAGGGTATCTGCAAATGAGATTAGCACATCTGCCCAAGGAGATACCAAGAGAGCTGAATTGAAAACAAATTAACTGGTCGTCCAAAGAGAAAAGGTAAATAAAATATGGTATATTTTTCTATGAAGAAATAATCCACCATGAACAAGATTCAGCAGAAATCATAAGCCACAGAGTCAGACTCCTACAGAGATTAGAGGGTAGCATGTTGAGAGAATAAAAGACAGAACTAGAAGTATGACCAGAAATTAATAGAATTTCTAGAAATCAAAGCAGTATATTAATGGAAACAAAGGCAACTTATTACAGAATTAAAGATATAATTAATAAAATCAAAGATAGAGCTGAAGAAATTGTTTAAAATAAAGCTAAAAGAAAGAAATGATAAAAGTGGAAGTGAGACTAGGGCACATAAATATTAGAGGCAGGCAGCCAATATATATCTAAAAGGAGATCATAAGAGGGGCTCCTGGGTGGCTCAGTCAGTTAAGCATCTGACTCTTGATTTCAGCCCAGGTCATGATCTCAGGGTTGTGAGATCAAGCCCTGTGACGGACTCTATGTTGGGCTCTTTGCTGGGCATGGACCCTGCTTAAGATTCTGCCCCTCTTTCTCCTTCTGTACCTCTCACTCACGCAAATGATTTCTCTCTCTCTCTCTCTAAAAAAAGAGAGAGAGATCAGAAAAGGTAGAGATCTGGCATTATGTGAAATAATAACTGATTTTTTTTCACCCAGAATTTACTAAAGACACAAATTCTCAGATTCAAAAAAGGTCCACACATCCCAAGCAGGGTAATGAGCCCATGGGAACAAAACGAAAAGTAAACACAGCAAAACAAGCTGTAGTAAGACCAAAGAATCCAGGAGACAAAGGGAAGATCTTAAAAACAACCAGAGAAAAAAATATTGATTACCTAAATATTGACCGTTACTGTCTCAACCACAGTGGAAGCTGAAAGACAATGTGATAACTTTTTCATGTGCTGAAACTAATCAGTCATAAACGTAAATTCAGAAAGACTATCTTTCAGTAAAGACATTGAAATAAACGCACTATCAGACAACAGATACTGAGAATATTCATTACCAATACCCACAAAGTTCATGTCACTAAAAGCACTTTGACATCTCAACAGGGTAAAAGAAAAATGGCCACAGAAAATAAGTCTGGGATACAAAAAGGAAATGTCAGCAAATAAAATGCAAATTGGTGAGCAAGCTGAGTAAACATTACTTAAGTAAAATAATACACATATCTAGTTTGTAAGGTTTAAATCAAGCTAGACCTGAAATCCTATAAAAGAGCATATAAATTGGGAGTATAGTGATATTTGTTTAGACATTTTAACCTGCCAGTATTTTTTCTGGAAGAGGACAGAGACATTTGGTTATCACCGAACTTTATTCAGAGGTCAGTATGTCGATAAAGATATCCTGGATGGTCACTAACAGAAAATAGAATAATGGAATGTGAGAAAGCAAAAGTCAATTCAAGTAAGGCAAGAAGGTTGTGAGAGAATAAAGGAAAATGGGACAAATTGAAATAAAATTAGATGATAGAAGGGGATACAAATGTAGAAATAATCATAATCATTATAAATGATCTCCACTTTCCTAATAAAAGATACTGAGTGTCAAAAATCAATTAAGCTACTTTCTGTAAGAGACACAGCTGAAACATAAGGGAGATGAAAGGCTGGCTGAACATAAAAGGAAGGAAAAACCTAAATCAAATGTAAATCAACTAAAGAAAACTGTTGTAATCATACTAATACTTTATGAATCATACTAATACTTTATAATATATTTCATAATATATTATGAAATAGATTTTAAGGCAAAAACCTTAAAAGAGAAAAAGAGGGGCACTGTATTTTTTTCAAAGATTCAGTACAGGTGAACCATGAGAGACTATGGACTCTGAAAAACAATCTGAGGGTTTTGAAGGGGCGGGGGGGTGGGAGGTTGTGGTACCAGGTGGTGGGTATTGGAGAGGGCACGGATTGCATGGAGCACTGGGTGTGGTGCAAAAACAATGAATACTGTTATGCTGAAAAAAATAAATAAATTTAAAAAAAAAGAAGAAGAAGAAGATTCAGTACACCCTTGAAGGTAGTTTTAGTTTATGTATGCTCAATGATACAAGTGTAAAATCTGTAAAGCAAAAATTGACATAACTTCAAAGAGAAAGAGAAAGTACCATCATCATAGTGGGAAGTAACACACTTCTCTTACCATGAACTAGGTCAAATTAGAATATAAAACATGAAGGATTTAAAGATTATTTAAATAGCTTCATAAACAGTTTTGATCTAAGGAACACATACAGAACCATGTAGTCCAAAACTGAAGAATAAATGTGCTTTACAAATTTTGCAAAGATTTTATAAAAATTGACCAGATACTAATCTATAAAGTAATCAAAACTAATAAAAAATGTAAGTAATATACAGTCACATTGTTTGACCAAAATACAATGATAGATTGAATCATATTAAATCAATGATACACAATCATCCTTTAAAGCTATGGAAATGGAAAAATTACATACATTAGAAATCAATTACAAAAATTGTCTTAGAAATATATTTTCAAATATCTAAAAGGCATAATTCAAATAATCATGGTTAAAGGACTAATACAAAGAGAAATTTAAAAATATTTAATATCAAAAAATGAAAATTCTACTTATGAAAGCATATATAAAGGCACAACTTATAGAATTAAAGTCTTATATTAATAATATCATATTACTTTCCTGTTAGGAAAGAATGAGACTGAAAAATGGCTAAGAAACCAGTTTAAGAACTTAGGAAAGGAAGAATAGAGCAAATCCCCCACCCCCAAAATAAGGAGAAGGAATCTTAAATATAAAAAAAGAAATTAATAAATGAAAAACAAAGGTGTCCTAGAGCAAATCAACAAAGCTAAGGCTAATTCTTTTAAAAATCTAATAAAATATTTTCGGTAAGACTAATCAAAGAACAAAAGACAAAAAAGTATGACTCATGAAAAAGACATATGTATAGAAACAGCAGATATTAACAACTTGCTAAAGATAATAAGTTTGCTAGAAGCACATGAACTATGACATTGGTTAGTAGAGAAGTATTATGAAAGGTGCTAAATCATATCATATAATTTAGTTAAGTCTTTTTAATCTGCCATGATGAAGAACTTCTTGCAGGGTAAGCAGTGTGACGGGATGTTCAGGTAGATGAAAAAGTTGATCTACTGTTTTCTGTTTATTCTGGTTTTGTTTTCTGTGTATCTGTTTATTGAGGCTGAGAGGCAGTGATGCTGCCTGTGAACCTGTAAGTTAGATTATCAGATACATGATAACAGTTATTAATTTTCTTTGTAGATGAGGTACTTATTTTTATTTCTTTTGTACACTAAATTCCTAGCACTGTAGCTTATTTTTTGGTCACTTTGGATTGTCTAACTCAGCCATCATTCTGTGTTCTATTAGTTGGAAAGTTAGAAAGCTGGAAACTACCTTGCCAACTTCCCCCCTACCTCTGCAACTAGGTTTCTTTTTGTGCATTGGTTTCTGAAATTTAGACGCATTCATGGTATTTGGAAGGCAGACATGAGATGGAGAGCATATGCCCAATGTCCTTGTCTGTACTGCTATCTGAAAGTCCTTCGAAACCTGGGGTGAATGTAAACAACATTGTCTGCATCCAGATTTCTTGAGGCTATGGTAGCAGTGATAAGGGTCCTTGCTTGCACCTCTAAACTCTGGAGCCTAGTTTCAAGTTTCATTTTTTTTCTTCTCCATATAAGTGTTCATGGTTAATATTGTGGGCTCTGATATTGTGGGTCATTTGGTGTTGTGGTGACTTTGGGACATCAATTCCATATTGTTCTGGTAGTCATTCAACAGATCTAGCCTAGAATTTGCTCCTTGGGCTCTTCCAACTATGTTTAGGTACCTAATTTCCTGACTAAACATATTCTTTCTTTGAAGCACGAGAGCTTCTATCTTGTCCTATACTTGGACTAAGACAGACTCAGATCCTGTCATGTTTTCTTCTTTATATTATAGAGAATTTTACTTCCTAGCAATAGGTTTGACAATAGACTCAGTGACAATATAAGAACTATTGATTCATTTTCTACACATGGATCCCTGAACATTAGTACTGAGATAGCTAATTATTCAGTGTCTACGAACAGCATCAACTTCAATTTGACAAATCTTTCTGTCCTTCTACATCACTTTCTAGAACACGATTTTTCTCTACCTTTCTCCCATTCAGATATGTGTAGTATAGGGAAAACCTCCTGCCTGAGAAAAACAGTCAGTTTTGATACATATTACTGTGGTTGACGAAATACAGAACTAAGAACATTTTTTGTCTGTGAATATTTCTCAGTGGAACCCTAACTAATTATTTTTTAAAGAATCACTGGATCTGATTAAACAATAGTTCTTCATGTTCATATATGATATGATTACCAAATTATTTATTTATTTATTCATGATTCCAATGAGCCATCCATTCATTAACAAGAAACAGGTTTTATCCTGATGGATACTTGAACATATCAACAGACTCTTGACCTAACCCATGTATTGCTGGAAAGAATTGGTGGGTGACAGGTGACCATTTATCAAAATCTATATACGTGCCATTTGGTTTTGCTTCAGTAATCCCAGGGTCTTCATTTTTAGAAGACTGGTATAATATAACCCCAGAGGTTTTGAGCAGAGTCAAGTCCTAGGGCATAGCACTTGCTATCAGTCCCTGGTCAGAAGACATATTTTGCTCTCATATTTTTTTTTTAATATTGATTTCAGCTAAGTAGGATGAGAATTAAGTTTTACTAGTTTATCCAGTATCTTCCAGTTTAATATGTTTTAAATTTAATCCAATTTCATGTAGAAAAAGTCTATAAATAACTTTTCACCTTGTAAACAAATTTATGTAGATCTCTGAGCTGGTTGTAGATAATCTTTGAATTAATGACAAACATATGGTGCTATTTCTCCCCTGGCTGTAATATATGGGTTCAAGAATCAAGGAGAGTGAACATAAAGGATTGAAATATCAAATTGGACTTAAACACTAATCAGAGATCTTACCCAGTAACATGCTTTACTGATAATTTTAAGGGTATAAGCAATCAAAACTCACAAGTGTTGCAGAAGTTTGTTTTAGCCTGTGTGGTTTCTCCAGGTCATTCTTTCTAGCATTAGGTATACTCTTTCTGGCCTAGAGAAGTAGATGATGTTTCCAATGAGGTTAGCAGCTCATTATAACACAGCAGAGAGGGTTCCTCTGCACATTGTAGTAAAGCTTGTGTCGTTTTCAGCCAATCCATGACTCATGAGTTCATAACGTGGTGTACCATAAACAATTCTAAACCAGACATAAGGGTATCCTGGTAAAAATATCCCTCAGATAAAGATTCTCTTCCTAGCCAATATCATAACTTATTTACTAGGAGAACCAGAAATCAGGTTGTTTGTAATTGCCTCTCTGTCTTTCCCCCAAGGTATTCCCCTTTGATTCCTGTAATCAACAGAGAAATTGATCAAAAGTGAACTGCTTTACTCCTTCCCCAGGGTGAAAATGGGAGTGACTCCTTTTACTATTACAATTAATAACCTACTTATGGAACTTTTACTGCATCCCCGCAACTTCTAACTTTGCTAATTTAGAGATCGCAGTTTCCACGATTACAAACAAAACAAAACAAAAAACAACAAAAAAAGCCTTCCAACAGGAATATACAATGATTCCATTTAAATTTAAGTTGGGACTGATACCTGACTACTTTAGGGAATTACAATATTGGCTGAGGTGTTTGGTGCAAGTTACCAGGGTAAATCATGTATCCAGTTGCTACACAACTGGATAGGGAGGAAAATGTCTGGAACCCAGGGAATCCTCTGGGGTGCCATATACACTAATAAAAATCAATGAGGGGGATGCCTGGGTGACTTAGTTAGTTAAGCATCTGACTCTTGGTTTTGGCTTAGATCTTGATCCCTTGGATCCAGCCCTGCATCCAGCTCCTCACTCAGTGGGGAATTTAAGACTCTCTCTCTCTGCCTCCTCTCCCTCCCTCTTTCTCTCTCTCTCTCTCTCAAAAATAAATAAATATTTTAAAAAAATCAGTTGAAAAATACAGTAACCTCAAATGACTACAAGGTTTCAGACCCTTTAGGGATGGCCAGGTAAAGAATTCCAACTAACCAAAGTGTTGGCTTACTGCCAAGGAAATGTAGAATGTGTCATGGAAGAAAGAAGTTACATCAACCACAGCTTTATGGCTAGTTACAGAAATGAGATTGCTACAGCTATACTTATTGCCTGTCTTTTTCATTCTGTGGGATACATATAAACTAACTTTTTCCTCTCTTCTTGTATCTTGTAACTTTACATGAGGATTATTGTTTATGGCTAACTTTCCAATTTATTTTTTAGGTTACTGAATATGCAATCCTTATCAAAATTCCAATGGCATTTTTTTTTTCCTCTCAGAAAAAACAATCCAAAACCTCATGTGGAACCACGAAAGATCTCTAATAGCCCAAACAACTTTTAGCAAGAACAAAGCTGGAAGAATAGATCTAATTTCAAATTATATGACAAAGCTGTAATAATCAAAACAATGTGATAATGGCATAAAAACAGACATGTAAACCAATGTAGTATTATACTACATCAAACAAGAAAGCTTCTGGGGGCGCCTGGGTGGCTCAGTGGGTTAAGCCGCTGCCTTCGGCTCAGGTCATGATCTTAGGGTCCTGGGATTGAGTCCCGCATCGGGCTCTCTGCTCAGCGGGGGGCCTGCTTCCCTCTCTCTCTCTCTCTCTGCCTGCCTCTCCGACTCTTGTGATTTCTCTCTGTCAAATAAATAAATAAAATCTAAAAAAAAAAAGAAAAAAAAAAAAGAAAGCTTCTGCACAGGTAAAGAAACAGGAAAATGAAAAGACATCCTAAAGAATGGTAGTAAATATTAGCAAACTTTATCTCTAAGAGGTTAATATCCTAAATATATAACCCAATTAAAAATAGGTAAAGGATCTGAATAGACATTTCTCAGAAGGAGACATACAAATGGTCAACAGTTGTATAGAAAGGTATTCAGCATCACTAATTGTCATGAAAATGCAAATCAAAACCACAATGAGCTATCACTTCATACCTGTTAGAATGATATAATAAAGAGATATCAAGTGTCGGTGAGCATGTGGGAAGAAGGGAATTTGTGTGTGCTCTTGGTGGGAATGCAAAGTGGTGAAGCCATTGTGGAAACAGCATGGAAGTTCCCCAAAACAGTAAAAATAGAACTACCATGTGATCCAGCAGTCACACTTCTAGATATATATGCAAAGGACATTATATCAGTCCTGATGTCTTGACTTTCTTACTTTGATTTACAAGTTATACAGTGGGTACTTCTAATCTAAAGACTCATATACAACTTCAATTCTAGGATTTATTTTGTGTTATTTTGTTGAAAATTTGTCCCTTCAGTATCCTCATTCTGACATTATTACTTTGGTGTCGGACTCCTCAGTTTGGCCTGTTCATCTTTGGAAAATCCTTTTTTTCCCCCTTGTGTTTTCCATTTCTTCATCTTTCTTAATGTTATATTTTAACATTTAAATTAAATTTTTATTTGGCAGTACAGTAATATTTCTGTTTCTTTGAGTTGCTTCTTGTTTTCTTAAATACTTCCAACATCTTTTTTTTTTTTTTTTTTTAGATTTTTTCTTTATTTATCTGACAGAGATCACAAGTAGGCAGAGGCAGGCAGAGAGAGAGGAGGAAGCAGGCTCCCTGCTGAGCAGAAAGCCCGATGCGGGACTTGATCCCAGGACCCTGGGATCATGACCCGAGCCGAAGGCAGAGGCCCAACCCATTGAGCCACCCAGGTGCCCCAATACTTCCAACATCTTATCTTTGTTTTTGTGTATATGTCCTAGAATTTCTCTAAGAGACTGTGAGACCTTTTTATTTTATTTTTTATTTATTTATTTATTTTTTTTTTTTTAAGATTTTATTTATGTATTTGACAGAGAGAAATCACAAGTAGGCAGAGAGGCAGGCAGAGAGAGAGGAGGAAGCAGGCTCCCTGCTGAGCAGAGAGCCCGATGTGGGGCTTGATCCCAGGACCCTGAGATCATGACCTGAGCCGAAGGCAGCGGCTTAACCACTGAGCCACCCAGGCGCCCCTGTGAGACCTTTTTAAATAGTTATTTCCTATTCCCTGGATTGTCATTATTGGATTGCTATTTTTTTGATATGTTTGTTTTATTTTAATCTTTTTCATTTATAGATGACTTATCTTTATGTGTTTGATATTTATTGCTTGTGCATTTTTAATTCAAAGTGATTTTACTAGAGATACTGTCAGCTATCTGTCTCCTACAGGCTTTCCTTTGAGACAAGTTGCTGAGAGGCTGGTCTGGAAAAATCTCAAATTTTAGTTTGTGGGCATTTGCTAAGGCAAAAAGCATTATTTTCCTACTCAGTTTCTTTCTTTTTAGAAATAAACACATTGTTTGGTTTTTTGCTAAGGGGATAAACACTTGTCTGCTAGGGATTCTGCACACTGAGATGGAAAGTTCTGTTACTCCATATTCATTTTTCAAGTATTGTGATGTTCATACTTGCATTCTTTTACACTGGTGCCTCAAAATATTAAGCCCTCTCAGATTCTTTCCTAGTCAGATCAATTTTTCTTTGCTTGTATTCTAGGAAGTAAATTCTTATATATCAATCACCACTTTTCTGTATGTTCTCTGTCTCACAGAAATTTGAAATTATCTTGCAAATATATCTTTCCCGCCATACTACTTTACTTCACATTCCTGTAGTGTCTCTTCTTAACTAGTACAACCATGGTCCCATCACCTTCAGCTTATTTCCAGTTCATTCAGAACTTCCCTTCTTCACTAGGGCTTTCCATTTAAATACCAAATACAATTTTGTCACTACACTGCCTAAAATCCTCTCTTATCTCTCCATTGAACAGAGAATTAAATCTAAATTCTAATTCAGCCCATGAGGTCCTTAAAAATCTTCCCCAAACAGTCTTGAGTATAATTTTAATAGTTGACTTCATTTATTTGACTATATTTTTGCCCTGTCTTTGCTAGAGAATATGCTTGTAAGCGAAGGGCCAGGTTTTATTTTTTGTGTATGTTTATGCCAAAAGAAGTCTGGCCACAAGCTCTTATTTTATTAATTCATTCATTTTATTTTTGAAATGTATGTATCAAGTATTTTTCTAGGTTGTGAGTACACAATCTTGACTAAGATAAAATTGCTATTCTCATAAAAAACGGTGAGAGATACCAAATACATGTGAAAAACTACATTCTTTCACCTTTTACCCATCCATGTCCTAACACAGGACTTCACGCCATTTTTATAAAACATAGAGGATATTCAGAATTCTGTTGCTTTTACAATCTATTCCTGTCATGTAAGACTCCAAGATTCAAAATTATGTGCTGCCTTGACATCTGGTAGTCAGGTGGGTCTCTAATGACCTAACTGTGAAGTTTCCCTCCTTATTCTGTTCCCACAGATAAGGTGCTCTAGCCAATTTATCAAGGGACATTTATCAAGGAACTGGACCAAAAAAAAAAAAAAAAAAAAAAAAAAAAGAAAAGGAACTGGACATAGTTTTCTTTATCCCTGAGCATCAGATTTATGGAATTATCCAAACAAGCCAATGATACTGTCCGGGGGAATCCCTGGGGACTACCTCACCTTCTTGATACATAAAGCCTGCCTCCCAGGTGTTCACTCTGTTCCTGAGTGCAATATCTGTGTGGCCCTCTGTGACACAGTGTCTCCCTGGCTGTGAGTACAGGTGGCTAATAACTCCTGTTGATCTTAGTTGTCCAGTATTGCGTGTCATGCGTTCAGCCATTCCTATAATCCTAGAGTAAGAATACCTTCTTTACCATTGCAATGGATAGAAGGTGATTAAAACAATTACTCTGCTTATGAATCTGTGCCTTTTTATCTCTTCTTCATAGCTGACAAAGAATCCATTCTAAAGTGTCTTCTTTTGTGAAGATTTACTAGCTTTTTCAGGAAGAGTTTCTCCATTCTCTTCCCTCTTGCTCAACTTTATTCAATCTCCTTATACCATGGCAAGAATGTTTCTGTTTATGTGTAGTTTCTCTTCTTCCACATGGTGAGCATCTCAAAGAAAAATTAAATCTCTCTCTTTGTATCCCCAGTAAACTATGTGCTCAAAGTTTTTTATGAGGGAAATCAACGTATTCAAATATGAGTTCTTTTAGATTGTGACTCAGCAGCCATTCAGAATAATTGCACTAGGCCAGCCATTCATTATTTAAATCCTATGATTTGGTTAAATTTAGTAAACTAATGTTGCAAACCATGGCTAGGAAGAATTAATTTGATTCCTCAAAAAACTTATATATATATAATAAAATTTATATATATATAAATTATATATATATATTTATATATATAATTTATATATATTTATTTTATATATATATAATAAATACACAATAGTATGATTGAAGTCATAACGTGATCTTATATTAAGTTGCATACTGTTTTGGAGATTCCATTTTTTATAATAGCATATTGATGTAATTAAATGTTTAAAAATTCAATAGAAAAACACAGATCAACTAGGAAAGTCTGTGTTCTAAAATATGTTTCAAAAAAGTAAATAGTTCTTGAGAGGTCTAGTACATTCAGGCAATATAATTATACAGAATTTGCTGAAAAGCTATTTGAAGTTAAGAGTGGAAATCTCTGTTCCATTCAGATTGCTTTATTAAATGAAAATAATAGAAAGTCATTGGAACTTTCCATCATCATTTCTTACCATTTTATTAAATCCCTAATGAACAATGGAAGGCAGAATAGAAAAAGTGGCACATTGTTAAACTCTTGCACCAAATGATGGAGAGAAAGTCTGGAAATTAGTGTTCTGACAGATTTCTCCAAGTCGGTAAACAACCTAACTTGCTAATGGAAGGAGTAAACTGTCTCTGTCATTAGTATGAGCCATGAGTTGGTTGTGTTCTGTTATGAGTAGGGAAAAAGAGTAGAATAGACAGAAATGAAAAGGAAAAGAGAGTGAGTAATAGGAGAATGCCCCTCTGGGTTTCAGTAAAACAAGCACAACATTCTGCAGCATGCTTAATTCTAGATTATGACGAGAGAAGACCCGTATGGATGTTTCACACAGGAATCATTTTTAAATGAAAGGCATATGTTACAGAATGACATTTCATAGTGATGTATCAATTCATAGACCAAATCTATTGGACTTTGTAATGTCTAACTGCATTAATTACCCACTACAATGTAATAAACCACCTCAAAACTTAGTGGCTTAAATTAGCAATCATTTATTTAGCTCCTGACTGTCCTAGATGGGCTCAGCTGGGCAGTTTTTTTTTCCTTGGCTGGGCTCCCTCATGCATCTCTAGGTGAGCCACTTTGCTGATGTTGGCTGGGCTTTCTCATATGTCTAGGGCCTTGGTTAGGAAAACTGGGTTGACCCAGCTGTGGTTTACCCAGGCAGTTTCTTGTCATCAGACTGGCTCAGGTGTCTTCCTATGGTGGCTGAGCAGAGTTCTAACATAAAAGGAAGCATGCAGACCTCCTATAGAGGTCTATTTGTGGAACTGGTAAAATTATTACTTTTGCATCTTTTTATTTACCAAACCAAGACAAAAATTCAGCTCAGATTCAAGGGGTAGAGAGTTAAAAGCCTCAAAGGATGTAGATATGGAGAATGAAGAGTATGGTCATGTTATAACCTATCACATAAATGTACAGCAAATGGAGACCATTGAGAGCAAAGTTCTGGAAATAATGATGATAGAGATCAAATATCTTAAAGTCAGAATTTCTTCCAGAATTTCTTCCAAACCCTTTTGAGAAACAGTCAATACAATAAAAACAGTGTTTTTCATAAGTTTGTTTTCAGGTTTTGAGTATTTATTTTAGGTTTTTATTTCCATGGACTAGTTCTCAAAATTTTGATGAATTTAACATGAAACCAGTGGATTTTGTTAAAAAATATACATATAAGCTAATTTACAAAGGAATATAAATTTAGTTGTGTGTTCTTAGGACTCGGGTTCCTGGTCCTGAATTGATGATATTCTAGCTACAAGTGAATTGTTTGGCTACCAATCCAGATGCAATTCATTTCAGATTAATGCATTTGAATGTAAAGAGTGTACTGACAAATTTGATATTTCATTAATTTTATTTTTAGATGTAATATTTTAAAAATATAGTTAACAACAATTTTAAAAAGCCATGATTGCTGTTTTTAGTTAAGGTTTTTCTTAGAGAATAAAATTCTAGAATCAGCCCAGTGATTGATAAGTGGTAATTTTTAATGTTTTTTTTACCAAAGCTAAATAGTAGTAGCCCTATAAAAGTAGGGCTACAGGACTTCCCTTCCCCATATCTACAGAATTTCCATGTACATAATGAGTGATTAGAATTGACTAAATTGATTACAAAACACAGACAAGGTAAAATTTCTACTGTATTTCCCAGAACATCATTCTCAGCTTCCATCAGATAAAGACTAATTACAGGAACAGAAAAGTGAGGTATGCATGTATTACATTTCCTAACTTATTAGTAGCTGACTCAGAAAGCTAAGAATTATAATGCCAACCCAAAGTTATCCAATTCAGATGACTCATATTCATAATTACCATGAATATTTATTATTGATAATCCATTTTCATATATTAGAAACCAGGCAAATCAGTGTTAAAATGGGTTCACACAGAGTTCAGAATATTTTTTATAAAAATAAGGAGACACTTGAGGTGCATGGGTAGCTCAGTTGGTTAACCGTCCAAAACCTGATTTCGACTCAGTTCATGATCTCAGAGTCTTGAGATCCGACCCTGCATCAGACCCCACACTCAGCCCAGAGTGTGTTTGAGATTCTCTCTCTCTCTCCCTCGGTCCCTCCCCCTGCTCATGTGCTCCCTCCCCCCCACCTCTAAATACAAAAAGTTTTTAATTGAAAAAAAGAGAGTGAGACTTCCACATAAATTACTGATAGGAAGGTACTGGTGTTATTTTTTTTAATGTAATTCTGCCCTGAAGAAACAGAGGAGATGGAATAACACAATTGCCTTTCCATAATCAAAATTATAAACTATGTCATTGCTAAAAATTATCTTTGACTTTATATGCCACCTGGGTACCAAATAGCAGGTAAGGTCTTATGATGAATAAGAGGAAAGAATTTTGCTTAACCTTTAGCTGGATTCAGTGAAATACATAAAGCATAAGACTTTTTTTTTTCTCATCTTGATTCAAACCCTAAAAAAGAAAAAAAATACTTAGAGAATAACTGAGTTGAAATGTAGTCCATATCAAAAGATATTTCAATTGTCTGCAGCTTGGTCGCTATTGACACAATCAACCACATTCACCATGGGCTATTGCCTTTGGAGAGTGAGTTAGAAAGCAGTATGGAAGCTTTTCATTTTACTGCCAGTTCAACCACAGCTATTAGAATCTAACTTTCAATAGCACTAAAATATTCTCTCATGGATTTCATTAAAAAAAAAATAAAGCACTAATCTGAAAACTTGCCTGTATTAGGGCCTTGATCTGAATGAACATGCTCAACTAAGTAAATTTATTTGCCAAGTCCACATACTCATAGATTTTATTATCATTTTAAGTTTGGTTGTTCAGTGAAGCAAAATTTAAAAAAGTGTTTTTCTTAAGAATCAATTAAAAGCCTCTTTAGCTATTCTGATGCACAAAATATTAAACCATTAAATTATTTTCAAAATTTGTTCCAAGTGTCAATTTTTCATCATCTAAAATAGAGCCAGAACATTTTGAGATTGTTTTCTGCTAACATACTAACAGATGGATATTAGAATTACTATTCAGAACCATTAGTTCACAGTATCTGCATTGTATGCATGACATGCAAAGTGTCTTGTTAAACTGTTTATGAAAAACATAGTGTCTTTCCAAGTCAAATTTGCATTTGGGTGGAAAGGCTAAACAGTTTTTTTCTTTATGCTTCCTTAAGGTCATAAAATATATGAAAATATTATGTAACTTAAACATTAAAGTTACAAATAATCTAACAAGAGGCAGAGACATTTTCTATTTTAATTATGAAATTGTAATATTCATATAATATTTTCTATATTTTAAATGACTAAATTTCAGTGCAATTTGTTATGTTTATTTAGTTAAGTTTTTAGAGACTTCTTACACACGGTAATTATGCAAGTTAGTGTAAAATTGCTTTGAGAGCTGACCACTAGCACTGTTCACATTAGGTTGTCATGTAATGGATGCTGAATGATTTGCTCTTTTGAGTGTTTTAGCTGAGTTCTCAAGACCTTTGATGCATATCTTCCTTATCAGTTATTGGTATAAGACTGGCCTCTTTCTCCCTGCTCAGCGGGGAGCCTGCTTTCCCCCTCTCTCTGCCTGCCTCTCTACTTGTGATCTCTCTCTCTCTGTCAAATAAATAAATAAAATATTTTTTAAAAAAGAGTGGCCACTTTAAAGCAAGGAAAAAAAAGCCATTAAATTTAATTTTTTTAAATTAAAAAATAACTTTATACTATAGTCATTATGATAATAAATAATACCTGGTCACCAACTAGTACTACTCCTTACACATCCTTCCAGAAGCAAGCATCTTCTATCCTGTTAGATGTTTCCTTGCTATTTACCATTATAGCTGTAAGCGATAGTCCTATACTACTACTATCTCATTCTCATCTTTTTCAATTGAATAATCAATTTTAGTATCTTTTTTTTATTTTATATCACATGAGTATTTTAGCTCATGCCTCCTCTTCATCTAACCATATCATTTCAATATAATTATACAAACCATAGATAAAACCATATTTAGTGTCACTGTTTTAACAGTTTAAATATCATTTATTTTTGTTCCAAATAGTATCTATGATTTTATTTTCTTCCTTATGTGATACTTTTATTAATTACCTCATTATTTTATTAGAATAACCATTTGCACATCTTCTCTGTAAATTATTTCCTAATATAATTTTCCATTTGGGAAAGTCTATTAAATGACTTATCAGTTCAGTTACTTCTTTCTGAAGGCATATCTCTGGAACTCTCTGACCTCTTCTTCCAGCCTAAAGGGTTTCCTTTTTTGGCAGTTATCTTGGGAATTTTTGCCACTTTGTTCCTGTGTTAGTTTTTCTCATTCCTGGTTTACTTCTTTCCTAGTGCACATGTTTTTCTTGTAGTTTACTGACAAAAAGCCCATGGGAGATAAATATATGAGGATTTACATACTGAAAAACATCTTTACTTACTTAACTGGAAATTTATTTATTTTTTAAAATTGTATTTATTTATATGAGAGAGCAAGAGAGATTACAGAGGGAGAGGGAGAAGCAGACCTGATGCTGAGTAGAGAGCCCGATGCAGGCCTCCATCCCAGGATCCTGAGATCATGACCTGAGCCAAAGGCGGAAGCTTAACCAACTGAGCCACCCATGTGCCCCTCACTGGTAGTTTAAATGGGGGAAGAGATCTGTATTGAATCTCATTTTCACTCAGGATTTTGAAAGCATAACTTTGTCTTTTTCTACCTTCTCGTGTTGCTTTTGAAAACTCTGATGAGATTGGTATTTTTTTACCTTTTGTATATGACACTGCTTCTCTGTTGGGAAGCTTTTAGGGTTTATTATTATTATTTGAAATTTTTAACAGTATGTCTCAGTAGAGGGTTTTTTTGTTTTTTTGTTTGTTTTTTAGTTTAATTTTCTAAAAATTGTTTGGGCCTTTGCATAGGCATTTTCTTAGAACTTTGAAGTTCTTCAGTCTGGAAAACATTAGTTTCTTGTTTTTTTAATGGCCCCTTCCTTTCTATTTTGGTTTCAGAAATTCCTGTTGGTTTAATGGTTATATTCTATATTAATGCTGTCTTTCTTCCTATTTTTTTGTCTTGCTCTCCCCTCTGTCTTTGAAGGATTTCTTCTATTTTATATTCCAGATCCTCCATTGAATTTTTATCACACTTTTTAGTTATTATAGCCTTTGATATTTGTTTTCTTTGTTTTTTGTTTGTTTTAAAGAGGGAAGAGAGAGAGAGAATAGGGAAGAGGCAGAGGAAGAGAGAGAGAAAGACTTTCATCATGACATGAACTGAAACCAGGAGTCGGACACTTAACCTAATGAGCCACCCATGTGCCCCTGAATGTATTTTTTTTAAATAACAATCTGTACTTTCTGTACTTCTGTTGGGTCACAATGCTTTTTCTTTCATTCTGTTGTCTCTTGTGAGTTTCTTCTCTCTCTCTCTCTTTCTTTTTCCTTCCCTGTCTCCATATACCCTCCCCCAACCCTTCCTTCTCTGCTTTCTCTGTAATAGCTTTTCCCAAACATCTGGAAATCTTGGCCACTAGCTGTACTTTAGAACTAAGCCATTAGAAGCTTTTGGCAAACTGTGTGCCCTGGCAGGGCTTGGAGACTGGAATATAAAATAGAAGAAATCTTTCGAACACTAAAAGCAGAACTTTCTTTTGGTGAAGGATCACAGTTTTCTATTGGAAATCCCTGGCTGTTATTATCTGTAGGTGTTTCCCTAGAGGGTTTAGGTTTTCAGACCAGAAACTTCAAGTCTCTTGCTTGAGGTGGAGTTAAAGTATAGGTAGGAAAGTGAACATAGTATAAACATGATTGTTGGCATTCTGGAACTGGGAGGGGAAAGGTGGCAGGCCATACATTTCATTTTTCTTTCTTTTCTTTTTATTTTTCCTTTTTTTTTTTTTTTTTGGTTTTCATTTTTTTAATGGGTTTCACTCCGCACATGCTGCCAAATGAATGTCTTATGGGGTAGCCTCCATTGCCTCCCCAGACATTTCATTTTTACAAAAGCTTTCATTTAGTGCCTGTAGTTTCATTATGCCCTCCTTTCTGTTTCCTAGTTCAGATCCAGAGACTAAATCTCAGTCTACCTTGGAGGTTGCTGAATCTCAGTCTACTTTGGAGGTTGGTTTGTTTATATGGGGGAGGAGGGCCCAGAGTTTCCTTCACTGACATCTTGCTGTTGTCTTCTCCTATCTTTCTTCTTAAGAAAATACTATTTAATAATATAACAAGGTGGGGCACCTGGGTGGCTCAGTGGGTTAAAGCCTCTGCCTTCGGATCATCTTTCATGATCCCAGGATCCTGGGATCGAGCCCCACATCGGGCTCTCTGCTCAGCAGGGAGCCTGCTTCCTCCTCTCTCTCTGTGCCTGTCTCTCTGCCTACTTGTGACTCTGTCTGTCAAATAAATAAATAAAATCTTTAAAAAAATAATAAGGTAATTGACTTCAGGGTGTGTAGTCACAATAACCATATTGTGAGTTAGGGCAAGTTAGTTAAACTCAGTGTGCCTATCTTTGTCCTTAAAATGGCAATGAAAATGTAAGTTTTTCTAAGGACTTAACATATTAATATATTTAAGAATAGCG
This sequence comes from Mustela nigripes, assembly GCF_022355385.1. Taxonomy (NCBI): domain Eukaryota; kingdom Metazoa; phylum Chordata; class Mammalia; order Carnivora; family Mustelidae; genus Mustela; species Mustela nigripes. The sequence continues at coordinate 98,129,924 of NC_081561.1, forward strand.
ACTTAAATAATAAGTATTACTATTGGTTTCACAGATAATAAAGTATTGGTGTAGACTGAGTCTGGGAATTGCATTATCGTCTTGTTTTAAGCAAAAATATTTTTTTATAGAAAAGTAATGCAAGAGACTCTTAACCATAAGGCAAACTGTGGGTTGCTGGAGGGGAGAGAGGGGGGAAGAATAGGGTAACTGGGTAATGGACATTAAGGTGGGCACATGATGTAATGAGCACTGAGTGTTACATACAACTGATGAATCACTGACCTCTGATTCTGAAACCAATAATACATTATAAATTAATTAGTTAAATATAAATAAAGAGTAAAAAAGAAGAAAAGTAATGTGAGTACCTTTGTTAAGTGGTAGTACATGACAACATAATTCCAGATATTCTTCATGATAAAATTAAATAGCTTATGGCGTATGGACTGAGTAATTTACTAGTAGTATGGCTTGGTACTAAAATCCTGTTTGTGTAATGCCAATATTACTTGAGTTATATATTCTAGAGAATATTTTTATTTCAAGTAAAATAACTAACCAGATACACACATACATGTGCGTGTGTGTGTGTGTGTATAAGTAAAACAAAGTTATTGATAAACATACATTTTGGAGGAATCTACATTAATTTTCATCTCAGAGTCTAACCAGGAGCTAACTCTTACTATGTAATCCTATCTAAAATTCCTCTTCTTCAGTCCATCAGGTGAATAATATGAAGAGAGCACTGAACTGGCAACAAAAACCCCGAGGACCCATATTCGCAGCCAATGTTTTGTGGAGCAAATCAGATAAAGTGGCACTTACTGCCTCCACTCCTCACCTTTTTTTTTTTTTTTAAAGATTTTATTTATTCATTTGACACAGAGAGAGATCACAAGTAGGCAGAGAGGCAGGCAGAAAGCAGACTCCCTGTTAAGCAGAGAGCCTGATGCGGGGCGCCATCCCAGGACCCTGGAATCATGACCTGAGCTTAAGGCAGAGGCTTTAACCCACTGAGCCACCCAGGTGCCCCTCCTCACCATTTTTTTAAACCTAGTCCTTTCTGATCCTAGTTCCTTCATTCCACTGAAACAATCTTCATCAAGACCACCTCTGGTCTCCATTTTACCACTGCTCAACTATCAGTCCTTGTCTTAGTCAGCCTTTCACAGCTTTATCACTTGACCTTGCCCTTCTTGAAACACGGGCATCTCCAGGGCTCTAAGATACCACCCTCGGTGGGCCTCATCCTATCCCACTGCCACTCATTGCCTTAGTCCCCTTTGCTCGTTTCTCCTTCTTTGTCCTCTTTGGTTCCCAGGTCCTCCTCTCTAACCGAATGCTCTTCTTCTCTCATCTTACACAGTCCTGGGTGGCTTAAGGTATCTTTTATGTGTTGATGCATATGACAAATCTTGAACTCAAATTCTATTTGAAATATTTACCAGATATATAATTGGGATATCAATATTAAATACATCCAAAATAGAACTTTTGATTTCTTATGCACACTTCCAGCCCTCAGTCTTCACTGTCTCCATAATGGTAACATCTGTCACCAAGTGACTTAGGTCAAACACTTAGGAGGCATTGTTGGGTTCTCTGTTTTCCTCACATTCATATCTCTTTTGTCGTCAAAAGAGACGTCCAAAATCTGATCACTTCTTTCTACTGTTCTATACCCACCAGGCCTTTTATCTTTTTTTGTATGCTTCTATTATGAATTCTCCAACCAACCTTCATAATGTTTCTGTAATAACCAAATCATTGCATATTACTGATCAGGTCATATGGCTCATCTGCTTAACATCTTATTATATAATAGGATTAGAATAAAGTAACATATGATTAATATGGTCTACAGGGCTCTGCCTGATTTGGACACTATGCATTGCTCACTTTTACTTCCAGTATGCTCCAGGTGAATCATCTTTCTTTCTACTTTTAGATATGCCAAACTTATAACCCTTTTTATTTGCATTTCCCTTCACTTGGAAACTTCTTCTCCCAAATCTTTACATTATTGGCTCTGTCTTTTCATTCACTTCTCAGCTCACACGCCATCTCTGCAGTGGTCTGGTCTAAATAAAGAGCTTCATTCTCACCCTTGTTGTCTAATCCTTCTGTTTTATTTCTTCATGGCACCTATCATTATCTCTGATGACTGCAAAAAGCAAACTCTCCACTAAAATATAAGGTGGAGAGGCAAGAATTTGACTGGTCTTTTTCTGCAGTGAAAGCCTAGAACAGTGTCTTGCAAGTATAGATGTTTGATAAGTATCAGATGACTGAATGAATAAATTGGTTAACTGATGAAAAGTCAGTTATTGAAGAATTTACTTTAATTACAAATAGAAATTGGTAATAAAGAACCTGAATCAAAAAGTAAGATCACAATGCCCACACCGCACTGAGAAAGAAATCTTCAGAGTTAGAGAATTTGGGGTAGAACAGGCTATCCCTTTACTCTGAATTGGGAAAAATTATCAGTAATAACTTAGTAAAGAGCTGCTGAAACTTGGTATTAGAATCCCTGCGTTATTTGTTGCATATAGTTTGAAAAATATGTAAATCTTACTACACTGGCAAAATAAATCATTCCTAACAATTAACTTTACCATCTTCAAGGACTCTGCATTTAGAAAGTCTTATTTTCAAGGATTTTAAAATGAAGATCCTGTATTTGGTAGATCCTATCTGTATGCACAAAGCCAGGTAAACAATGTTTACAGTATTATGTCATTATAAGTTTTCTTTCTGAGAGATTCTCCTATGGTACACATGAATCTTAAATGATCTTTGACAGAACAAATAAGATTGTAACATTAACATCAGTTTCAGTTGGCACCCCTCCCCCAGCCAGTAATAGAGAGGGAGATATAAAAGATATATATATATATTCTGGTCTACTTGTAAGTAGTAAACTACTTCTTCATTATTAAAAAAAAAAAAAAAGCCTTTGTATGGACATTGGGGAGGGTATGTGCTATGGTGAGTGCTGTGAAGTATGTAAACCTGGCAATTCACAGCCCTATACCCCTGGGGCTAATAATCCATTATATGTTAAAAAAAAATAAAAAATTTAAAGAAAAGCCTTTAAATAGTCAAAATAGGTATAGTGTGGACCCAGAGATGCTATCAATAAGAGAGGAATGTTTAGTCCAACAGCCTTTGAAGATAAATTTAAAAAATTAAATAGATGTATTTAGAGGGGAAGTAACTTACTGAGAGGAGGGTTGGGTTTTCCAGCAAGGCACACTTTGATAGAACACATTTTCTTCACGTGTGCGATATAGTTACTTAAGTGGTAGAAAAAAGTAATACAGCAAATTTGGATGTGAGTAATAATTTGACAGTTTTTTAAATTATATCTTGTGGAAAAATATGTGTGGAAACTAATAATAAATTTTGTGAATTCTTAATCAGTGCAACAGTTATACCTGAAAGGTCCTACTAATTATATCATTGATAGCCTGCAGGAAATAGGTCTCTGGTGGCATCTCAGTATGCTGTTGAGTTTGATATTATTATTACTGATTTGAATGTTAACATAGAAGTAATTCTTGATAAATTTGCAGAAAGCATGAAGATGGGAGTTATTAAAAAATGTCTTGCATGACAGAATCAGCATCTGAAATGATTTCTATATGCTGCAAAGCTCTTCTTCATCTAACAAGATGAAATTTATTTGGAACAAACTGAATGAAGTACTACATTTAACTTTTTAAAATGTAATACTCATATTTAGGATAGGAAAACATAATTTTACTTCATTTTATATGGAATAATCTTGTATACAAAATACACATGAATCAACAGTTTAATCATTTTTAAAGCACCTATTATTTGCCTACTTTTTCTTAAAAGAGATTTTATTTATTTATCTATTTGAAAGAGAGAGAGTGTGCAAGTGAGGAGAGGAGCAGAAGCGGGGAGAGAGGAAGAGGGAAAAGATCCCAACCAGGGGTTTGATCTCATGACCCTGAGATCATGACCTGAGCCAAAATTAAGAGCTGCCCAACTGACTGAGCTACCCAGGTGCCACCCCTCTTTTTCTTTTACAGATTTACCTTTAGGTTAATTTTATTTTCACTTTGCTGGCTAGATTATCCCTGATATATTGCATTCAGTACTAGGTACTCACTCTAAAATGGGCATTCAGAATTAGGAGTCCATAGAATGGGGAAGATACTGACAACTTCAATTTATGAAAAAAATGGTGGAAAGATCTGAGAGAGGTTGGCCTGGAAAGAAGATGACTTAGGAGAGTCAACAGTTCTATAATGGGATGGAGGGGATGTCTGGTTGGCTCAGTTGGTTGAGCATGTGCCTTTGGAGAGCCTGCTTCTCCCTCTCCCTCTGCTTGTATTCTTTCTCTGACAAATAAAAAAAATAAAACCTTTAAAAAATAATTAAATTAAATTAAATGGGGTGGAGGTAAATTGGATTTGTGGCCAAAGAGCAAAGAGACCAATGCGTAGAAGTTATGTGGAAATGGCTTTTAGTTCAAGGTAGGAGTAACTGTTCCAACTATAAGAACTACCTGAGAAATAGGATGTGCGCCATGTTGAGTTTCAAGCATAGAGAAATGTTCTGATAGAGGTAGGATGACCAATTGTTATGAATGTTGAGGAAAGGATTCATGCACAGGTTTAATTTGTTTTCCAATGCTCATATTCACTTAATCTATCTTAATTTTTAAGATTGTTTTTGACAAAAATTCTATACTTCTCTTGTACTGAGGACATATAAATGCTCAGATAATGGACTTACAATTTTTTAAATTACTATTTTTGAATGCTGTTTTCATCTTCCTTTTATGTTTATATAATTTGAACTTCAAAAATTCCTAGTAGTGATTTATAATAACCTGAAGATTTTTTCTTTTTCTACTCATTTACACATTAGACATCATTTTTTATATTCTTCAATAGAAAATGTAAATTTTGGAAAGAAGTTTTTTACTTGTATTCCTGTGGAAATTCTATGATATGTCAGTTCCTTTCTTGCCTTTCTTCTGTGTGAAAAATTCTATAGAATATAGATATTGTATTAGGCTTGTCACTTATAATTATTTTTTAATTAATTAATTAATTATTAAGTGTTAGTTAGAGAAGCAGAGGAATAAAAGGAGAGGGACAGAGAGAGAATCCCAAGCAGGCTCCATGCCCCGGGCAGAGCCCAATGCAGAGCCCAATGCAGTGCTGGGGGACTCAGTCTCACAACCCTGAGATCATGACCTGAGTTGAAACCAAGAGTGAGATGCTTAATCCAGGCACCCCTGTTATAATTATTTTAGCATGCATAGAACTTTATTTCTTTGTTGGATGGGATAAACAAATGCAGTTTCCTTAGCACGATCAGACATATGAACAAGTCTTTTCCTCATCTCCTTGTCAGATCTCTTTAAGCTGGATCCATGTGTAGGCTTTGGGAGTCCAGAAATCGCTTTATTCGTGAAATTAGATGCAAAATAGTGTATATGCAATCATGTAGTTTTCTGGGGGAGATGTTCCATATTATTTATACTTTCTCAAATAATCCCTAAAGTGAAGACAACTATTGCTCTGGATAAATTTACTAGCTCTAGACTATAACTTACTTTTCTTTAAAAAAAAAAAAAAAGTGGAATTCTGAAGTTAAACTTTTTTCTATGATAGAATCTTTCCACTGTTGTTAAAAATAAAACTTAAGTTCACAGAATTTTTTTGCAAATTCTCTTGCTGCTTAAAAAATTACATTAAGGATATTTGTTTCATTTTAAAAGTAATCACTGTGAATTAAAGATATAATGTTTAGTTAGTGTGTGGAGAATTCCACCCCTCCACCCTGCCCCGAATAGGCATGACCTAGGTTTTCTGAAGTTGTGTATATTCTTTGAGCCTAGCTGCCTTTAATATCTCACCACCTTTATTAAGTTAGATATTTTGTCTTTAATGAGGGAGACACTTTGGCCTCCATGAAACTTTTAAAAATGTTTATTTATTTAATTATTTTAGAGAGAAAGAGTGTTCAAGCAGGGGAGAGGCAAAGGGAGAGGAAGAATCCTCAAGCAGGCTCCCTGATGATCTCAGAGACCCAAACAGGGTTGCACCCCAGGACCCTGAGGTCATTACCTGAGCCAAAATCAAGAGTTGAACAACTGATCTACCCAGGTGCTCCCCACCCCAATCCTTGCCATGAACTTTGTTTTTAAATTTATCCTTTGAAAATCTGAGGGCACTGATTTATTTATGACTAAATTAAACTCTAAAAACACAAACTCACAATTGTTTTACTCAAGGGCAGATGATAATTTTTATCAACTACTCCCCAAATACTTCTGTTAGCAATAGGTAGTTATTGTGAATTACAACTTAAATTCTTCTGCCTTCTACTATTAGGAGTTACAGTAACAATGAAATTATCTGGCACAAACTTAGTGCTCACTGAGTAAATAATTGAATAAAATTCATGCATTTGAGGAAAGTACATTCTCTTTCCATGTCATTAGGAAGCTTTTTAATTACTGTTAAGCAGTGAGAAAAATCTCAAATAACCTAGACTTGCATTTAAAGGGGCTAGAAAAAAAGGAACAAACAAAACCTAAAATCAGCAGAAGAAAGGAAACAATAAGGATTAGAGCAAAAATAAATGATATAGAACTCCCCCCCAAAAAACCCTACCAACCCCCCAAAAAACAATAGAACAGATCAATGAAACTTTCTTTGAAAAAAATAAAAAAAATAAAAATCTCTAACCAGACTTACCAAGAAGAAAAGAGGACTTGAATAAATAAAACCACAAATAAGACAGGAGAAATAACCAACACCATAGAAATACCTTTTAACCAATTAAATAGAGCTCTTACCTGTTCCGGTGTACACTTCTAGTAACTTAGGGAGTTGCTTCCTCTTTCCTCCTGAGTTTTGAGGGAAAGAGGAGGTATGCAAAGGCCAAACCACCAATAGGAACCAAACAACGAGATGGGACAGAGATTTATTTCACTCTCTCAGGCCCTAGGCTAGTCTCATTCTACCAGGCAGGGCTACCCAAGCCCCTGAATGGCTGGGTTGGTTGGTTTTCTGTCACCTGGTTATGTCTGAACTCAATTCAAATGAGTATTCAATTCCCTCAGAATATTTTAATGGTTATGCTGACCTGTCCAGACTTTGTGAGAAACCCTAGTTTACCTCTCAAACTTGCCTGCTAAACCTATGTAATTTATCCCAAGAGAATTTTTTTTTTCAAAATTTTACTTGTTCATTTGAGAGAGAGAGAGAGAGAGAGAGAGAATGAGTCGGGGGGAGGAGCAGAGGGACAAGAGGCTCCCTGAATGGGAGCCCTATGCAGGGCTTGATCCCAGGACTCTGAAATTATGATATGAGCTGAAGGCAGATGCTTAACTGACTGAGCCATCTAGATGCCCCCCTAAGAGAAATCTTGTTTATGAAAGTAATCCAAGTAGCTGCTGGATTTCAGATGAGGTCACATACCAGGCTGGCAGTCACAAGTGCCAAGAAGGGAGAACCCCATTAAAGAATCCATTCCCGGCCCTAGGACCTACACCAGGTGATTGGTGTGCAGAACCTCAGAAGGACAAGGGTCCCATCTGGGTCATCAGATTTTGTAACCAAAGTAAAGTGAGTTTGCTCTGTGGCGAGTTATAGATAGGAACTATACCGGATGGAGTTGTCATACAAGGGATCTCACATTAAGAAGATCATGGGGAATAACTTCCAAAGCTCTGACCCCCAAGCAGGAGTGAGTGGGGTTTGTTTGTTTGTTTGTTAAGGTCAAGATGAACACTGAGAAATGGGAGCTTTGTCATCGTATATAGAGACAAACATAAAAAGCTGTGCATGTGCCATATGGAAATGTGTCTGTATGTTATGTTATGTTAATGAAGCTTGTGCTCCCCATTGGGTGGTATTGTAGCATTATAATAAGGCAGAGGTAACTGTCTGTAACTCCATGATCCGTCTGTGCAGTTGTAACTCAGGCCAAGCTCAAACTGGTCTAGAAAGTCTGAGATGGCTGGAGTCCTTCACTAGGGCAGTCATTGCTCGTGTGGCAATTTCCTATTTCTGTCTACAGATATTATGTGTGTGGGGTCTTTTGCTTGACTTTAAAGATAAACAGGATAGAAAAGCTTGAGGAAAATGTGGGACAAAGGTAGGTGGTTAGACACAGGTAGGCAGTTAAGGTCAGGTCTTAGGATCAATCATGCAGGGTCTTCTGGTGACCAAAGGTCAGGGAGGAAGCCAGATCTTAAATTGTTCTACGGATAGCTCTCCCTAAATGAAAATAATTTGAGGAACCTAGGTTTATTCTCTTGCTGTCCCAGGGAACACTTCCTGTCCAATACTCATCATGCTCTTACATACTCTAAGGATTCTTATTCAACTCCAGTGTCAGTCATCACATTTGCAGTGAGGGCCAACAACCTGCCCTGGAGTGTGAGGGTTTCCATGATCTGAGTGAGTTTCCATTGCTTTTGCGGTCCTGGGGAAATCTTTGCATGTTTCTGAGGATCCCTGTGTTAAGCCATTTCTAAATTCTATTTTGCTTCATGTCTGAAGTGTGTGAGGGAGGTGGTGGGAATATTAGGGTTTGGTGCAGAAATCCCCGGGACACTGGAAACAGATGTCACATTTTTTTTGCTTTATGATTTCCAATCTTACAGAGGCTTCAAACAGAAATCAGAAAATTGAGTCTCAGTCATTTCATTGCAACACAAATCATCTCATTAAACTAAAAAAAAAATCTAATTAATTATTTCACTTTAAAATATCCTTTTTCTTTGAATGAATTAACACTAAAAACATCAGTTCTATGTGTTACAATTTCTCAATAATTAATTAATTTGTTTACATCCTAGAATTCCTACATAAAGTAATGCCATAAGAGAATAAAAATGTTTAGAACTTAGACTCTTATCATATAATAGCCAGTTGGTACCTACTTATTAATAACTATAATTTCATAATTTTGTCCTGTTTAATCTTAAGTTCCTGAGCCTGTGTCTTATATGTTTTCAGTTTCTGATTAGATTTTTACAAAAGTCATCTGTGGTTTTTTAGATTCATAAGTTCTGATATGACATCCCTGAATGATGATATCATTTATAAGAGTTGAGTTAGATAATTAGTAAAATCCCCATATTTGTTTAAATGTTTTGTTCAGGGATACCTGAGTGGCTCAGTTGGTTAAGCATCTGCCTTCAACTCAGATCATGATCCCAGGGTGCTGGGGTCAAGTCTCACATTGGGCTTCTTGCTCAGCGTGGAGCCTGCTCCTCCCTCTGCCTGCAGCTCCCCCTGCTTGTGCTCACTCTCTCTCTCCTTCTGGTAAATAAATAAAATCTTCTAAAAAATAGAAAAATAAAATATTTTGTTCATAAATATAATTTTACTTAAAGCAAATGCAATTGTTACACTTTCATCTCTTTCTTCAGAATTTATCTGAATTTAATCCCAAATATTTATTTTGTATATAATGATCTCAGCATAGTTTACAACTTATATGTTGTTTATTTAGAAATGAAGTATTTTGTTTTCTGGCTTGCTTCTAAAAAATGGATGATAGTCTTTACATTCTGTGTAAGAGGAGGAGGAATGTATTAGCATAATACATTTCTCTAATATCTTAAGAGCTTATTAATAATTTTTATTAGAGTATTTTATGATTGATTGTAATGAATATTCTTCACAATTTTATTGCCATATAAGACATGCCAATGATTCAGAATGCTTGCTTTTCATAGGTGCACTGTCACAGTTCAAAATTATAGTTATATAGAAGGACTCTTTTTTAATAATACATTTATTTTTATGTATACTTTTTTGAGTTAAATTATCTCTTATTCTTTTCCTGCAATGCTATAATAATGTGGTTCCTTTTTCTTGGGACTTTCCACAATATTAGTTAGTTATGTTTTTACCTATGTATTATGTTTTAGATGACAGTTCTCTAACTGACTATATTTTGGGATAATGTAGGGTTTAGCTCAAATATGAATCAGCTATATGTCTTTGCCAATAAAATTATGTATGTATTTGCCTGTATAAAAATCACTCATATGTATAGAATGATTGAATCACTGAACTGTACACATATAGCTAATATAACACTCTATGTTAACTATACTGGAATTAAAATCTTAAAAATAAAAAAATTGTGATAAGCATTGGGTGATGTATGGAAGTGTTGAATCACTATATTGCACAACTGAAACTAATATTACACTGTATGTTAACTAACTGGAATTTAAGTAAAAACTTGAAAAAAAGTGAAAAAATTAAAAAAAAATAAAAAATATTACCCATACATTACAAAAGAAACCATTTAACCACTTAATATTAAAAGACATATAATTATTTTCTAAAATATTCTTGGCATGTAGCAACATGTTAGATGAATCTGGTTGAAATTCATAATTGAAATGACCAGTTTCCCTTTATTGAGTGCTAATAATGCTACATATCTTGCCCCTTAAAAACTGCATCCTCTTCATTCTTCACTGTAGTCATTGTTCATTATAAAGATGGTCTCGACCTAAATAGTTAAAGATAATGAGCTATTTATGCCTTCAGTTTGAATGAATTTCGCACAGTAACATCACATTTGCAAAAACTATAATATTCTTTATTGTTCCACATCTAGACTAAAAGTTTAACATATAAACTTTTGTTTTTGCTTCATAGAGGAAAATTTAAGCTTGCCAAGTTAAGGCCAGTCAATGGCTTTTAGTTGAAAACATAGTGTCCTTTAGGTCAGTTCAGGATTCCCCTTCCCGTCTTCCCTTCCTTCCTCCCTTCCTTTCTCTCTCTTCACTGCCCTTCTAGGTAGTGCAGGAATCTGGGAAGCTTATGTGACTTTTCTGCTCTGGGAGCCTTTAAATTATTTGTTATGCTGTAAAATTGTTACATGTAAAATATTCTTTTTTTTATTAAATTTTTTTATTTTTTGTAAACATATATTTTTATCCCCAGGGGTACAGATCTGTGAATCACCAGGTTTACATACTTCACAGCACTCACCAAAGCACATACCCTCCCCAATGTCCATAATCCCACCCCCTTCTCCCAACCCCCCTCCCCCCAGCAATCCTCAGTTTGTTTTGTGAGATTAAGAGTCACTTATGGTTTGTATCCCTCCCAATCCCATCTTGTTTCATTGATTCTTCTCCTACCCACTTAAGCCCCCATGTTGCATCACAACTTCTTCATGTAAAATATTCTTATCATGACTGCCAAGATTTGGATTTTCCTTGTTCAGCATCCACACTCAACTCTTAAGTTTATTGTGACTTGCTTAAAATCTTTCAAGAGCTTTTCTGTTGCTCTTGGAACAAAGATGAATTTTTCTGACAGAAGGCCTACTATGTAAATAACATGGTGCCAAAATGTTTAAAGTGAATGAAAATTATTTTTCGTAAAAAATACAGGTCATGGTTAATTTTATGCGTCAACTTGTCTGAATAATGGGGTGCTTAGATATTTGGCTAAACATTTCTAGGTGTGCCTGTGAGTATGGTTCTGGATAAAATTAACATTTAAATCAGTGGATTCAATAAAGTGGTTTACCCTTTCTAATGTGGATGGGCAACATAAGCCTTTGAGGGCCTCCATAGAACAAAAAGCCAGAAGGAAGAATTTGACCCTTCCTGCCTGATTGCTTTGAGTTAGGAAGTCCCTCTTCTGTTCTGTAGAAGACGCGGCCGAAATATTGGCTCAATATTGGCTCAAGAGCAAATTCTTGTATCTTAATGAGTTGATTTGCTAGGACTTTTGTTTTGTCATGCTTATTTTAGATCTCCATTCCTGTTGCATCCTTCTATAGATTCTGTATATGTAGATTATGACACATATATGCCAAATTTAACATATTCATTTCCTTTGTAGGCAATGTACCTTGTGCCTGTCCCTAACTTCCCATGGCCACAATCAATACTGAGATGTACGTCTTCACACATGTTTGCTAGGGATCATGTGGGAATTTCCATAGGACTTATTCCAGGAATGAAATTACTGGATTTGTATAATATGTATATCGACTCTAGTTAGTGGAGCCAAATTGCTCTGGAGATTGGCTGCAACAATCTATGCCCTCATTCGTGATAGTTTTTACTTCACCATGCATCAGTTTTTTGTTTTGTTTTGTTTTTGTCCCATTTGATGTTAATGCACTTTATATATTTTGCCGACATGATTGAAGTAAAATGATATCTCGCTGATGTTTTAGAGACATGGTGGTTCTTTCTTTCCCACATTCTAAGTCATATTTCTTTCATTCATGATACGTCTTACCCAAATATATGACTAGAAATTAAAATGTCAAGCACTAACAATAAATCCATATCATTTAAATGATTTTTAAGGGTTGTACCAAAAATAGTAAGAAAAAAACAATTAAATGGTCAAATCATTAGATAAACTCAACAGTCATGTGCAAATACATCTAACCAAACCCTTTATCTAATCTTAGGACCAATGGTTTGAATCAAGTATTAAATGAAGCAAAGCATGTCCTTTTTATAATGGGAGTTTCTTGTTTGACTTTTTCATGAGAAATCACATCACACTGTACTTAACTGACTCTGACAGGAGTCAGTTTAAATATAGTGCATGTGAGGAAACAAATGTAGCAAAAAGGCAAACAATGCAAACAGTCATATCAAGATCACTGTTTTCACAAAAGCAGCAGGAGAGTTCATTAATTGGAGCATATACAAAATCAGGCCTTGAATTTTCTAGCCGTGAAAACAAAACATGCCATATGTCAATGCCATGCTGGGCGAAATCTTCATTTTCTTTTATCCAGTAATCCCAATGATAGATTAAGTGATTCTCAAGCAATAAACAAGACTTAGAAGTTATATGAGTTAGAAAGTCAGTGGAAATTAGAGTACAGTTAAGTAGTTGCAGTTAGAATACCAGTTAAATGGTTAATAGTTGTTCTCTCTAAAGGAAAACAACAGGTGAAATAGAAAGTCTTAGATTTTCTACACTAAGATCTCTAAATTTCAGTGTTGCAGGGAACTTTGGGAAATTTTGATACACTATCTTAATTCTAAGAAAAAATTGAGACACAGGAAGGGTAAGTGAGTGAATCAAAGGTAACAGGGTACAACCGGTCCCTTTGGAGTTTCGTGGTTATGATGAGTCTTTTTTTTAGTGGCAGGCAAAATGGTGTGATAAAATGCTTTGGATACTGGAAGGCTTAGGATTGAAACCTGGCTAGCTTACTAACTGGTCATATGCCTTGGAAAAGTTATTTAATAGCCCTCTCTATATCCACAAACTGGAGGTAACAATACTTAATCTGATAGTGTTATTGTAAATAGAATTAGGCGTAATTTTATCGAGGCTCTAATACAAAATAGGCTTTGAACCAATGTTAACTATTATAGGTTATTGTAGATTTATTAAAAAGAGCCCTTTTCCCCTTACAGACTTTAGTTATTTCTGTGGATTCACTATCCTTGAGTTTTATCAAATTAGATCAATATATTCTTTTTTTATGTTGTCCTTTGAATTTTGATATGAGTTTGTTTTGATCCAATAGTACTTTTATTATTGATCATGTTTTTCTGCCAAGTGCTTTGGATCAAATTATATCAGTGGTGTGCTAATGCTTATAATTTTTTAAAGGGGAAAGAGAGAAAACTGTAGATCTTTGCTCTCTAGGCAATTTTTTATGCATCATTTCAGACCTAAGAATGGAATCAGGAATTTGCATGCTATTATTGTGAGTGGAAATAATGCCACCATTTTGGCAGATTGAGAATGGATGGTTTTTTCAGGAAATAAACTATAAATATAAGAAAAACATGATTATTAAATGCTAGAAAATAACTTTACTGTTGGTAAAGTAGATAAAAAGGGTTTTTAACTGAAGATGGATTTAAAGAACCCAGTGATACTACTGAATTTTGAAAATATTTATGATGATTATGAAAAAGGCCAAAAATAGTTGAAAAGCAGATAAAATAAGGAAAATGGTAAAAAAAAAAACAACCCACAAATGAGCAATTACAAAATATAATGTCCATATAGAGTGGCAGTAGGAACTTTAAAGTGAAATAAAATGATGGGGGCGTTTTATTGTTGTTTAAATCTTTTAAGTTTGTTGATTAAAGATAGTATTAGTTTTATAATTTAATAAAGAAGGACATGACTAAAGAAGATTTTATAAAAGTATAAATCATTGAGCTAATAAAAATAGCTAAATTTCAAAATGTCCAGATACATACAATAGTTTCTGACTCCCAATGGAAATTTAATATTGTCATTAGGAAATGGACATGTAAGTACTTAGCTTGCCTGTCCATATACAAAATACATCAGAAGCACTTAAAGAGGTGAATCTGTAGGCATAGTCCAGAGCTTCTGATTTATTAGACTGGGACAAGACCTGAAAATCCCTCCTAAACACATTTCTTTAGACAATTTGCACCCAGGTCTCAGAGATATTATAACATGATTATTAACCTTCAGTTATGTAGAAAGAATTGTTGTAGGCTCTTGGAAGAAAAAGGATGATCATTTCACAGATCCTGTTCTCAAGAACTTACTCTATTAGAAGAGAGTTGCCTTAAAAGTGCCATAAGGATGTAACACACATCACACTTCATTAGCTAAATTGAAGAGCAGATTATTTTCTCTTCTGAATCCTTGATAGGATTGATGGGAGGTAGGCCATTCCAGGTATATAATGTGAGCACTATCAATAAAATCTGACTGAAGATAGAGTTAGGGTGGATTTTAGGAAAGGAGAATAATATGGTTTAGATGAAATTGATGGCCAAATATTTATCTATTCAATAAATATTTATGGAGAATAAATCTGGCAAAAAACAAGGCTTGGAATAAAGTAGTTGTAGTGTGAGTGGACAGAAATGAGTAGAATCAACTGCTACACAACTAGAATAGAAAGTTTAATTGTAGGCTAGAACTCAATGGTTAATTGTGTTTAGGCAGATGTGAATGAGGGAAAAGAATAAAGAATCATTTCAGTTTTCAGCTGTGAGCCACTGCTTGTGTTCTAATAACAGTTCCTGGGTTTTGGACGTCCCCTATTTTTATAGGCACTGAACTTGCCCCTTTCATATTTGATCTCACTTTAACTTTGCAACAGTACAGTAAAGTGATATTATAGCCCCTTTCTTGATACCAGTACTGTAGACCACTGGGTTGAAATGCTGAAAGACATTATATCATATTATATTATATAGATTATATCAATAGCTAGATAAGGGGCCTTTTCCATCCTCCTTACCATCAGAGGACCACATTCTATTTCCTCCTATTAAAGAATTCAAGGACCATAGGATACGCTGATTGGCATTCCACTAGTGCTAGTTGGAAATGACTATTTATAGTGGGAATCGCAATTTATATTCAAAATAAGAGTACTTTAAAATTATAGTTGCTTTAGGTAAAACACTGAATTTGGTAAACAGTCCTCTTGTTTGAGATCTACTGTAATTTTGTTTAACATTGAGCTTGATACTTCATTAAAATTGTTTAGTCTACTCAGTTCAGCTGCATACTTATGGACAAAAGTACTTATTTAAAGATAATATCCTCCTAAGCTACTTATTATCATGAGTTAGTTAGGAAAATAAAGTTTTCTTAGAAGGTGCAAATCAAAAGTGTTTTCTCCTAATTTTCGCTCAGAATAGGGGGCAGGTTTTTGTTTTATTTACTTATTTATTTAAATTTTATTTTATTATGTTATATGTCACTATACAGTACCTCATTAGTTCTTGATGTAGTGTTCCATGATTCATTGTTTGTGTATAACACCCCTGCTCCATGCAATACGGGCTAACCCATCTGCCCACCCCCCTGAAACCCTCAGTTTGTTTCCCATAGTCCATAGTTTCTCATGGTTCATCTCTCCCCCTGAATCCCCCCCCTTCATTTTTATCTTCCTTTTCCTAATGTCCTCCATGTTATTCCTAATGTTCCACATAGAAGTGAAGCCATATGATAATTTCTTTCTCTGCTTGACTTATTTCACTTAGCATAATCCCCTCCAGTTCCATCCATGTCGATATAAATGGTGGGTATTCATCCTTTCTAATGGATGAGTAACATTCCGTTGTATATATGGGCCACATCTTCTTTATCCATTCCTATGTTGAAAGGCATCTTGTCTCCTTCCACAGCTTGGGTATTGTGGACATGTGCCACTTTGGATCACTACATTTGTATCTTTGGGTTAAATACCCAGTAGTGCAATTGCTGGGTCATAGGGTAACTCTATTTTTAACTTTTTGAGGAACCTCCATACTATTTTTCAAAGTGGCCATATCAACATGAATTCCCACCAACGGTATAAGAAGGTTCCCCTTTCTCCACATCCTCTCCAACATTTGTTGTTTCATACCTTGTCAATTTTTGCCATTCTAACTGGTATAAGGTGGTATCTCAGTGTGGTTTTGATTTGAATTTCTTTGATGGCTAATGACATTAAACATTTTTCCATGTGTCTCTTGACCATTCATATTCTTCTTTAGAGAAGTATCTATTCATGTCTTCTGCCCATTTTTGACTTAGTTATTTGCTTTTTGAGTGTTGAGTTTGAGAAGTTCTTTATAGATCTTGGATATCAGCCCTTTGTCTGTAGTGGCATTTGCAAATATTTTCTCCCATTCCATGGGTTGCCTCTTTGTTTTGTTGACTGTTTCCTTTGGTCTACAAAAACTTTTTATTTTGATGAAGTCCCCAAAATTTATTTTCACTTTTGTTTCCCTTGACTTTGGAGATGTGTCTTGAAAGAAGTTGCTGCGGCTGATGTCAAAGAGGTGACTACCTATGTTCTCCTCTAGGATTTTGATGGATTCCTGTCTCACCCTGAGGCCTTTCATCCACTTTGAGTTTATCTTTATGTATGGTGTAAGAGAATGGTCGAGTTTCATTCTTCTGTATCTAGCAGTCCAATTTTCCCAGAACCATTTATTGAAGAGACCATTTTTTCCATTAATATTTTTTCCTGCTTTTTTGAAGATTATTGGGCCACAGAGTTGAGGGTCCATATCTGGGCTTTCTATTAGGTTCCATTAGTCTATGTCTCTGTTTTTGTGCCAGTACCATGCTGTCTTGGCTTTGTAACATAGCTTGAAATCAGGCAACGTGATGCCCCCAACTTTGTTTTTCTTTTTCAACACTTTGATGATTCAGGGTCTTTTCTGGTTCCATACAAATTTTAGGATTGTTTGTTCCGGCACTTTGAAAAATGCGGATGGTATTTTAATCAGGATGGCATTGAAAGTATAGATTGCTTTCAGTAGTATAGACATTTTAATGATGTTTATTCTTCTGATCCATGAGCATGGAATGTTTTTCCATCTTTTTGTGTCTTCTTCAATTTCTTTCATAAGTGTTCTGTAGTTTCTAGAGTATTGATCCTTTACCTCTTTGGTTAATTTTATTCCAAGTGTCTTATGGTTTTTGGTGCTATTATAAATGGAATTGATTCTCTAATTTCTCTTTCTACAGTTACATTGTTAGTGTATAGGAAATCAGCTGATTTCTGAGCATTGATTTTGTATCCTGTCATATTACTGAATTGCTGTATGAGTTTTTTCTAGTAATTTGAGGGTGGAGTCTTTTGGGTTTTCCACACAAAGTATCATGTCATCTGTGAAGAGAGTTTGACTTCTTCTTTGCCAGTTTGAGTACCGTTTGTTTGTTTGTTTGTTTGTTTATTTTGTCTGATTGCTGATGCTAGGAAGTCTAGTACTCTGTTGAATAGTGGTGGCAAGAGTGGGCATCCTTTTCGTGTTCCAGATCTTAAGGGAAAGGCTCTCAGCTTTTCCCCTTTGAGAATTATATTTGCTGTGGGCTTTTCATAGATGGTTTTTATGAAACTGAGGAATATTCCCTCTATCCCTACACTCTGAAGAATTTTAATCAGGAAAGAATGCTGTATTTTGTCAAATGCTTTTTCTGCATCAGTTGAGAGGATCATATGGTTCTTGTATCTTCTCTTATTTATATGTTCTATCTCATTGATTGATTTGTGAGCATTGAACCACCCTTGCATCCCAGGAATAAATCCTTCCTGGTGGTGATGGATAAGTCTTTTAATGTGCTGTTGGATCTTATTGGCTAGGATCTTGTTGAGAATCTTGGCATCCATATTCATCAGGGTTATTGGTCTGAAATTCTCCTTTTTGATGGGGTGTTTGCCTGGTTCTGGGATCAAGGTAATGCTGGCCTCATAGAATGAGTTTGGAAGTTTTCCTTCTGTTTCGGTTTTTTGAAACAGCTTTAGGAGAACAAATGTTATTTCTTTGAATATTTGGGAGAATTCCCCTGGGAATCCATCAGACCCTGGACTCTAGTTTTTTGGGAGATTTTTGATCACTGCTTCAATCTGGTCTATTCAGATTATCAATTTCTTCCTGTTTTACTTTATAGGTTTCCAGGAAGTCATCCATTTCTCCAGGTTGCTTAATTTATTGGCATATAGTTGTTGATAATAATTTCTAATAATTGTCTCTGTTTCCTTGGTGTTAGTTGTGATCTCTAGGAGTGAGATTTTTAAATATAATTCTAAGAACTTAATGTCCTTCTCAATTTTTAAAAATTTTCCAATTATGTGTGCTTTTTACAACAAAATATTAATATTGGGGGGCAGAGTAAAATCATCAAATTAAAGAATACTATGAACAAAAGTGATGTTCTATAATAGGTTCTGCTATTTTGTTCTTTATTATAACTTACATAGGGCATTACACATTTTGAAAAATTATTTGATTAGAATTTCAAAAGAAAAATGGAACATTATTAAAGGTAATATCCAACTCAAACCTTAATGATCAATTTATTGGAAGTTAAGTAGTACAGCCACAGGATGAATACATTTGTAATTACAGTAGTACTAAATGAGGATATCATGCCAGGATTTGGTTCCCTAGCAGAGTTCGGTGCCATGTATATTTGCCCCCTTAATATACCTAATATTAACTTTTAGTTGAAGAAGTAAAGTCTTATCATAGTCTAGTTTAAGCCTGTACTTATCAGTGATAAAATGTGAGGGATTTAAATTTTGTTGTCTAGTGCTCCTGGGACTTGTGAGAGGTTTATGAATACGGCCACATTTTATTCTCACCCAAATATCCTGTCAGCCCCAAATTCAGCTAAATTCAAAGGTGATTAGAGGCATGGTTATGAATCTCAGAGTACTTTGAGGCCATAAAAAGAAGGATTAGGAAAATTTAGAGATACTGTGAATATAAAGGCCTGATCTGTGAACAGCCTTGAGCTCAGTAATGGTGTGGTTGCAGTTTTTATCAAGTTTGTAGAGAACAAACTGCTATTATTTATTTGATTTATGTTCAATTCCACACCAATAGATAGATTAGAAGTGTCTTGTCTGTGATAAAACTCTATCCATATCAGATTTATATGAAAATAATGACATATACTTTTGTGCACATACATAGATAGATCACAATTAAGATTAGAATACCAATATTAGAATACCAATTAGTATCTCCATAGTATTAATATTATCAACATATTTTCCTTAGTATTAGTATTGATATGTAGAGATTGAGACAAAAACATGTGTTTGGTCTTTGAAGGTTTATTTGCTTCTGTTGCTCAGTATCCCACAGTGAATGACGGCAACTGTCGGGAGAGTGCAACCCTGGAGAGTATGCTGGGGCTGGATTAGGCTTCAGGCCTCCAATTAAAACTCTTGGTAATGATTCAGTGAATTTCTATAGGAATAAAAGGCACACTGCCAGTAACAGAACAAAGTGATTTTTCATTACAGAACAAAGGAAAAGAAAGTGAAATCTAAGTGCAACCAGAAAATACTCACCAATATGGTTAACACTGACTCATATTGAACTCAGGCTGTTTGCAGCTGTGTTTTGAGTCCTCCAGACCCATCTATAGCACCAAGTTAATACTGGCACTGAGAATTAGAGGAATCCAGGTCTCTAGGGGCTCAACTATATTGTG
The DNA here is from genome assembly GCF_022355385.1 of Mustela nigripes. Taxonomy (NCBI): domain Eukaryota; kingdom Metazoa; phylum Chordata; class Mammalia; order Carnivora; family Mustelidae; genus Mustela; species Mustela nigripes. Next base: position 98,149,876 of record NC_081561.1, read on the forward strand.
GTCTTCCTAACAGCTCTTTTCTTACAGAGAAGTAGATTGAATCATCTCTCCTGTGAAGTAAAACTTACTGCTTTTTTCCACACTCATCACCATTTTGATAGCTTCTGAGCAGCATCTGGTTGGCCTCTGAGCTTAGTACATGCCTTAGTTTCTGCTCTTTTTTGGCCTAGTCATCTCCTCTGTGGCTGTTGGGTCTGCTCACAAATACTCCAGTTTCCCTCTTCTTTTAGGAACATGGTAGGATTGTACTTCACCACTTTTTTTTTTTTTTTAATTTATCAACTTTTTGCATCTTTCAAAAAAGTTTGAGTGTAAGGTGACACACAATGTTACATTAGTTTCAGGTGTGCAACTTAGTTATTTGACAAATTCATATATTATGCTGTGTTCACCACAAGTGTAGCTACCATCTGTCCCATTATATTGCTAATACAGTGTCATTGACTGTGTTCCTTATCCTGTGCCTTTTATTTCTGTGACTTATTCATTCCATAACTGGAAACCTCTATCTCCTCCTTCACCCATTTTGCCCAACCACTCACTCCCTCCCCTCTGACAACCATCAGTTTGTTCTCTGTATATATAGGTCTGATTCTGTTTTGTGTCTGTCTATTCATTTTGTTGTTGTTGTTAAGATTCCACTTATGAGTGGATTCATGTGGTACTTGTCATTCTTAGTCTGACTTACTTCTCTAGGTCAGCCATAGTGTCTCAAATGGCATGATTATACACACACACACACACACACACACACACACACACACCCCCCATATCTTCCTTATGGACACTTAGGTTACTTCTGTATCTTGGTTGTTGTAAATAATGCTGCAATAAAAATAGTGGTATTTCTTTTCAAATTAGTGTTTTTGCTTTCTTTGAGTAAATACCTAATAGTGGAATTATTTGATTTCAGATGGTATTTCTATTTTTAATTTTGGGGGAACCTTCATAATGTTTTCCACAGTAGCTGTACAAATTTACATTCCCACCAACAGTGTATGGGGATTTCTTTTTCTCCACATTCTCACCAATAGTTATTTTGATTTCAACATTCTATCTGGTGTAGGGTGATGTCTCATTATGGTTTTTATTTGCATTTTCCCTGCTTATTGGTAACATTGAGCATCTTTCATGTGTCTGTTGGCCATCTGGAAAAATGTCTATTCAGGTCCTCAGCCCATTTTTTAATCTTTTATTATGTATTTATGTATTCATTTATTTATTTTTTAGTGTTGAGTTATAAGTTTATATATTTTGGGTATTTATATTTGGGTATTAGATATTTGCAAATATCTCATTCCATTCACTTGGTTGTCTTTTTATTTTGCTGATGGTTACCATTGCCTTGCAGAAGCTTTTTATTTTGATGTAATCCCGGTAGTTTATTTTATTTATTTATTTTTAAAGATTTTATTTATTTATTTGACAGAGAGATCACAAGTAGATGGAGAGGCAGGCAGAGAGAGAGAGAGAGAGAGAGAGAAAGAGAGAGGGAAGCAGCCCCCCTGCCTAGCAGAGAGCCCGATGTGGGACTTGATCCCAGGACCCTGAGATCATGACCTGAGCCGAAGGCAGAGGCTTAACCCACTGAGCCACCCAGGCGCCCCCCAGTAGTTTATTTTTGCTTTTTATTCCCTTACCTTCAGAGACATATCTAGAAAGAAATTGCTACAGCTGATGTCAGAGAAATCACTGCTTATGTTCTTCTCTAGGACTTTTATAGTTTCAGGTCTCACCTTCAGGTCTTTGATTCATTTTGAGTTTATTTTTCTGTATGGTGTAAGAAAGTTGTCCAGCTTCATTATTTTGCATGTAGCTGTCCACTTTACCCAGCACCATTTGTTGAAGAGACAGTCTATTTCCCATTGCATATTCTTGACCCTTTTGTCATGGATTAATTCACTGTATAATTGTGGGCTTATTTCTGAGTACTCTGTTCTGTTCTGTTTTGTTCATCTTTGTCTGTTTTTGTACCAGTACCATACTATTTTGATTGCTATAACTTTGTAGTATACCTTAAAATCTGTTATTGCAGTACCTCAGCTTTGCTCTTTTTTCTCAGGATTGCTTTAGCTATTTGGGGTCTTCTGTGGTTCCACACAAATTTTAGTTTTATTTATTTCAGTTTTTTCACCACTTATTTTGGATTAGGCATGGTCATTTAATTGCCTTAGCCATTGAAATGCAGAGCAGAATTGTCATGTGCTCTGTCAAGTGGAAGCTTTAAGAGTTAGTGTGTGATTTGCCACACTAATTTTTTCTGCTTCAGAGATAATGAAAGTACATGTTGATATAAAGCCTATGTCAGCTTGGGTCTTTGAAAAAAATACAATGAGTAGAGCCCTCTTACAGATCTATATTGAATATGAAGAATTATGGCACCAAAAATTAGGGATTGTTTGTTACTGCAGCATAACTTAGCTTTTCCTGGTTAAGTTTACACTTAAACAGCTTGACAGTTTTAATTCAACTTGATTGTTTCACCAGTGAAAACCAGTGAATGACTGCAAGTTAGTTTTTAGAAGACCATTTTTATTTTTAATCTGGAATACAGACAATACATAACTACATGATAGAAACTCACTTTCTTTTGAAATTAAAAAAAAAAATTTACCATGCATATTGCAAGGTCCAGTTGTCTAAATAATACAAATGATATCTTCACAGTAGCTATATTTTTGTAACAGTAGTGAAAATAACAATTAAGACAAATGAAGTTATTTAAACCACAAAGTATGCAGACAAAAATATATAACAGCATATCAAATAGTCTCTGATGAATCCTTCTTTCTTCTTAAAACCATTGTATTAGCTCGAAACTTCCTATTGCCTAAAATAAACACAAGGACAAGTTTAAAATCTGAAATATATTTTTCACCAAACATGTATTTTTCACTTAAGGGTTCAAGTTTATTTCTTTAAATTGATGTTGGAGCCTGTTTATAGAGTAGGACAATATATAGGTACAACTGAAGCCATGAGAACTATAAAATCAGAACATGAACTTGATTTTAATCATTTGAATTTTTTGTCTTTTCATTTCCATTTTTTCACTTCAAATTTTTTCCTTTGTCTTTGCAGTATGTAGCCCAAGATTTAAGGAATAGATGTCTTGAGTAAAATTTTGCCTTACAGAATGTTTGACCTTTGGTATCTCTGACTCATTTCTTTGCCATTTTGCTCTTTTGCTTATCAACACCTTTCCTTTCCTCCATGATTTTCACACATCATGTGAACGCAGTCACAGGTTCAACTCTTGGGTCTAATACCAGTAATTTACACCTTCGCTCAAATTGAAGTCAGTGGTTTTTCTATTCTGAGAGGTACATGCATTTCAAATGTGTCTGTGATGGTAGGAGGGCCCACATAGCCTCTAGGGAAAAAAAATTTTTGACATCAGCTGGGAGAGGAATTTTAGGGAAGAAGGAGTGTTTTCTAACACCTCTCCAATAATACTCTGTGGTGGAAACTTTTCAGCCAGCAGCTAAGGGCAGCCAGGCTTTGAGGTTTAGACAAAACAAGAGAGGGAATCAGTCTACTTGTGCTTGCATAAATCATTTTATTTGTATTCAACTGTGTCTCAGCTGACTTTCTAACCTCTTAGAAAACAACATTTTAGATTCTTTGTGCCACACAGCATCTCTGTGTGAAATTTATGGTAATTCAAACAGAAACTCCCTCTGGCTTCACATGACTGAACATTTGATTAAAATTATAGAAACCTAACTATCAGGCAACTCCTTCTAGCTCCATATGGAACATCTGCTGAAATAAGCCTTTAGAAGTCAGACAGAATTGAAATGTCATGCTCTAGGGGAAACACAACACAAAATTAAATGATGGACATGAAGGGGAGCACTCATAAGGTGGGCTACATGTAAGCCTATTAGTTACTGCTTCAAATGTGGGAGCTTCAGGGAATAGTAGAAGGGCATGGGGTGTGGATTTGTTTGCTTGTTTGCATTAGGCTAATGGAGTGTAGTACTATGTGAGTCTAAGTGCAGTAAAATTGCATGTAACATAAAAGCTTTTAAATAACTAATATAGGTATACTATAGTTCAATTTTTCTCACACAGAATTCCATTTTTAAATTTGTTTAAATGTTAAAATAGTAAATACATTTCAGAAAGTCAGAAGAGTAAAAGATTATTATACTAAAAAAAAAACTCTGACATAAAAATTTTTAGAATTCAGGAAAAGGCAGTTATTTGACTTAATTTAATGTTAAAGAACTGAGGCTTTTAAAGACAGTATAATTAGAGATACTTGGCAACAGAAATATGAAATAGTCTTGCTGAATTTGTAATAAATCTATAAAGATATGACTGATGGTGATAATTAGAGTGAAAATAAATATTCCAAAGAGGTGGTTTTTGTATTACTTAAGAGAGCTTGAATTTCTTTTTTCTTAAAACTAAACAAATGGTATGTTAAGTGCATTGAAATCATAAAATGATTGTTACTGGTACTTTCCTATTTTTATAGAAAAATGTTACTGATACCATTTTAGAATAATACCAGTATTTATATATACCAACATTGGTTATAGCTGAATACACTGTAGGTATACCATAGGTCAAATTAATAATTATTGACTGTGTCTTCCTCTCTGTGGGTTAATGAGACAGTCATTATAAATACAATAAGGTTTGGCATTAAGAATATTGTTACTGCCCATTTCCCAAAATAACCACTAGTGTTAGATTTCAAACATGCAAAATTAGGTAAATAATACCTTTAATGACTATTTAATTTAGTTTTTACTACTGAAATATTCCTATTTTTGGCTTTGTCTATTCAATATGAATACTGTATATAGAATCAAAAGCCATCAATGCTTGGTACTTGACAGAAAAATGGAAAAGTATAACTCGACAGGGTGCCCTAGTGGTTCTGTTACCTTCTGCTCAGGTCATGATCTCAGGATCCTGGGATCCAGCCCTGAATCCCTCTCCCTGCTCAGCAGGAAGTCTGCTTCTCCCTCTGCCTCCGTCCCTCTGCCCTCAATGGTACTTACTCTTTATCTCCTTCTCACATAAATAAATAAATAAATAAATAAATAAATAAATAAATCCTTAAAAAACTAGAACTTGAAAGTCTGAAGTGTGGCATAGAAAAGAGCTATGAAAGAAAAAAAAAATCTGAAGAATTCTATTTTATGTTGTGTTGCAGTTGTACTAGTTCTTGAAATTCACATGGTTTGTTAATTTTGGCAAGAGATACAAACATGAATAAAGATTTAAGAGGCTATAGAGATATTGGCAATTCACTGGTCAATAGAAATGTTTCCATAAACACCTACATCAGAAAGACTTATTTCAAATATATACCTTAACAAAAATATACATCTTCATGCATAAATTTATATGTTCACTCACAGGACTTCTCAGAGATTTGGGTAAGGATTAGAATTAACCAATGGAAGAGGACAGGAGCCTGTCCTCTATGGCTAGAAAACCATGGTGCTTGAGTCACTAGATGTAAACTAGTTAATCCTTTTTGTCCTTACTGATGAAGCTTTAGGACCACAATGTTATTTGTTAAGAAGTACTTACAGCTAACATTTTATTTTATTTTATTTTTAAAGATTTTATCTGTTTATTTGACAGACAGAGATTACAGGTAGGCAGAGAGGCAGGCAGAGAGAGAAGGGGAAGCAGGCTCCCCGCTGAGCAGAGAGCCCGATGCAGGACTCTATCCCAGGACCCTGGGATAATGACCTGAACTGAAGGCAGAGGCTTTAACCCACTGAGCCACCCAGGGGCCCCTCAGCTAACATTTTAGAATAATTTTTGAATCTAGGTTAGGTACAAAAATGGGTTCTTGGGCACTCTTTTTTCTTCAACTTCAGTAAAAACCTAAATACTATTATTGCCTATGGAGAACCAAATAGAAATAGGTAAACTGATTCAAGGTCCAGGAAAAGATGAGGGAAATTAAAACATCAACCTATGTGCTATTGAAGTGGGAGCGAAAACATTTAACATTGTATCAAAGTAGAGTGGAGTTTCTAAAGGAAAATACAAATAGAGTCAGAAATAATAGAACCGTAAGCCTATCCATGAAAGATTATTTAAGAAAAATACCCAGCTTTTGTAGCAACATGGACAGGACTGGAAGAGATTATGCTGAGTGTAATAAGTCAAGCAGAGAGAGTCAATTATCATATGGTTTCACTTATTTGTGGAGCATAACAAACAGCATGGAGGACAAGGGGAGATGGAGAGAAGGGAGTTAAGGGAAATTGGAAGGGTAGGTGAACCATAAGATACTATGGACTCTGAAAAACAATCTGAGGGTTTTGAAAGGGCAGGGGGTGGGAGGTTGGGGGAACCAGGTGGTGGGTATTGGAGAGGGCACGGATTGCATGGAGCACTGGGTGTGGTGCAAAAACAATGAATACTGTTATGCTGAAAAGAAATAAAAAATTTAAAAAAAAAAGAAAAAAGAAAAAAACCTCAGAGATTCAGTAAGAGAAAAATGTTGAGACTGTAATTGCCGCCCATGTAGTTAATTACACTAAGCTAAGGTAGCATTCTATGTGGAATTAAAATCAAAACCAGACAGGGGCTCAGCTTCCAAAAAGCTTACAGAATAAAGAAGTAGAAAAGCATAATAAAATCACAAAGTACAATAAATATGTTTGTATTTTGGCTTCTTAGTGATCCTGAGAGATGCAACTTTCTTTTGCCTGGAACATTTCCTCTATAAAATAATTTCTGTAGTTATTAGGAATGAGATATAATAAGCATTTGTCATTAAAATATATCACAAATCAGATCCATCAGTTTGAGCTAAATTGTACTTCACTTGGAATTTATAAGTATGTGTTATAAAGTGTTACCCTTTATTTCTATAAAATGAAAAGCAGATAAAATTCGGAAGATTTAACATACTTATTACCTTTTGACTTGGTTGATTCTGTAATGAAGTTAATGAGCCTAGGAATTAATAGGATGTTAGAGAAGGTTCTAAAATGAATTCTGGGAGACTTACTCCAAATCACTGATCATGGTTTAACAAGCAGTTCTTTAATAGATAGAAACCAAACAAATGAAACACTGAAGTTGATGACTCTGTAATTTACATAAGCTATTCACCAGTACTACACTTTATTTTGCATTCAATGATGTTGCTAATTACTTCAGTGTGAAAACAGCTCACTGCCACTAACTTTTTAAAGAAAGATAATACAGTCCAGGGTGCCTGGGAGGCTCACTTGTTTAAGTGTCCAACTCTTGATTTTGGATCAGGTCACCATCTCAGGGTCATGAGATGGAGCCACGAGTTGGGGTCTAAGCTTAGTGTGGAGTGAATCCCTCTCCCTCTGCCCCTCTCCCTTACTCTCTCTCTCTCCTTCTTAAATAAATAAATAAATACCATCTTTTTAAATTGAAGAAAAATACATTCTAATAATATATTCCTATATGAAATTTAACATGGTTGCAATCATGTCTCAACTCAGAATTTTTGGAGAATATGCAAATCAACATAAATCACAGGATTAGGTACCATATTTGAAAGATGGTGCATTTTTACCCTGTCATTTGTAAAATTGTTACTCGGATACACACCTCACTAAATTTTATTTGGAGTTGAAAAAAGGTATAAATATATAAGCTGATGGGAACCCTGTCCCTTTCGATACTGTTTGATGTTGCTGTACTCATATATCTAACTGCATTTTATATACTGAAGAGTTACCTCATGAGACATGCTAGTTGCAGCAATTGAAAACCACGTTTGCATCTTTCTCCTAACATAGCAATGCAGATGGACTAGAAGAGGATGATTCAACTACATGATTCATTACTTGTATTTACATGACTTACATGACTGGAGTCAACAAAATGAATACCATATTGTTGGTGCCCAAGACACTCAAATATTTGGGTTTGTATGTATATATTTACATAAAGCAACAACAAAATCTTTCATCCTTTATTTTCTCTCTTTACCCTAATTAATGACCCATAAATCTTCTATGGCTGCCTCATCTAAAACCCTGTGATTGTTGTACTTCTGATTTTTTGCACTAAAATATAATTATAACAAGGTGAACTAGATGTTTTATTTATGCCTAAAGTCATTAGTGATTTTGGTGTTAAGTCAACAGATTTTTCGAATGGGACCATTCTGGGTTTCTTGATATTTTTGTCAAAATGGGCTTTTCTCATGTTCTTTCTCTCTTTTGATTTTCTTTTGATTTATTGTTGCCTCATTTTTCACAACAATTACTTTGGCTTGCTTCCTTCCTCTTTTTTTTTCTTTTTAAGGATTTCATTTTTAAGTAATTTCCACACCCAACATGGGGCTCGAACTTACAACCCCAAGATCAAGAGTCATATCTTCTACAATCTGAGCCAGACAGCTACCCCTGTTCCCTCTTAAGGAGATGAAAAGCTCAGAGGGACTTGTGTCTTTTCCAAACTTTGTGAACTTTCCTTCATTTGCCTATTTCTCTGTTTCTGTGGATATGTAAACTTTATAATTTCTAACAAGTTATTTTGGATAATTTTTCTCCTTCAATACTGTATTAGTTATATATTACTGTATAACAAATCTCCCCTAAATTTAGCAGCTTATAACAAAAATGGATGTATATTATCTCACATTGCTTCTATGGATTTGGAATTTGGAAACAGTTTAGCTTAGTGGTTCTGACTGGGAATCTCTCATGTGTTCCAGGAAAGATATGACCAAAGGTTTGACAGAGGATGAAGGATCAACCTTTGTAATAGGGTTCCTGGAGACCAGAACCAGTAAGATATAAAAGGAGATTTATTATGAGAAATTGGCTCTCATGCTTGTGGGGGCAGAGAAGCCCTATCGTTGGCTGTGTGTAAGCAGGAGCCTGACAAAATTCAGTCTCAGTTCTACGGCCTGAGAATCGGGAGAGCTGATGATGTAAATCCCAGTTGAAAGGCAGAAAAAGTTGGAACCAGATTTCCAAGCTTAAGTTTAGTAAGGCAGAAAAGGGCAAATTTCTCCTTCTTCTGCTATCTTGTTCTATTTAGTACCTCAACAGATTGGATGATGCCCATCCACATTGGTGAGGGCAGTCTAATTTGGTGAGGACAGTCTAATTTACTGAGTCCACCAATTCAAATGCTAATCTAATCCAGAAACAACCACACAGACACATTCAGACGTAATGCTTAACTAGGTATCTCAGAATCTTCTGATCCAGCCTACTTGACACATAAAATTAACTATCAGCCACTTCCAAGGTGGCTCAGTCCTGTTCCTGGCAAATTAGTTCTGGTTGTTGCCAGGAAGCTTCAGTTCCTTGCAATGAGTTCCTCTTCAGAGGGCTGAATTCCTCATGCTATGTCAGCTCATTTCTCCAGGTGCGTGATCCAAGAGAAAGCAAGACAAAACCGTAATGTCTTTTATGACTTAGCCTCAGAAATTATACTACTGGTTATCCAGTTCACTCCTATTCACTGTAGGGGACCACATGAGGTATGAATACCAAAAAGCAAGAGTCATCAAGTGCCATCTTGAGGGCTAGTTGCCACAAACCGATAAAATGTATGATCTTTTTTCTCATATCATTTGAAATTTCTCAGGGTAACTTTTATTCAACACTCACTTTCCTTTTATATGTCTTTCTAAATTTTATGTCCCTATAAAAACGAATTCATGGCTGCAATTTATAATCTTGCAATTAACTGAACATTCAGTGTTGTCACGTAATTTGGGTTTTTCAACATAAAACATTTTTATAGACAATGGGATAAATTCATGTTTGCATACCATTGCTTTTTAACACAACTTTTGTTACCTATTCCTGTCCATCATCATGGACTACTCTCAGAATTTCAGTGTGTTCCAATATTTTGCCCTGTAGCTGCTCAGCTTTTTCCCACTTGCTCATTAGGCGTCCTTCCCATTATTATTATTATTGTTATTATTATTATCATCACAGTGTGCTCTGGAAGCATGCTTTAACAAAAAAGAACCCCCATTCAGCTTTTTTCATGGCCCAGTCAACTATTATTCAAGGAGTTCTGGTTCCTTTTAGTAGAGAATAGCATAAAAGGCCAAAAGATGCGAGCCTGAGGGAGCACAATTGATTGCTTCACAGGAGTCCTGAAGGTAGGCAAGTTGTTCTGTTTGATGTTTAGGTTTTCTGTTTTTTGAAATTTTAGATTCTGTGATTATGTCAAAAACAGTTACAATCTTCCACTTAAAACATGGTTTCTTACTGAACACGAACTCTAGAGTGTATTTGGGTTTGATTCCACATGTAAGAAGTGGAAAGAGAGGACGCAGAAATCAAGAGAATAAAATTAAATGGCATGTACAGATCGGAGAGATAAAGAGCTAAGGGGAGAGCTAGCTCATAACCGCTAGTGTCTCACCTGAAACTTAGAACTTTTTTGTATGAGAATAATTCCATCATGTAAGAGGAATTCAGAACTCTATGTTTTTCTTTTTGAAGCTACATATTTTAGAGCATTCCCCCATTTTCTATCAACATAGCCATCGCAAGTGTCGTGAGTCATCTCTGGGTACTTCCCCCAAAACTGTGAGGCTTAGTAGTTGGGAGCTCTGGCTTTGAAGCCAGCTCTAAACTGACTCCATCTACTTGAACTTCTTCATCTGTGAAATAGAGGTAAAAATAACAATCTCATGGTATTTTCTTTCTTTCTTTTTAAATTTTTTTTTTTTTCAAGATTTTAGTTATTTGACAGACAGAGTTCACAAGGAGGCAGAGAGGCAGGTTGGGGGGGGGTGGGGGCTGCAGGCTCCCTGCTGAGCAGATATCCTGGAAGTTTTAAAGAAGTGGAAAGATAGGTAAAATTGGTGTCAGTAAACTCATCATAAATTAATGATATGCATATTTTTTGCTTGCAAACTTTCTCTTTCCTGCCTATCATCTATTTTTTTGATTCCATATTCTTACATTTTACCCATTTGTGGAAAATGAAGTAAGAGGGAGACCCCCCAAACTGGCATATCAAAATGTCATTCTAATCAACCAAGGGCAAGCAAGGCGCTGTCTAGCAGCTGCGGTGGTGACCATTATTCCTTGCAGCTAAGGCTCTTACGTCATATTGATTTGCCTGGTGCTCAAAATAGTTTTCCAAACGTGTTACCCCAGGGACTGAAAATGGGTTAGATTGCTAGTGCCTGGTTTTAAAACCTGGAGAAGGATGGGTATCCTGTTTTGTCTATCTCAATTCCCTCTGCGTTATTTCAGAGCCTGTTCTATCTGTAACAGCTTTGTATATTCAGTATTGCACTTACGGAAACACATACCTCATTTGAAATTAAGCAAATATTGATACTGTATCACAGATCAAAAATGTGGCTGGCAAGCTGTTCTCGGTTGTATGGAATCTGTTCTTCCTACTGCAGCACCACTTGTGCTATCTAGCCCAGTTGATAAAGACAAAGTAAGAGGAAGACATGGGAGTCTCCTATGTTCCCTTATGGTAGACTTTTATTTTTATTTTAGCAAACCTCAAGCAAGCAAAATGTACAAAGGAATTTTTCTGGTTAAACCATTAAGTAGTTTTTTTTCCCTTTGAATGGGAAATCTCTGTGGCACTCTGCATATAATTTAGTAAAGGGTACCTTGTTAGCCTAAAAAACTAATGTAAAGAAGCAGACCAGTTGGTCTCATCCTCTCTGTTGCCAGTGGTTTAAAAAAAAATACTGTTTCAATTAAATTAGTTAATAAAACTAGAAAAAATCAGAATTTGTATTCACATTATCTGAACTGGTATCTGAAATGTCATAAACGTAGCAATAATTTTTAGGTCTAGTTTTTTTAATTGCTTTGTGTAATTTTGGGCCTAAAAAATATATTTTGGGTTTTTGGTTAAACAGTACTTGCCCTAGACCTGAGAAACAAAAGATGAGCACAGTTTCGAAGAGCAGGAGCAAACTGACCAATAAAATGCTAAAATGCTAAGAAACTGATGAAATTAGGGGAAATACAAGGCACCACTATGGAAAAACTCAAGTAACTTTTTTTTACTGGTAGTCAATTAATGGGTGGGTGGTTTAACTATATCTCTTCTATTAATTCATTTCTTTCACATTTATTGAGAATTTTAAAATTTTCACACACTTCATTGGCAAAACTAGATTTGCTTCATAACATAAGAAAAATTACATAGAAAATTTTTAAGGAAAACACCAAATATTAAGATCAATCTATGCAAGGGAGTGATGGATTACAAATTGGGCAATTCTCAGTAGTTGCAAAAAGAGTAGGGAGATGGAAGACTATGGAGCTCTCCTCTCATGTAAACAATATATCTTCAGTCTTATTTAACAGAGTGTAAAGCACTGAGAGTGCATAGAAAAAGTCTAAGAATTGACATGTCAATGTAAAAAAAAAAAAAAAAGGATAATCCAGAATTAGAGTACTTTTTCTAGATGCTTTCTCTCTGTCTCTCTCTCTCTCTCTCTGTCTCTAATAATGTGCATTTTGAGATTTCTTTTCTTGCTGTTAACTTCTAAACTAATTATATTATGGTCGTAAAGTATGTATGATATCTGTTCTCTGATAAAAAGACTTACTGTTTTATAAAAACAGCATATTAGAAATAATAAAATAAAGAACTATATGCTGGTGAAAACATACTTCTCAAAACTTAAGGGATGCCCTAAGTTTTGAAAGTTCCCTAAGGCAGTCAGAGCTGTAAATATTTATGTTAGTAAAAAAAAAGCTGCTAGTGAAGATCTGTTTCCAACATAACAACATAGCAAGAGAAAAATATAGTAAGGCCAAATATTAAAAGGAAGGAAATTAAAAAAAAAAGAAATCAACAGAATAGAAACAAGATGTAAAAGAGATGTTTAACAAAGCCAACAAAGTTGATTTTTTGAAAAACAATATAACCTTATATTTAGCCACTTTGATAAATATTCCTATTATTTCTAACAATTTGTAAAGTTTTAGATTTTCTATATCATTAATGTCATGTATAGTTAGTTATCCTCCTTCCATAACCACACATTTCCAAATTCTTAATGTTCTGCCTGGAACTTTGCTACAATACAGAATTTAAGTGGAATTCACTGTATTATTCCATATGTAAGTAAAAAAAAAATCATACAAAACAAATTAATATAAAACACTAATTAATTTAGAAGATCTAAAGAAACTCTACAATTTACTAGAAAAATAGGAATATTTATCAAAGTGGCTGAATAGAGGAGATATATATTTGGTTGAATCATATTAAATTTGCCATTATTTGATCATTTGACATATAAAAGATGGAATTTTTAAAAAAATTATTTAAATTTAATTTAGTTAACATATAGTGTATTATTAGTTTCAGGGGTAGAATTTAATGACTCATAAGTTGTATATAACACCCAGTACTCATTATATCATGTGCCCTCCTTAATGTCCATCACCCAGTTGTGCCATCCCCCCACCAATCTCCCCTCCAGCAACCTTCAGTTTGTTTCCTATAGTTAAGAGTCTCTCATGGTTTGTCCCCTTCCGATTTTATCATATTTTATTTTCCAAAAAGTTGAATTTTTTATGGTTCAACCTAATAAACTCTGTTACATCCCTAAATATTGAAAGCAAGTAGCAAGAAAATGTCTTCTCTTTGACAGTATTTACGGTAGTCATGAAGAATATCAAGTATCTAAAAATATATCTGATAAATGTTGTATAAGACTTCCACATAGAAAATATGTGAAATTCCTAATAAATAGTAAAGGATGAATAAGTAAGTGTGAGTTTATATCGTGATCACAAATTCATTGAAAGAGTGTGTTCTCCATCCTATGTATAAAATTTCCTTGCATGAAGTCATATTATTTCAGTGAAAGAATATATTCACCACACTGTGTTATATTTAATGCACTTTGTAAAGGTACATCTATCAGATATATTTCTTTTTTTTTTTTAATTTTTAATTTTTTATAAACATATATTTTTATCCCCAGGGGTACAGGTCTGTGAATCACCAGGTTTACACACTTCACAGCACTCACCAAATCACATACCCTCCCCAATGTCCATAATCCCACCCCCGTCTCCCAAA
>NC_081561.1:98164303-98196473 GCF_022355385.1 Mustela nigripes
GCTTTAGGTAGCATAGACATTTTCACAATATTTATTCTTCCAATCCATATCAGATATATTTCTAAGAGTGCTAGTTGATATGTGAATAAATATAGTAGTATTTGATTGAAAGTATATGTCTGCTGCATTATGCTGCTTTCAGTACTCTGAAACTATGTTTGACTTATGTAAAACTCTAACAAGATATATAGATATAATTTGTGAATTTGAAATTAAAAAATAGTATATTGAAAACAAAAAGAAAAAGAAAAATTAGGGAGAATTAATAGTGTAAATTCGTCAATTCTCCTCAATTGATCTATGCAGCTTGATTGTCATTTAATGCAATGCCAACAAAAGGGTTATGAATAAAAAAAGAAATGCAAACCCACTTACTCCTATGGAGGAGTAAACATTCAAGAATAGGCATAACATTTATGAGGAACTATAGGGAGCAGAGAATTGTTCTACGAAGTATCAGGACTTAGGAAATTATAGTGATTGAAGTAGTATGGTACTGATCCAGAGAGTAGTATGGTACTGATCCAGAGAAGGGGCAGTGAAAGAGAATTGGTCAAATGAAATATACACATGCATTTATAAAACTTTGGTATGTCACAGAAATAGCATTTTAGATTATAGGAGAAAAAAGAATTAATTGATAATGGAATAGAAAAATGATATTTTTTACTTTTTGATAAATGAGTATATTTAGAAATATGAAATAAAAAGATGGAACTGGATTTCTACATGAAACAGCATATAAAAATAAATTCTAGATGGATTAAATACTTAAATATAAAAATCAAAGCTTAAAAATAAAGGTAAATATTTTCTTAAACAAAGCACAAAAAACATGTCTCTAAAAGAAAATAGTAATAAATGTGACAATGTTGAAAGTAAGAACACTTGTTTTTCAGGAAACAGATGTGTGTTACTTAATAGATGATATCAATAGAAAAATATATTCTTCCTATGTACAACAAACAATATTTTAGTATCAAGAATATTTAAAGAACTCTTGCCAACCAAGAAACAAAGCACAAACAACCTGATAGAATAGGTAAGATACCTTCAAAAACATTTAATGTAAGAGGAAACACATTTAGCTAGCAAATATATCAAGAGCTATTCCACATTTTTAGTAATCAGTGAAATGTAAAGCAAGACTATATTAAGATAGACCTTTGCACTCATTTGATTGGCAAGAATTATAAAAATTTGACAATATCAAGAGAATGCATACACATCAGTTCTCTTTTTTTTATCTTTTTTTTTTTTTGAGATTTTTATTTATTTATTTGACAGAGAGAGATATCACAAGTAGGCAGAGAGGCAGGCAGAGAGAGAGAGAGGAGGCAGCAGGCTTTCCACGGAGCAGAGAGCCCGATGCGGTGCTCGATCCCAGGACCCTGGGATCATGACCTGAGCTGAAGGCAGAGGATTTAACCCACTGAGCCACCCAGGTGCCCCTATACATCAGTTCTCTTAAATCTTGTTGCTGGAAGGTTTAAATTTTGCAATGAATTTTGCTAATGGTATGATATTATCTCTTAAAATTGAATGCTCACATATCCCGTGACACCCAAGAATTTGTAGGCCTATGTTCAAGAGAAAAACTTGTAAATATACTATAGAAGACCTATGCAAGAATGTTCATAATTGTACATTTTATGTAATAAGAACCTGGAACTGATTCAGATGCCCAGCAAAGGGAGAGGAGATGGGTGAGCTTTTTACATAGTGTGGTATGGTACCTTGACACAATGAGCAATTGTTAAGCAGACAAAATGAGTGAATTACAATGGCATATAACCATATTACTGCATGATATCATATTGTATGGAGCATCCCCCAAATAACAAATGATAATCTTTTTTTATAAAATTAATTTTAAAATAACTAAAATTTCAAAAACACTTTTCAGGGATGAATATAATTACAATCAAATATAGAGGGATAGGGTAGTAAATGATGGGCATAGGACTCTGGATGGTTGTAATCAATCCCAGAAGGGGGAAGGAGGTAACTAAGAAAGGTGGACACATTGGTAGATACAGGTTATTGTCAGTGCGCTCACTTATAAAAAAAAAAAAAGTAGTTGATTAGTGCTTATTATATTAGTCAAAAGTAAAAAATTGAAAAGAAAAAATTCAGAATGGGACCACCCATGTACCAATAATGTGATCATACCACCATAAAGGAAAATAATCCAATTCTGTGCACCTGAGTTCAAAGAATTTTTTTGAAAATTAATGTAAGTCATTTTCTAGAGAAAAACACTAAAACATTCTAAAGCATATCCCTATACTTTCAAGTAATTGAGTAGCTCCATGGAGTAATATTACACTAGGAAAATTGTTGCTTGATTTTATAAGTGTTCAAACTGCTTATGATTAATTGATTAAGTGAAAAATCACATAAGAATGATAATGATTATCAAATTTCGGAACACCTAATCTATGCACTGATTAATCCCTAGAAACAGAATTGCAGGTGTGATAAATGGTCTTTGCCAAGTAGAATTTCTTGTCTTTATTAATCTTGTTTGTCTTATTTACACAGCGGCGCTGTCAGTGTAGGGTGAACAATGAGCATAAAATAAAAATTACTTAAGTCATCATTGTAAAACTGAGCAGATTGAACCACTTTTATTTTTATAAGTGAAAAGTCTTTAACCACTTTTGCTTAGAATTCAGTTTTTGCTTTGGATATGAAGATGCTTAATTGAGAGGCCCTTTTGAAAAATTGATAAGATCATTTGACTTCAGAACCTTGAAAACTTGTTTGTTCAAAATTATGAGTTGATTCTGTTGAAGGGACATTTTGCCAGCAATCAATCTTCATCCTGAAATGCTTTAATTTCTAAGGTCACCCAAAGGCAGGTAAGGGGCACAAAAGTAAAAGAAACATATATGTATATGTAAGCAGTCCAAAGGAAAGATGTACTTCTCCATAAAGCCTAGCAAGATTTTGCAGATACAGTGGAATCTCAATTCATATTTAGAAAGGAAAGCTTTTTCTAACTGGAACATAATCTTCAATGATATATTTCAGTGATACATTTCACATTATAACATACTTAATATTCTTATACACTTTAATCAATTCCATAGATCCCACATCATCTCAGACTTCATCAGGTCAGAGTAAATTCTTTCCTCTTTATTCACATAAATAAATGGCCCTTGCATGTGCTTTCTCAGAGCAAAGAAATGAAAGGTATCTAAAGTCAAATCTTGTCTACATCTGTTGGAAGACAGAACATTACACCTCTGAAACTACAGTATTCCAGGTTATACGATTCTCATCATAGTTTCAAAGAATGCCAATCAAGATCAGATGTCATGTGTCATCTATTTTTATCTCTTTCAGAAGACACTTTAAGAAAGGACTGTCATCCAACATAAGGATAGTAATCAAAATAGAAGTGTCAATAACAATAAATTGTGCTCGTTTCAGTTATACAGCAATACCATGCACATAATATGCAGTTTCTCTTTGTGTAACCTAGTGGAATCTTCACAATAATCTCATGAAGTAGGTTCCATTCTTTTTTGTTTTTAGAGATTTTATTTATTTATTTATTTGAGAGTGAGTGTGGGTGCCTGAACAAAGTAGGGGGTGTGGTGGGGAGAGGGAGAGGGAGAAGCAGACTCCCCACTGATCAGAGAGCCCACCGGATCCCAGGACCCTGGGATCATGACCTGAGCCAAAGGCAAATGCTTATCTGACTGAACCAACCATGCACCCTTTGTAGGTTCCATTCTTATCAACATTTAAAATATGAGAATCCTGAAGATCAGAGAGCCTAGGTAAAGTTGTAACATGAGTAAGTGCTGAAGTTGGGCCAGTTTTCCCCATCTAGGTTACATGCTCTTACCCTTTCTCCTTATGCTGTCTTTTAGGTGCTCAAGTTCAGCCCTGACTCTGAGACTAAGGCTCTCTGTTGGTAAATGAATTTATGATAACCCATGTCTCCCCTTTGGTTCAGCCTTGACAGACTGTTCCAAGTATGATGAACTAAAATAGAAGTTGTATCTAAAGGGGCAACAGTGGCTCTGTGTTTAAGAGGTGTACTGATCAGGATTCATACTCTGAGGCAGCAGTTTATATCTGGCTTCCAGGGTTTTTACAATGACAATATTAAAGGACACAATTGTTAGTACTAAAGGATAACAATTGTTGGTACTATTATTAAAGAAATAATTTACCAGTTTAGGTGTGACAGACAAGTAGTAGAAAGAGTAAAAAGTGATGAAATTCAGATGATCTAATTTTGATGTCCTTCAGAATTTTCTCAAGACAAAGGTTAATATAAAATAATGCTCAAATAGTGCTCTTGTTGTAACAAATATATCACCCATGATAGTGCTCTGGCATATGATATGGTAGGTCCCTAATAAATGTTTGTTGGACAAATGGTCAATAATTATTAACTTAGGAAAATTATTAATATATTCAGAATACTGAAACATTAAGTAGGACATAAAAACATGATTTATAAAATACTAAAATATTGAGAAGTGAGAATGTTTGCTATACATTCTGTCTTTAGAGATGGTGTTTCAAGTGACTGAACTGTTGAAATGCATTTCTAGTTGGTGATTATTAATATCATAAATGGCACTCATGAAACATGATGTAATAATTAATATCTATTTACTATAATATTAGTTATTCAGGAATTCAAGAATTCAAATGGTAGAATTCAAGAATTCAAAAGGTAGATTTTCATTGATATAAATTAGTAAGTAATATGCAATTATCTACTAATTATATTATTGTTGTTTTTCTGACACCTGTATTCATGCAAATATTAACTATTAAAATTTAGCATCATATTCCTGTGTGTTATTTTAAATGCAAACTTGAAGAGTGCCAGAAAGAAAATAATGAAAAGTACCATAATCAGAGTAAAAGATGAAAGGTGAAAAGGAAATAATTTGCATCATAGAAAAATTTGAGGGAAAAACAGAGAATGACAGGGAAAAAAGAAAAATGATTCAGTTTTAGTAAAATAAGCTTAAAAATATCAAGCATACCTGATAGGTTACACAAAAAACTGAAAGGCAAAAAAATTTCAAAGAATCCATTAAACGAAATTGTTTTTTCAAATCCAAGTACGACTATGTAATTTGACTATTAAATTACATTCTTTTTGAAAGTTACTGATCTCAAGTAAGAAATTCTGCCTTTTCAAAAGGTAGGAAGTTTTGGAAATTACTATTATATGAATATTTCAAATGGAAAAAAGAGAATCTATTTACTTCATTCCGTTTTAAAGGATTTTGCATTTTGTCTGTATTTCACTCTTTGGAGGTAGAAAAAGATGTATCCAAGAGTGGCAAGTTTTTCTTGTATTTCAAGTAATCATGAAGAAAGAAATGCATATTAAAAATTTTAAATATTCAGAATTGCAGTCTGATTTTAAAAATCTATAATTATAAGTGCTGCAGAACAGAAACTATATATAAATGAGAAAAAATAATGCCATGTGGCGGTTGAACGCATGATCAGTTTTTAGTGATGCAATTTCTAACATCGTGGATTGGCCAAGGAGCTTTATGAGCATGATGATGGGAACATTTTCATTTGGCAGGAGCTGTAGCAAAATTTGAATATTATGGCAAACATTTATGCAGAATATAGACACTGCCACCAAAAACTGGTACATATTATCTTGGGTATAAAAAACAACTGAATAATTAAGACAATAATGGATATCATTAAGAAAGTAATTTTGAATAAATTTAGAATTGATATTACTTCATTGCTATATATATAAAACTCATTGCATATGAATTTTAAAATTTAACTCATGTTGAATTGAGAATTAGTGTTTGATTTGAAAATTTCCACAGTGCATATTTTCCATATGGGAATATTTTTATGGGGGGTTGCCCAGTAAATGACAAAAGTGGAGAAGGAATACAGACATTTTCAGTAGACTCTTATAAAATCAGACTCTAGCCAAAAATAATCTAAGGAACAGAGTAAAACCCATGCAGGGAAAAATAACAGATTACAGCTGATGATAAAGAAAACAAAACAAAACACCTGGGGCATTTTACATTGTTCATTCTATGAAAGTTTAAATTTCTTAGTCAAGAATGTAGCTATAATATCTTTTGACACCATCGTTCTGCTGTTATTGCAGTTCTTCAAGAACTATACAACTACTTTTTGCTTTAAAAAACCATTGTAGTAGGGACGCCTGGGTGGCTCAGTGGGTTAAGCCGCTGCCTTCGGCTCAGGTCATGATCTCAGGGTCCTGGGATCGAGCCCCGTATCGAGCCCCGTATCGAGCCCTGCATCGGGCTCTCCGCTCAGCAGGGAGCCTGCTTCCTCCTCTCTCTCTGCCTGCCTCTCTGCCTGCTTGTCATCTCTCTCTGTCAAATAAATAAATAAAATCTTAAAAAAAAAAAATCATTGTAGTATATTGAAAGCATATTTACCAGATATAAATTTTAAACTGACAACAGATAATTTTTTCCCTTTGGTTGATACTCTTTCTTAAAAGTACTCTCAAATGTTAAGAAATGATTTCTAAACATGAGATTTGACTTATTACTTTTAACCATGCTTTTAAATTTTATACTGCATTAATAGCTTCTGATATATTGGTTAAAAAAGGTTAACATTCTGCTACGTCTTGCTAGCTAAAGTTTGGATTTTTCTTTCTTTTTTTTTTAACTTTGGCAAGTTTTGTAACATTTACAAAATGCTACGTCACCATAAAGTTGTTTGGTTTTAATTCTAAATTTAAATTGCTTAAAAATTTACTATCTCTTAAAAAAAAAATTTACTATCTCTTTTAAATAGCTCAAGTACCATAGAGGTTATCTTGCGTAATCTTTTAATTCACTGGATTTTAGCTCTAACATGTTGAAAATATCCATAATAGGTTGAATAATGGTCCTTCTAAGAGATCTACATCTTAATTCCTAGAATCTGTATGTGTTATGGTCTTTCGTACTGCTGTTACAAAATACCACAGATTGGGTGGCTTATAAACAGTGGAATTCCCCCTCCCCAAACCCCCAACACTTCTGGAGACTAGGAAGTCTAAGATTAAGGCACTGGCAGATTAAATGTCTGGTGAGAGCCTGCTTCTTGTTTAATAGAGGATTGTCTTCCACCTCACATGTTGGAAAGGGAGAGGTAGCTCTCTGGGACCTTCTGCCCTCATGATCTAAGTACCTCCCAAAGTCCTCATTTCCAAATACCATCTCATCATCACATCAGGGATTAAGTTTCAACATATTTTGGGGGGACACAAACATTCAATCTATAGCAGTATGTTACCTTACATAGTAAAAGGAATTTTGCACATGTGATTAAATCAGATATTGTGAAAATTGATTATGCTGGATTAAATGAGTCTAATATAATCACAAGTGCCCTTACAAGAGGGAGGCAGTAGAGTTACAGGGAGGGAGAATAGATTCTCCCCCAGAATTTCCAAAAGGAACATTCCCGCTAACACCTCTGTTTTAAACCCATAAAAGCAAATTTGTATTTCTGGCCTGCAACACTGTAGGAGAATACATTTTTATTGTTTAAAGTCACTAGTTTATGATAATTTGTTACAGTATCATTTGCTACAATGAATAATATAATTGAAGAAGCTGTTGGCATCTCTGATTGCTTATAATATTAGTAGGTCATAATTAATGTTCTAACAATTTTGAAGACATTTTTTTAAAAATTATCTTATAAGTAGATGTTAATTTGGAGAAACCTGAAGAAAGCCTGATTTATTCTCCTCTCTTTTTGGTGGGCATACTCAAAATATTTCTTCTTTATTTTTGAAGTTTAGTAGCTGATCCAGAATGTTTGTAATTTCAGTCATTTAGTCATTTTCTCTGTTTTTCCTGAAACATCATATGCTACTTTAATATACAGATTTAGTTATTCCTAGATATCATCAAAGTATTTCTTCATATTGGAGTACAATTAATGTTTTGTTTGTTGGACTTTCTATCTTAGGGATAAATTATCCTTATGTTGTATTATCTTTGTTCTCTTTATCTTTTATGGTTTCCCTCTCTATTTACTATGGTTGTCAGAAGCCTCTATTCTTTGTCATTAATTTGATTTTCAGGTCTTCCTTGCTAAAGCTATCTTAGGCTGGGAATGATATCATGCTGGTATTTACTTGTATCCTAATTTTTTGCAATCACATACCTTTGTTTCATTTTCTTTGTTTTTGTGTTCATCTAGTCTGCATTCTTTATTTTTAGTATGCAATCTTTCTTTTATTTTTTACCTGTTGTTTTATTGCATAGTTGTCCTGTTATGGTCTAAATACTGTACTTAAATCAACAGGGCCATCTCTGTCCAAATATCATTTTTTTTCCTCTTAGTTTCGAATGTATTCTATCTCATGAGGACTTGGAAAGAGGACGGGCAAGAAGAAGTCAGTGGAAGCTCTGTGCAGCCCATGGAGAACACTGGTTCTCATCTGATGCTTGTTAAATTGACTGCAATAGGGTTTATGCCACCTTCTTGAAGCTGTTTCCCATGGGGAGATAACTGAGGATTTAAGTACTTTACTTCAGTGTTCAGTTTTACCATTATATTTGTTTTTCCCTAGTAACAATTGTTCTCTCCCCCATTTTTGCTTCAGATTTTGGGATATTAGTAAAAATCCATCAGGTAGTTTGGCTCATTTTGAGGAACAGATTTAATTAAAAATTACATCTATCACTGTTTTTTTTTTAAATTTTTAGATATTAGTATGGGCATTCAGTTTTTGTTCAGATTTTGGGATTTAGTGAAAATCTTTAGAACTGGTTGACTTTTATCAGGAGTAGGATTGGGCTAAGAGTTTTACCGCCCTTTTTTTCCTGTGTTTTGACTAGATGTGTACCACATTATGTTGTAGCTCTCACTATGGTTTTTGATGGTACTATTTTTCTTGCTTTTAAAAAAATTTAGTTGACAGAGGAAGATTCTGTGATATAGCTTTGTTTCCTCATTATTATCTAGAAATATTACCTAGAAATTCCCCCCCTTTTTTTTAAAAAAAAACTAATGTGTCTCTATTCTCTCCTTCCAACTGGACCAAAAAAAAAAAAAAGAGGAGAGAGAAAATCCTATGGCTATCTTATACATCACTATTCTTTGCCTTGTGCTATTTTTAAAGTTTGCACTCTCAAATATATACTGTAAAATATGAAATATACACCTTCAGCAAGTTATATAACTTTCAGTAAACATACATTAAGTATTTATTGTACAAATTATACTGTATTTAGTCTAGATATGCTGAAAATAAAAATTAAACTGTTTTCACTGGTATTATGATCAAAGGACTCAGGAATCAACAATCATGCAACAGGCCACAGTTATACATCCCAGTGAGGTTGCTGAGGAAGCTAAACTTAAAGTATTAATGGCTTAGGCATATATAATAATACTGGTAAGTGGCTTGTGTTCCAAACTCCAGTAGCAAGAACTCTTTTCTTTTCTTTATATATATATATATTTTTTTTTTTTTTAATTTGACAGACAGAGATCAACAAGCAGGCAGAGAGGCAGGCAGAGAGAGAGGAGGAAGCAGGCTCCCCGCTGAGCAGAGAGCCCGAAGTGGGGCTCGATCCCAGGACCCTGGGATCAGGACCTAATTTGAAGACAGAGGCTTTAACCCACTGAACCACCCAGGTGCCCCCCAAGAACTCTTTTCAAAAGACCTGACAGGTATATACCAAGCTAAAAGTCTAACTGCTCTTCTCCCCTCCACAATACAACGAAGAAAAACATTAAAGATTACCCCTCCAGAAGCTACTCCATCCCTCTGCCTCCTGCCCTAAGTCACAGCTGAGGCTCAACTCCTAGCACTTAGAGCCAGCTTTGTGAAAAGAGGGAAGAGATACTGTCTGCAAGGTCTGCTACAACCTATTTCAAGACCAAAACACTGGGGTAGTTCTGCCCCAGGCTAGTAAGTGGAGGCAGGCGAACAAGCTGACTCTGTTCACTCCTCACTGCTCTGGCCTAATAGAAGTACTATTCAGAAAGGACAAGTATGGTTTTTACCTGTCATTGCCTGTTTCCTCCTCTCTCTCTTTTTACCTGACTTGACCATTAATTAAGCATCCCCTCCACATTCTGGAATCCAGCCAGGTAAGCCTGTTGTGTAGCTCCAGCGCCATTAGGTAGGTTTTTAGGAACAGATGGGTGGTGGTATGTTTTCCAAACTACAAATCAGTATATATGACATAACAAAAGATTTGTATGCTTCTTTTTTGGTTTAAGTAGCAGTTTAGAAGATAAAGGGGCTGAAATATTGGACTATTTGTATCATGGCAATGGCTTATTGGGATAGAAGAAAAGAAAATCTGAAATGTGTATGCTTTTAGAAAAATCTGATAATTAGAGTAATTAAAGGTGGCTGAGGTGAATGGAAGATACACAGCCATTGTTTTATATGAATTTTAAACTTAATTCAGAAAGTAACAAATTATAAAACATCTGGGGTGTTGATTCAAAATAAAATATGCAAAATGTTGAATAATTTAGAGTCCCAAAGTCAAAATAAGGAGTGACAGCCCTGATGATGGCATCACTCAGGGATAAATTTGTGGGGGAAAAAACAGTGTTGCACTTGAGATAGAAGGATTTGGGAAGATAAGGATTTGTGACATGGAGAATAAAATTCGTTTTAGGAGGAATGAAGAGTTTGGATTCGAAGATTAGAAAGGGACATGAAGAAGTTGAAAGTATACTGGTTTATAGCAATCTGAGTTCCAAGCACTGGAGTGTTGAGGGGTAAAGTGGCTCAGACAGGTGAGGTGAGTGGACAGAAGAACCTCAGAGGCCCGGCTTCAATCTCAGCTTTCCACAGGAACATAGTATTAGATGATTGCTATTGTATATCAATTGCTAAAATATACCACAGCATTAACCAATCAAGCTATTCCATTGATAGGTCAAAAGGAAAGTAATTATTATACATCCGATCTTCAATATATATTTCCATCATTAATAATTACTACTTACTTTGAAGACAGAAAATGATAGTTTGCCACTTTTCTCGATAGAAGATAAAAGGAGTAAAATTATAACAGAACTGAGTTAAAAGCATAAAGCATCAGCTTTTTGACTATGTGGTAAACTAAAATGGAACATATGGGATGTGAAAACCTAAGTTCAATGCAAGCCCACTGATACTGAACAGATGAAACATATGTGTTATGGCTGCAAACTCCCTTTTCCTGGCTCATCCAAATCAGCATGGATTGAAAGATTGTTTGGTTCTATTTGAAATATCTATCGGAGCCAGGTAGATAAACCAATGTGAGACTCAGGCGGAGTGCAGAATGAGAGGGAGGGATGGGGGCTGGAGAGAGGATTGTGTGGTGCTGCCAGAAGGGATTCAATTCGTTTTTATAAAAACGCTGTGTCTGTCAGAGAAAACTTGTGCAAAAGCCAAATGCAAATGGTGGGCAGCCAGTTTGCTCTCTCTGCCTTAATTCAAAACTTGATCTTTAAAAATCATACAAATTACCTGTGGTCTAATAAAAATATTGCAAAAAAGCAATATTAGCTAACTAAAGTCCATGAGCCAATTGAAATCTTTTTTTTTCTTTTTAATCAACAAGGTGGAACATCAGTGCTCTATGAAATCAATATAAAAGCAAACGATCCCATTCTTTTAGGCTAAGTGTTCAGAAGATCCGAGCTGCAGCTACCTTAGCGCCCCCCGCCCCCGCACTCCTGCTGCCCTGCCCTACTGGCTCTCTCTGGGTTCGATCTCCCTCCTGGCTCCGGAAACCAGAGAGAAATCAGAGAGTAGAGGTTAATCGGCTTGCGAGACCGTGTAGAGGTTAAGTAAGGACATTGGAATGATGAAATCCACAGAGAAAAGCTGGGCCAATGTATTACATTGGCTACATATGTACAATACTACATACTACACACTACATACTACATATGTAGTATGTATTGCATTCTTACAATAGAGTAATACCCATAGAAATACACCCCCTCATCGCTGCTGCTTTCAAATACCATTTCGTCGTGTTTCTTTTTCTTTCTTTCCTTCTTTCTTTCTCTTTTTTTAGCCTTTTCTTATCTTTTTCCTTTCCTTTCCTTTTCTTTCTTTCCCCTTTTCTTTTTCTTGCTTGCTTGCTTGAGGTTGATAGCTTCTTATCACTTGGTAATTGACTTTGAGTGCCTAGTGGATTTAGTTTTTGTTTAAATTGTGCCTGCCCAGAGAAAGCAATGAAAAAGAAATGAGAAAACAGATAAGATGGAGGCAGAGAGAAGCTGCTGCCCCCGAAGTTATACTGTTGACCTGTGAATAACAGCAGGGGTTGACGTACACTCGAAAATTCACATATAACTTTGGACTCCCCGAGTACTTAACTACTAATAGTCTACTGTTGACCAGAAACCTTAACAATAACCTAGTCAGTTAACAGGTATTTTGTGTGTTCTATGTAGTATGTGCTGCATTCTTACAATAGAGTAATGCCCATAGAAAATACAATTGAGTAATACCCATAGAAAAAATGGTATTAAGAAAGTCATAAGGAAGAGGAAATAATACCTGCAGTACTGGACTATATAAAAAAATCTGTGTGTACATGGACACATGTAATTCAAGGGCCATCTGCAATTACCTAAGAGAAGAGAGGGAGATGAAAGGCCTGGTACCTTATACCTATGACATGAGAGATAGGGATCAGGCATTTGGGCATGTGGGTAAGAATTGTTTATTGCTGATTGCCTCCCACTTCAACCAGGCATAATGGCAAGAAAGCGCTCGTTGTCATTTATAACCACTCACCAGTTATGATCTTGGCTTAATATTGTTTTCCTTAAATTACAGCTTTTTTTTTTAAATCATAGTTTTCAAGTACCAATGAAAAAAACAGCCGTATTTTTGTAAAGTATTTGGTTTTAAATTTCTACTTTATGGAATTAGAAAGATGATGTACAAGATGAGATAATCTCCGAATTGGCCTAAATTTCATATGTGGAAGGGGAAAAACCCATGAGATGCATATATAAATTTTAAATAGAGAAAGTTTTATTTTTCAACTATTACAGGAAAAGCTTTGAGCTACAGATTAAAAAACCAATTCATTAATTAAGACAATCAGCTTCTTAGTTAAGGAAAATAAAGTAGTTTGAAAGTCAGACTTAAACCTTAGTTGATTCCTTTTTCTAGTTTGTAAAACTATCTCCTGTTGTAAAGGTAGGAAAAAGTTATTTTTCCTTTTTATAAAGCCAATCAACTAACACAGTTGGACAGCCTGGTTGCCAGGTGAATTTAGGATGAACCTATGTATAATAAATGGTGCTTTCAAAGCCTCTTAGTTGAGGACCAGTCTTTTATCTTGAGGGCATGTATGACATGAGATGTATCTCCTTGGCTATAGAAAAGGATGAGATTTCTTTCCATCTTTGCAATCTCTTAGAAGATTGCCTATGATGTATGCTTTATTCTGGTTTAATGTTTCTGTGGTAATAAAAATGTTTCCTTTTTCTATAAACTTTGTGGAGAAAATTTCTGAGTTGGTAGAAGATTTTGCTTTTAATTATATTGCCCCAACAACTTCAATAATACAAAACATATTTTCAGAGCATGTTTTACTTCATCTGATATCATATACTTGGAGCAAAGGTGGAAACTGGCAGCCTGCTTAAAATAGATCACTGTGTTTTCTTACAATTGGTTGTTCATTAAGAGGAAGCATTATGACTTTTAGTATCCTCAATTTTATAAATGCCTTTTTATAGTATTTCTGCTTGCTTTTTATAAAGTGAATATGGAATAGTCTTCTTTGGTTACAGAAGATTTCTGTATTGACAAAAAATTAGTCTGAAAATATGACTATATATGATTAAAAACAGATCACCAGAATGTATTTATTAGGTGAATATTCAATTATAGGAGCTTACTTTTATGGTAATAGGCTGTTTTTTTAATGGAAATTATATATATATATATATATATATATGTCTTTACATATATATGTATTTATATATATATATCTTATCTTTTCATATATATGTATATGTCTTTTCTCATTTCATTATGTTTTCTTTTTGTTCTTTCACACTCTTTCTGTTTCCCTTCCCTTGAGTGCTTTCACAATAACAGGTTTATAAAGTAACAGCCACCCTCTCCCTCTGTCAATACTCCCCTAACTTACTGTCTGAAATAGATTACATCAGTGCCAAGCTGGTAAATAAGAAGTAAAGCTTAGTGACCTCTACAAAATCAGAGAGTGTATTCTGATTAAAAGATTGTGCTTTCCTCCTTTACAAAGACTAGCAAAAATCTAGATTCCCTTAATGGCAAATATACATGATAATACTGCTCAGGTAAAGAAAAATAGGTTTGAGTAAAATTTGCAGTCTGAAAATTTATTTTGTGGTGCTATTTTAAGAATGTGTTTTAGATGAGGCAATGTTTTAAGTATATATCTACATAGTTCTACATAGTATATATCTACATAAGAGATGAATAAATTTAAAAAAAAACTAAAATTGTGTTGCTTTTCTTTCATTTTTGGATATGTTCATTTGAGAATCCTATCTGGGTCTATAATATTAGTGTATTGAGTCAATCTCTCACTCTCTCTGTGTGTTTTCTTTTTTCCCCTAAAAAAATGTATCTTGTAGCTAATTATTAGATTGGGGAGTGTTTCATTCAATGCACATATCATCCTTTTAATGCTATCTAACCCAAACATTCACAGAGGCAGAGGAAGAGACCTGTCATAGACTAGGCACCCACCTTACCTTTTTCCAAAATTCACAAAAGAAATGTGGTCACCTTCTGCCTGATCTCCCTGTTTTTACTTTGCTCTCCTATTTTCAGGATAGCATTGAGATGTTAAAAGGGAAGTGAGATCATGTTCATTAGTCCACTCAAACTCCCTTTCTCACTGGCATAAAAGCCAGTGTTCTTCCTGAAAGACTCTGTGATCTGCTCCCCCTACTACCTCTATTACCTCATCTTCTGTATCTGTCCCCCTCTGTCTCTCCTCTCTGGCCACGCAGGCCTCCCTGTTGTCCTCCAGCATAATGCACTTGTTCTCCGTGCCCTGTCCGGAGCCAATTGGATGACTCACTCCTTCACCTCATTCCCGTCTTCCCTTAAATGTCACTTTTAATGGCCACTTTAATTTAAAAAGACAAGTCTTTTCCCCCCAAAGTCTGGATCCTGATCCCTACACTTCTTTGCTGCTTTTATTTTTATGTTTAACATTTTCCACCGTGTATGTACTAGATATATCGCTTTTTTTTCTTGGTCATGATTCATGTCCTCCCAACAGAATATAAATCTTTGAAGTCAAGTATTTTTATCTGTATTGTTTTCTGCTGTACCCTGAGTGCCTAGGGCAGTGCCTGACATACAGTAGAGATGTATTTACATATTAAATGTACTAGTATGAATCTGTATATTTTATTCAAAGAAATGCATTCAGGGACAATAAGCATTGACTCAAAGGCACCATGCACAATTACTAATTGACTGAAACCAGGTTAAGGTAAATGAACAAAGTCAAATGTTACTTTATATACAATAATAACTCCAAAGGTGGCATACCCATCCTCAACTGAAGCTTCCTTGGGGTACTCCTGGTATTGTAACATGCATACTTACTCAATAACATTTAGTGAGTCTATATTATGTTTCAAGTCCTGTTCAAGATGCCAGCACTGAGCAATGAACTCAATAGGCTAGGATCCTGATTGTTTGAAACTTGTCTTCTAGTAGAAGGAGACAATAAGTCACTAAGGGCAAATGCTGTCAAACACAATGGTATCATATTGAGTGTTGTTATGAAATAGAAGAGGAGCTTTCTGTAAAATTTGGTGCCCAGGGAAGAATTTATTTTGGGGAAGGAAAACATCATCCAAGATCTGAATGAGAAGAATAAGGCAGTCTACAAAGATCTGGAGAATATTTTTGAAGACCAAGGAAATAGCCAGTGTCAAGGTTTGTGGTTGGAAAGAGCATGATATGTTGGAGTAACTGAAAAAGGTCAGAATAAATGAAATTTAATAAAAAGGGACATTATATGAGATAAGCTCCAGGAGACAAGCTAGTTCATATTTAGTCTTATAAGCCAGAATAAGGAAGCATTGATTTTTTTTTTTTAGCATGAGAATGAACTGATATATTGATATGATTTACTCAACACAGTTTACCCTAGTTGTTTCCTGTCATGGTATCTAGAGGCTAGGAGAAGAAGGAGACCAGTGCAGTGGTCCAATATAAAAATTATGGATCCTAAAAGTGGGTTGCAACAGTGAAGATGGAGAAAAGTAGGTGGATTTGGGAAATGATCTGGAATTTGAGTCAACAGAAACTATTAATGGGTGAAGGCAGTAAGTACTAAGGAAAATTTCAAAGTCAGTACTCCTGGATGGTGTTGCTAAGAGGCAATAAGCAGAGAAGACTTTCAGGGGAAAGACCCAAGAGTTCTGTTTTGAGCATGTGCATATTGCAATGCATGTGTTAGTCAAGGGGACATGTTGGGATGGCAGGTGAATATGTGAACAAGAGATAATTATACAATTGGAGAATAACCATCATATAAATAAAACTTATAGGAAGAAGTCACTTACATGTTGCTCTTAACAGATTGAGCCAGTATGTGGTGATTGAGTAGTGAAGAAGCCATCTAAGTTTCCTGGGAAGGAACGGCTAGTGAGGGGGAATGAAAACTTGCAGGGTGTGACATTAGAGAAGACAGGGAGGGAGCTTTTCAGTCTGCTGGATGTTTGAGAGTGGTCCTCTGACATGAAGACAGAGTGGTGATTACTAAATTTGGCAACACAGAGGAAATTGTCTGACCAGAAAGGCGACACTGAAGTGGTGGGGCAGAAAGCCTGTGGATAGAGACAATCACGTGCTAAAATTGTTGGAAGAAAGAAATTATTGAAGTTGACATCAATTAATGAATTTTTCAAAACTTCCAGTCTTGTCTATGGACATTAATTTCAGGATTTTTTTTCATGACATTAATCAACAGCTGTACTCATAATTATCATGGATATTCTACTTGCAAATGACAGAAACTGGCTTTAAAAAAAATCAAAGAAAACCTTATATGTAATTTTACTTATAAAATTAAACATTTAATCAATTAGTTGCAAAATTCAGAGTTATGAAACCAATTATATTTCAAAAGAAATTAATTTTTTAACAAAATGAGAGGGAGTGTCTTCTTGTGGTTTTATCAGTGTATGTATTTGTAGATGTAGGGAAATATCAAAGAGTAATTTTCAAGGACACTTTGAATTTATAGTATCTGGAGGGAACACTTGTAATTATTTCAATACTTGGCAGATGGTAAACCACAGTAAATAATTTTGCCATATATATATATATATATATATATATATATATTTTTTTTTTTTTTTTTTAATAATCAAGACAGCGCTTTAAACCTCCCACTTGCTGTGGTTGGTTGGGTTCCTCTGCATTCCATTGTGGAGACCATGGGCAGAGTGTCAACAAAACGCATAGACTTGCTCTGTAAAGCAGGGGAGAAGCCAGTACTTAAGCGTTTAAACTTAACCATTTTCTAATACTGAAAGCTACAAATATTCCGATTTCAAGCTCATCACAGCAGGTGTTAAATAAGGAGGGGGAAGACAAAACCATCGTGTAGTAATTTGGCCCTCATGACATGCAAAATATGGTGTTTTGTTTCAAATATATGTTATTTTCCTGCCTATAGTCCATCTTCTTAGGAAGGTTTCATTAACTATTTTAGTTGAAAACAAGAAAACTTCAACAATACACTTGCTAAAAGCTTCATTTAGGTTCTTGTGGATTTTATGGAGGCATTCAACATAATACATCAGAAATAAAGACTTTACAAACAAAAAGCATTTTCTGCCTTTATCTTTAAAGATCACAGCTTGAAGATGTTTGGAGCACAGCAAAGCACAGCACAAAGTGTTTTGGAGAAAGTTAGTTGCGTAGGTGGCAAAATACCCGTCCATCGGGGGGTTGATAACTGCTGTATATTAGCAAAATGAAATTCCCATTCATGTCCTTATTGTAAATGTGTTTTCCTTTTTCTCAAAGTGGATGTCTTTTTAAATATTTTAAGAAAAAACACGTTTTTAATACTGAAAAATGTTGCTTTAAGAATAAAATTACATCATCATTCAACATAATACAAATGAAGGTGAATGGATACGGTCTAACGCTTCTTCAAGTACAAACTGAGTATGTTAGGGATTTCTTCTAAAGATGGACATGCAAAAAAAGATATGAGTTCTAGAATTTTCTTCTTTCCCCATTTTATTCCCATAAATACTTTTTAAGAAACTATATGTTATAGATACTTACACTGTCTCTGTGGGTTTAGTTTTTTTTATTAAATTCAACCACTAATGTGGGACAGTCTTGTCAGAAGATTTGTCAATGTTTTACCAGGACCCATTATTTTTTTTTTCAATTTTTGAAACTTTATTTTTAAATTATATAATCAGCTTTTTATTGGACAAGTTTTGAAAGAAAGAGTGAGAAAGAGAAATTCACTTGTAATTCTACCACTTAGAGAAACCCAGTGTTGAAATTTGTGATCTACTATTTCTGTCTTCTACACTTTTTTAGGACCCATTATTTTTTAACAAATATCTTATATATTGTGTAAAACATTATCACAAAAAAATAGAAATACAAAATACTCCCAAATCCCTTCCAGCAGAATATGATTCTCAAAGCTTCTTCTCACCCTTACATTCCTCTTCAGTTTTTTTCCCCTAAACCTCTGTTTGTCTGTCTGCATTTTCCTTCCCCTGATCATTTTCAGCTGAAGCAGACCAAGGCAGAGAAATCATAAATTCTGATTTTTACCTGAAGCAGCTCATGCAGTTACACCACAGGGTCCTTTTGAGATGCACTAGGCAAAAATTTGAAAACTTCTATGATTAGTTTGTAAACAAATTGTAAGTCATTTGTGGATTTAGTCAAATAGAAACTGTATTAAAATAGTGATTTATATCAATAAGGATAAGAGCATTCTATGCTAAGCAGAATAAATGTCTGATCATTTCTTAATGGAAAACCTGAAGCAATTTTCTGATAATTTGAGTGCTTAAGTGTTGAATCACATTACCTTAATCCTCACTTCATTTCTTTTAAACTGAATAACATTTTTTTCCTTGTTGAAGTGTACTTATTAATGTATTTGCCATTTAAAGACTTGATTGAGGATTTATGAGTATAGAGCACCTAAGATATCTGGAATCTGTTTTATTAATTCAATAAGACTCTATAATATGTAGTTTCTTAGCTTTTCAAGTTTTCTTTCTAGAAGACTAAATTAAGTCAATTTCGATTCTAATGTTATCCATAGACTTCTTTTCCCCACAAAGAGATAAATGAAATGGCAGCTCAGCCTCTCTGTAAAGAAATGAATGTTCCAAGTCATTCTTTTCGTTCTTCTTTAGGATGGTTTGGATGTTAAAGATTTATTATGATTTTTTTTATTGCCTCTTGATAACTTTCTAGGGAACTTGGGGTACACGGGCAGCTTCTCTTATTAGATTACTTCATCTCTCCCACTCAAGGAGCTACTGTTTACTCACAATGATGACTCCTTCCTCTAGGTATGCTGCATGGAAAAGGCTTGAAGAAAAGGGTTGACCTCATGCACAAGAAGGGATGAAATAATTTAAAAACAAAAAGCTTAGGTGATTCTCTTTTTGTTTTGAGCATCTCCCAAATCAACCATTTGGGAGGAATAGTAATAATCGTGGCAATAATCACAATGTGCATATGTGCTTTATAGTCATCACCAACTTGTTTGACTTGGGTTTAGAGTAGTGTTTTTAAGATTATTTATCTATTTATTTGGGAGAGAGAGAGAGAGAGAGGGAGAAGGAGAGGGAGAGAGAATCTCAAGCAAACCCCATACTGTGAGCTGGGCTTGTGACAGGGCTGTCGTGAGTCCTGAGCTGAAACCAAGAGTCTGATGCTCAACGGACTGCACCACCCAGGCGTCCCTGTTTCAGAGTAGTTTTTAAAGCAAACTGGTTAATGTGAGATGCAGTCACCAAGGAAATTGAATTTTCCCTTTTCCCTTTGTAAAAAAAGAAACATCAGTTTGCTTCATTCATGCTGTGATGAAGTTCTGACTCAAGCCAGGTAACTCCAGGAAGTCGGCTGTGGTTTGACTTGTTTTCCTTAATTTAATGATTGCAAAACCTTACTGTCATTCAGTTTACAAAATACTTTAGAGCCACTTCAACATGGTGAAATGATCAGGTTGCATATGTGTTGTTATTCTCAGTGGTATAATTAAGATGTGAACCTAAGTCTTCTGACTCAAACTTTGGTGGTTCCCCTTCCTCCACACACATTATAACATGTCACCTGATGCATGCACCAAAGGACAAATAAATGGACTGGTCTCTCCACCACATAAATCTGTTGTAGAGAGCTCATCATGTTTGAATGCCCCCCAAGAGGACAGAAAGTGAGGTATGAGGAAGGTGCTAGTTAATGTTACCTTTAATCTTGTCCTATTTCCTGACCTAGTCTGTGTTACTTTCTAAAATTCCAAGTGCATGGTGGTGCTGTGGCCTGTCCCCTAAGGAAAGTCAGTCATTCATCTCCATGCTTTTGCTATGCTTAAGGTCACTGGTGGGTGGGGTTTTGTGGAGAAGATTAACATTATAAGTACTTGTGGTGAGCAATTTCTTTACCTTATGAGAGTTAGGTCCATTATTAAACGAAATGAGACTGAGACAAAGTGAAAGTTATTTAAAGTTTTATTTTATGATAAGTATTAGAAATCAGATTGATTGACCAGGGGAACGAGACTGAAACAAAGTTAAAGTTATGCAAGGCTCTATTCTATTCCAAGCATTAGAAGTCAGACTGACCTGCCAGGGCTGTCTCTGAAGAGAGTGACCACCCCCAGCTTACAGGCTCAAGAATCGACTGACTGACCCGTCAGGGCTGCCTCTGAAGAGGGAGACACCTCCCAATCTTACAGGCTACCTTTTATTTGGTGAAACTGCAACCCATATCTTGATATCTCAACCCACTGGGTTTGTGTGTCTCTTGCTGATTGGCTAGTTCCATCTGGTCTGGTGATGTGTTATTCAAGATTACCCCATACCAGGAACTGTTACAAACAGTACTTTTTGGGAAGGCTTAGTCAGTTAACATATTCAGTGTGAATAATAAGATCATCATCCTTCCCAAGATGGAGTCATTTAGGTTTGGGCAAGACCTTCTCACTGTTACAAACAGTACTTCATACTGATTAGATGTTTCCATCTGGCCTGACTTGTCCTTGTATTCTGGGCTTTACTATCAGGAACTAGACGACTACATTTTACTGGTTTCCCAGACTTGTTTCTAAATAAGTTTCGGGGGGTTGGGTGGGGGGTGGGAGAGGAGTCAGTTTAAGTTTATTGCACAAACAACAAAGTGGCTATTTACCCAAGATGGAGTCGCTCTGGCTAAATAGGTTCTTACAATGAGACTTTTTTTTTTTTTTTTTTTGGTGTTTTTAAATATATAGGGATGATTTGTGTTTTGCTCTTTCTGAAAAATAAATAATGCTGAAACAAACTGTGTTGTGGACGTGGGGTTTTCAGACAATCCAAGTGAGAGATAGGAAGCAGGTATAGCTCACTTCTCTAATATGCGATCTTAGTAGAATATGTCATTTAGCTAGTGGAAATCCTAGAAATATAAAACTGCTTCTTCTTAGGAACCACTTTTTCTCTTTCTCTTTTTTTTAAAGATTTTATTTATTCATTTGAGAGAAAAAGAGAGACAGCAGAGCAGAGGTGGGAAGAGGGAGAAGCAGGCTCCCTGCTGAGCAAGGAACCCCATACAGGACTTGATCCCAGAACACTGGGATCATGACCCCAGCAGAAGCAGATGTGTAACCCACTCAACCACCCAGGTGTCCCCTCTTTCTCTTTTTAAACTAGTATATTACTCCGTTATCAATGCCGTCTGTTATAGTCAATGTGGAGGAGAGCAGGCACCAGGCATGTGTGTAGCAATAAGGAATATGCGAAGAGCTAACTCAGAGTCATTCTCTCTGGGAGGTTGGTCCATAGTCCAGTTTGCCAAGGAGTCATACTAGCAGTAGAGCTGCCTTAATATAGAAAGTGAGTTTGATTCCATCTCGGGAGGCGAGTAACCATGTGGTTAAGAACTTAGATTTAAATTTCGACTTAACTCTATGACTTACTGCCCAAGGGAGCATGTGTAATTAACTTCTCTAAGTGTTTCTGGACACTCACACACACACATTTTAAAATTATTGAATGGGGCGCCTGGGTGGCTCAGTGGGTTGAGCCGCTGCCTTCGGCTCAGGTCATGGTCTCGAGGTCCTGGGATCGAGTCCCGTATCGGGCTCTCTGCAGGGCGGGGAGCCTGCTTCCTCCTCTCTCTCTCTGCCTGCCTCTCTGCCTACTTGTAATCTCTCTCTGTCAAATAAATAAATAAAATCTTTTAAAAAAAATCTTTAAAATTATTGAATGGAAGGGGAGCATGGTGGCTGTAGTCATTTTAGCTGGCCTGCCATCCATTCTTTGTGCTCCTCCACCGAAGGGTCCGTCCCACCTCCCCTTGCTCTGAGTTGGACTCATGAGTTGCTTTGACCAACAGCATGTGGCAGACGTTACCCTGTGCCAGTTCCAGAGCTAGGCTTTAAAGGGTCGGGCACCTGCATGGTTCAGCTGGTTGGATGTCTGCGATCTGCTCTGGTGGACCCTGAGTCCCACACTGGGCTCCCTGCTCCAAGGGGAGCCTGTTTCTCCCTCTGCCTTTGCCTCCCTCTCTGTCTCTCTCATGAATAAGTAAATAAAATCTTTTTAAAAAATAAAATAATAAAATAAAATAAAATAATTGAACATCACATACATTCACACTATTCAGGAATCAAACTAATACAAAAATGTATAAAACTTCAAGTCTTATTTTTATCACTGTACTTGATTACTCCTTCCTATTTCACTTCAAATATAACCACTTATATAACATTTTGGACTTCCTAGTGCTAATGTAAATACAAACATAACTATTATTTTCTTCCCTGGCTTATGCTAGAGATAGAATGACAATTTGCTAATCTGAATGTGTCTATTTTTTTTTTTTTTTTACTACATCTTAGAAAATTTGGCGGATTATACCTTCCTTTGAATATGGGAGGATTTGTGTTTTAGGTGGATGCAATACTATGGATTTTGAAAGCTACATATGAAGGAAGGTTTAGCTTTCTTTTGGGTTTGTGGGATACTCACGCTTGGACTCGGCTGCCATGCTGTGTGGAAGACAAGCAACCTAAGAGGTGAGGAACCGTGGCCTCCAGCTCACAGCCCTGCTTAGTTCCCAGCTGACAACCAGTGCCTACTTGCCAGGTGCTGTGAGTGTGCTGAATTGAAAGCAGCTACTCCAGCCCCCAGTCAAGTGATTTGAACTAGTGTTGTGTGGCTTGGCAATGACCTGTCTTTGCTGAGTCTTGCCCAAATTGCAGAGTCATGCAAAAAATAAATGTTTAAGTTACTAAGTTTTGAGGTGGGTTGTTAAACAGCATTGGAAAATTGGAATAGAGTTATGGTTTATTTTACCATTTTTCTGATGATGGAGACTTGGATTGTTCATAATCATTTGCTATTTCTAACTGAGCTACAATCCCCTACATTCTTCATATCATATGTGAATATGTATATTTCTAGAATAAGTAGGATTTCTGGCTGAATAGGTAAATACTATTTTTAATAGTTTTGTAGATCTTGCCAAATGACTTCTATGACAGGTTTTTATTAAATTTATCAAGTAGGAATAAAAACAGAGTTTCTTTTATAATAGTATCGTGAGATTAAATGACATAATCCATAGTATAGCAGAAAACATGGTGCCTAGAATAGTAAATACTCAAAAATGTTACAAGACAAAATAATCCATGGTAAACTGTTTTTTATAATATTTTCTTAAAAAGTAATTGAATAATTGAAATGAAGAC
Organism: Mustela nigripes; assembly: GCF_022355385.1. Taxonomy (NCBI): domain Eukaryota; kingdom Metazoa; phylum Chordata; class Mammalia; order Carnivora; family Mustelidae; genus Mustela; species Mustela nigripes. The sequence goes on from NC_081561.1 coordinate 98,188,267, forward strand.
TTTGCTACTTTGATTTCCGCTTCTTAAAATGATGCTATCACTGAAAATGTTTTGAGGGACATTTGACATGTATACTTTTAATCTTTTATATCACCCTTGTCACAGAAATAAAACATGGTCCTATTTAAAAAAAATAGCTTTTTCCTTTTGAAAGATCAGTTTTCTCTCTAATGAAGTGATCTTATTTTCCTCTTATGTTTTGTTAAGTCTAGGCAATATTAAATATAATAAATGTTCTAGTAAATCCTCCATAATCTAATAAGCATTAGAATAAGAAAATTAAAGGGGGCCGTGTTGTGAAGAAAATTTCTGAGCATATAATCAAGTGTTTTGGGTAAATCCGCAATTAATTGGTCTTATTATGCATATTCTTCTCCAACTGAAAAGAGAAAATCTTCAGTAATGAAAAAGTAGAGGGCTAATTTAAGTCCAACCGAATCACTACTACAAAGTTTTTCAACTTTTCTTTTCCTTTTGTTTATTCATTTTTGTCTCACACGTTGTAAAAAAATTAATTTGCGGGTCTGATGGAGTAAACAAAATTTTATATTGTTTCATTTTGCACTTAGACTATATTTTTCTTATTTGTATCAGATTTTATATTGACATCCATAGAACTTTATTTATTTCTTTTCTTTTTAAGTAATAGATAAACTTTGGCACTCTGCAACTTTCTATCCACTCTCGCATACATTATATCCTTTGACACTCAGAACTACACTGCGAGGTAGGTTTATTTTCCATATTTTGTAGGTGATAAGCCAAAGGCTCAAAGAGATTTTGCGAGCGCTGGGTAATCTGATACTAGGTCAGCTTTCCCTGATACAGCACATTATACCTGGCAATTCTTTGTAAGCAAATAGAAAGGGAGTTTAAAACAATGCTGAGTGTAATAAAGCAGACATTCCTCCAACCCTTTTCACCCCATCCAGCGCATTTATATGTTCCACTTAGAGAATGAACCACAGCAATGATGGTTTGAACTAGCTTCTCCATAGCGACCATCCCATCATTCCACCATGCATGTGTGCCCTGCACGTAAGAGCTCTTCCCCCAAGTCCTCTTTGGTTACACTGTATTTTCCTTCATTTTTACTTCTTTTATTTTTGTTATTTTCAAGGAATAACCTCATTCTAGTCTCTTCGTAATTTCAACTAGTCTCCTAATTTTTGATATGAAAGCTAGGCTATTTTTCAATCTTTTGTACATTATTTTACAAAAAAAAGCTTCAGACGTCTTTTTCAATTAAGATTGTAGCCCCTAAGGTTTTCCCATATGAAAATGCGTTTCTGGACTTGCTAGTGATCCCAGTCAAGACTACATCTTCTCTTCTGTTTCTAGTTCTGATTTGTTGCACACGTGTTTCTTTTTAATTCTTTTTCCATTACATAGATAATCACTGTAATGAATTAAAACAATAAAGCAATATATAAAGAGAAAGATAAAAACACTTTGTTATTCCTATTTCCTTTTCCTTATCTGATTTCCAATCTGTGATCCATTACCCTACCCAAGATAAGTATGATTAGCAGTTTCACAAGCATTTTTACAGTCAACTTGTATGTGTTTACATAGGCATTTGCATAGGTATGTGTAACTATTATCTTGGGAAAATTGTATTAGAATGTATTTATCCTTTTGTAACTTTCTGTTTTCATTAAAAATTGTCTTGGCATTCTTCTCATAGCACTAATATGAATTTCTCATGTTTTATAATGGTTGTGACAATTTATATCTCAGGTGGTATATATTTTTATAAATAGTTAAGGGTTTGAAAATCTAATTGTTCTGAAACCCAAACATAAGGAACAATAAAAGTCATGTAATGGCAAGCAGGGTTGAGAAGCTGTTGTTTTGATTCACCACAATGAATGTTGATTCGCTGAAAGTTGGTTAAAATATAAGCTTCTGTATTCCATAATATGGAAATGCCATAGTTTATTTAACCCACACCTATTCTTAGTTCGTTGTTAGTAATGCCGCAAGGAATACCTTAAAATAAATCTTTGTGCTAATGTCCAAGTATTTCTGAAACTCTGTTTCTATAGGTGATGTTCAGGCTTTGAAAGGTATATTTCTTTTAATTTCATAGTTTCATAGTTAGAAAATTGTAGAGTTAAATCAACTCTGCATCTATTTGTACCATGGTTATAGAAAATGATAAAAATATCACTCAGGTTCCAACCCTGTTAATATATTTGCAACTGTATCTGAATAGCATTCTATAAATAACAGAAGATTACCTTGGTTTGATGAACAAAATGTAATGCTCTATTGATGGTGATCTAGAAAAACTTTAGAGCTACTTCATTTAAAAATAAAAAAAAAAAAGAGATTCAGGGTTGCCTGGGAGACACTTAGCCAACTGAGCCAGACTCTTGATTTTGACTCAGGTCATGATCTTAAGGTCATGGGATCGAGCCCCATGTTCAGCATGGAGCCTGCTAAAGACTCTCTCTCCCTCTTCCTCTGCCCTCGCATCACACACACACACACACACACACTCTCTCTCTCTCTCCCTCTCTCTCAAATAAAATAAGATAAAATAAGATTCAACTGAAATGATTTAAATGAAACTAAGTCTGAAAATTTTAATAAATCATCTGCATGCATCCATATACTTTGCATGTTGGAATAATATTTAAGGAAAACTTTGGTTAACTATTATTTTAGTGTTCATCCATATTTTTGGCATTGTTTACTGAGAAATTTTTGTGAAAAGGGGATTCTGAAATTTCCAGCAGAAACTAATGGTAAAAAAGAAGACAAGTATATATAATCAAGCACTAAATAATTCCTCAAAAATTTTAAACAAATGAAAAGGAAAACATTTGTATGGGTTTTTAATAGAGAATTTTCTTTTTAGAATATAGTTATGAGTAGCCTAGATAATACAGTAATTGAGTTAACATAAGCCTTAAAGTCTCCCTCACTCTAACTCAATGAAGTCACAAAGATGCCTAATTACTTTCTCAGAAATCCAAGACATTTCATGGCTGAACATAAAGATAGATTCTAATTTCTTTTTTATATTTACATGCTTGCTTTTAGAATATTAGTTTAAAAAACAAAACAAAAAAACAAGAAATAGGGGCCCTTGGGTGGAGCAGTCAGTTAAGCAGCTGACTCTTCGATACTCTCAGGTCATGATCTCAGGGTCATGGGATTGAGCCCTGCCATCAGGCTCAGAGCTCATTGAGGAGTCTGCTAAATTTTCTCTCACCCTCTCCCTCTACCCCTCTCTGTGCTCTCTCTTTCTCTCTCTCACTATCTCAAATAAATAAATAAGTCTTTAAAAAAAAGAAAACCCAAAATATAGTAACTATGTATCTACTTGAATCAGTCTCATAAATTTGAACATCGTCAGAAAACAATATATTTTCTCAACTTCATTGGGTCAGAAACTTTATTTTGTTAATTCAGTAAAAAGGGTCAACATGTAAAATGATTCTTCATAACAAACTCACAAAATAATTATGTACAAATTACTAAATAAAAAGTTCTGTTGAGTAAAGCATTGTTTCACCTGGTTTGTCTATGAGAGTGTCTCTGGTAAAGATTAGTATTTGAAACAATATACTGATCTAAACTTAGAGAAGATGACCCTCACCAATAGGGGTGGGCATTGTTAAATCTATTGAGGGATTACAGAACAAGAGAAGGACAGATTCTGTTTCTGCTTGAGCTGAGACATCCATCTTCTCCTGTTCTTGGACAAATGTGCACCTGGTTCTTGGCCTTTCAGATTCAAGCCAAGATTTACTTACACTATTGGCCCCCCTGATTCTCAGGCCTCTTGACTCAAACTGAACGACAGTCCTGGCTTCCGTGGTTATCTAGCTTGCAGATAGCCCACAGTGGAACTTCTTTGCTTGCACTACCTCGAGAGCCAATTCCTACAATAAATCTCTTCTCTGGAGACCCCAGACTAATATACTGTATCACATTTAATTTCCACAGTTCTACAGTTCTACGATTGCCATGATTAACCTCATTTTTTTAGGTAAGAAATGGAACCCCCCTCCCCCAAATTAAACAACTTCCTCAAGGTCACAGAACACATAAGGCAACAACTAGAATGTTAGTTCTTTAAGGGCATGTACTTGGTCTTATTCACAGTTGCATCTCTAATGGGCTACATAGTGGGTCTTAATAAATATATGTTAATCATTCTAATCTTTTAATGTTAAGGCCAGGGCATTGACTATGATACTGCATCAATGTATTTTTTTTTTAAGATTTTATTTGTTTATTTGACAGAGATCCCAAGTAGACAGAGAGAGAGAGGGGAGCAGGCTCCCCGCTGAGCAGAGAGCCTGATGCGGGGCTCAATCTCAGGACCCTGAGATCATGACCTGAGCTGAAGGCAGAGACTTAACCCACTGAGCCACCCAGGTGCCCCCCAATGTATTTTTTTTAAAAGACGGAATAAATATTTCCAGCTATTAGAATAGTCACCCATTCACAATATCAAGATGCCAAAATAATAATTATGAAATCAACTGATAAATGATATTGAAGTATATTTATCTAGGTCAATAGGAAGACTAAGGAATTATATGTGCTTTGTAGCATATCTCTCAGATGGTAGCAAAATAACCCTGAAAAAATCTTATTTTTCCAACTTAACGCTTTATTCAGACTATCAGTATCTTTGTTTCACGACAATCAAAGTAAGTGTATTATAATTTTCCTTCATATGCCTTATATTTTAGTCTTTTTTTTAGAGATTCACCTTAAATTTTGTTTTATAAAGATTTTCAAGTATTCTTAAAAGAGAAAATAGCCATCACCTGGATTTAACAATGATCAAGATCTTGTCATACGTGTTTCCTTTATTTAAGCTTTTTATTTTCCTGAAAAAAACTTTTTTTTAAGATTTCATTTATTTATTTGTCAGGATGAGAGAGATCTCGAGAGAGCATAAGCAGGTGAGTGGGAGACAGAGCAAGCAGAGAGAGAAGCAGGCTGAGCAAAGAGCCTGGATACAGGGCTCAATCCCAGGATTCTGGGATCATGACCTGAGCTGAAGGCAACCACTTAACCAACTGAGCCACCCAGGTGTCCCATTCCCTTGAAATATGTTAAAGCAAATCTCAGGCCACATACCATTTTATCAAATACTTTTTTAGATTCAAGAGACATCTTGAAGATCAGTTGCTTAGGCAAACAGATCAGAACCAATCAAATCTGTTGCTTTGTTGGATTCTAAGTCATATGTTTCTGACTCATTTCATCCTCTTCTGTAGGTAGTTCTATGGTAGTAAATATAGGCTAGCCCTATGTTGTAACAAACAACTGCCTAATCTCAGTAGACCAGAAATTGCTTCTCTTTTCATGGTCGGTAGATTTGTGGCAATGGACAAATGATGTGGTTAAAAGAGAATGTGTGAAATGCAAAAAGATGTGTTACAGATGAGCACAGCAAAAGTTTTCAATAGTTAAGTATCATGAATCCTTATATAGTATTTTAATATTGGGATATTTGAATATAGGAGGTACAACAGCTGTTGCATCAGGTAAAGAACGAAAGATGTTATAAGAGCAGGATATACTGTCATGAGAGAAGTGGACCAGAAGCAAGATCATGGCTCTAAGTCTCTATGGAAAGAGAAGAAAAACTTTCAGTAAGAATGTGAAACGGGTCTATATGGAGAATACGGAGTTAAATATGTAAATGCTTTTGTTACTTCTATAGATGCTTTGGACCTATTCAGTAATTCATTGTTTCTAAAATCTCATTTAGACATTCCTCTTCACATATGTAAACTCTGGACAAAACCAGCAGCCAGTCCGTTTACTATGTCCCAATATTATGGTTGGTGTTCTGGAAACAGGCTCTTCCATAGTGATTTCTACTGAAAGGATGTCTGACTTAATTAGACTATGGGTCTGCTAATATTTCTATCTACTGAGTAGAGCAGGTCAGAAAAGTGGTACTATAGGTGAAATATCAAGCCCACATTTTTTTTTTTTTCTTTAGGGATACTTATTAAAGGGGTTGGAGGAAGAAATGTAAGTTCTTCCCACTCTCTATTTTGTCTCTCTTTGAACAAATAAAAATAAATGGCCATTTGTTTAAGCATTTGCAGGTACATTTTATCTGAAAAAAAGTGATATAGTATGTATCTATCTCATAGTGTAGTTGTAACTATTAAATATTATATTATATGTTATATATTTATTATATTTCATATTATAATTATTGTATAATTAATTTAATTATATTATTATATATTATATATAATGGTTGAACACTGGTTCGTTGTAAGCACTTAATATTTATATTGAAACAACTATCATTATTATGATTGATGGAAAATACTTTAGATATGTGAAACTGATATCATAATTCATTCTTTGTTTTATGAATATTCATTAATTGTTACTTGTCAGGCATTGTGCTATATGATGGAGCTGTAGAGATCAATGATAAAATTACAAGGGGAAATAGTATAGGTTAAAAATTACTAGAATTGCATATAGTAAATGTAAAAATCCAAGTAAATGCAAGGATTTGTGAAAGGAATGATGGTAATTGGGACTCATATACAGAAAAAAATGAGTGTTGTTTATATACAGATCTATTGCTTAGAATTTCTCTCAAAGTTTTGGTTTTGCTTTTTTCCTTTTTCCCAGCAGTGGTTTAAATCTAACTTGTTCTGGATTGTTACAGGATTTTTCATTTATTCATTTCATTCTCAATTGATATTGCCAGTTTTACTAAGGTTGAGTAAAGAATGAGGGAAATTATATCACTGTATCTTGTAAATTTACTAATTCCCCTGGGCATGATGATGTGCCCAGAGGATAGCAGTTTCTTAACCTCACACAATCTTAAGTTGAGTAAAGAATGAGGGAAATTATATCACTGTATCTTGTAAATTTACTAATTCCCCTGGGCATGATGATGTGCCCAGAGGATAGCAGTTTCTTAACCTCACACAATCTTAAGTGTATTTTGTCTTGTTTTCTGGCTTCTTAGTAGCTTTCTGCTGAGAAAACAGGAAAGCTTTGTTTCACTTGGTTCTTATTTTAGTCAGAAACTGGATCAACAGGACATTACATCTGTATTGCAGATGGTTAAAATTTTAGGGTGAATTTCAGTTCCATTTTCTCTTCTTCATTCACCTGGACAGCTAACTTTGAATTCTTTGTTCCTTTTTTTTTTTTTTTTTAATAACAGCTTTATTGAAATTTAGCTGATAAACAAGAAACTGCACTTATTTAGTGTGTACAGTTTGATGAGTTTGAACACATGCAAATGACAAAGGTGTGAGGACAATTAAATGGGAAAATTCCACATGTATTCTCACGCAAACACATATGCATCCATACATATGATAGGATTACCTTAAGAATTAAATTCACAAATGTATATAACGTATTTAGCATACTCTGTTAGTACATGCTGAATACAAGGCTTTTAATTATTGTATATATGCCTGAAAATAGACATAGTGACCCAGAAAGGGTACAAAGAATAAAAGGATAGGATATTAGGTTGAGAAAGTTACTATTTATTTCTATTCTGCTGACAGTTTTCACTATAAATAAATACTGATTAATATGATCATGTGTCTTTGTTTTTTAGACTATTAACATATTATATTGCATTGATTGATTTTCAGATATTGTACAGGCCTGTGTTCTTAGGAAAAGTCCCACTCAGTTGGGAAGTATTATTCATTGTATGTATTGGTAGATTTGATTTGTTACTATTTTATCAAGAATTTTTGAGTCAATAATATTGAGGAGTGTTAGGCTATAGTTTCTGTGTCTTGTAATTTCTTTGTCTAGTTCTGGTGTCAGAAATAGTGCTCGCCTCATAAAATAATTTTTTTTTTTTTTTTTTACAAGATACTGTTTAAATCTGCTACTGTTTCTTCTTTAAGTACTAGAATTCATCAAGGAAACCATCTGAACCTGGATCTTTTTCCTTGTTTTGAGAGTTTTTAAGAAGGAAGTAAATTTCTTTGACATAAGATAATCCAAGTCATTTATTTCTTCTTTTTTTTTTTTAAGATTTTATTTATTTATTTGACAGACAAAGATCACAAGTAGGCAGAGAGGCAGGCAGAGAGAGAAGGGGAAGCAGGCTCCCCGCTGAGCAGAGAGCCCGATGTGGGGCTCAATCCAAGGACTCGGGATCGTGACCTGAGCTGAAGGCAGAGGCTTTAACCCACTGAGCCACCCAGGTGCACCTC
>NC_081561.1:98196573-98203157 GCF_022355385.1 Mustela nigripes
AGGGGAAGCAGGCTCCCCGCTGAGCAGAGAGCCCGATGTGGGGCTCAATCCAAGGACTCGGGATCGTGACCTGAGCTGAAGGCAGAGGCTTTAACCCACTGAGCCACCCAGGTGCCCCTCATTTATTTCTTCTTAAATGAGGTTTGGTAGTTGGACCATTTTATATATAAGTTGTTAAATTTATGGCCACAGATGTGTTCATGGTATTCCCTTATTATCACTTTTATGTATGAGGGTCTGTAGTGATGTTTCTGTTGTCAATTCTGTTATTGATAATTTGTATATTCTTTCTTTATTCCTCATAAATTTGATTAGAGAATGAACAGTTTTATGGATTTATTTAAAAAAACTGAGTCTTTTATTTCATTAGTTTTCTATATTTCTTTTCATTTATTTACATTTTTATATTTATTTCCATCTTTCATGCTTTGTTGGTTTAATATGCTATTTTTTAATCTTGTTTCTTCAGGTGGAAGCTTACACTATTGATTGGAAACACTTCTTTTAGAATGCAAGCATTTAATGTGATATGTTTCCTCCTAAGCCCTGTATTAGCTATATCTCATACATTTTTATATGTTTCATTTTCTTTTTCATGCAGTTCAAAATATTTTCTCATTTCCTTTGAGAACACTTCTTAAACATATGGGATATATAGAAGTATTTGTTTAAATTGTCACTACTTGAGAAGTTTCCAGTATCTTTCTGTATTTCTGTATTTGATTTCTAGTTTAATTCTGTCATTGTCAGGAAATATACCCTGCATATTTATTATTCTTTATATGAGTTAAAGTTTGTTTTATGATGCAGAAAATGCTCTGTATTTGTGAATGTTTCATGTTCAATTAAATAAATTTGTTTTAGAGATTAATCTAATTTAATTTAATTTTTAAAAGATTTTATTTTTTATTTGAGAGAGCACAGAGCAAGAGTGTGAGGGAGAAGCAGACTCCCTGTTGAGAAGAGTGCCCAAGGAGGGATGAGGGGCTTGATCCCAGGACCCTGGGATCATGACCTAAGCCCAAAGTAGATGCTTAACCAACTGAGCCACCCAGGTGCCCCTGTTTTAGAGGTTTAAATGTTAACTAATTCAAAGTGGTTGTTAGTCTTGTTCAGATCTTGTCCTATATCCTTGCTGATTTTCTTTTTCTTGTCTTCTTTTTCTATTCATTACTGAAAGAGGAGTGTTTTACTAGTGTTTTACTAGTTCCCTAGTATGATTATATTTGGCTATTTCCCCTTTATGTTCTCTTAATTTATGTTTCATATATTTTGAAACCATTTTTTTATGTGTCTGTGCATTCATGATTGTTGTATCTTACTGGCAAATAGATCTTTTTCTCCTTATGCAATGACCTGTTTTTTTTTTCCTCTGAATTTTCTTTGTTTTGAGGTCACTTTGTCCTGTGCCTATACAGCTATTCTAGCTTTCTTTTGATCTAGGTTTTCATGTTATATCTTTTCTCATCTATCTACTTTTAACTTCCCCATATAATTACATTTGAAGTAAATTTATTGTAGACAGCTCATTATTGGGTTATATGTTTTTTTTAATCCATTCTAAAAATGTCTGTTTTTTACATGACATTTCAGGCCATTTGCATATAATGTAATTACTAGTATTGTTGGGTTTCAGTTTTCTGTTTTGTTATTTATTTACTGTTTGCTCTTTTTTGTTTCTCTGTTGCTCCTTTTTTTTGTGCCTCCTTTCATATTTTTAGTGTTTCATTTTAATTTTTTATTGACTTTTTGGCTATATCTCTGCATTATATTTTTAATGGCCATTCTAGAGATTATGCTATTCATATGTAACCTTTCATAGTATACTTGAATTAATATTTTACTACTTGAAGTAAAATATGAAGTCTTACAATCATATAGATACTTTTGTTCTCCTGTTTTGTGTTTTGGGTGGTATAATGTATTATATCTATATGTCTTGAAAACCTCATCTTTAAAGTTTTTCCTATAACTTACCATACTCAATAATCAAGCATAGTTTGAAGAATCTAAGAAAGGAAAAATCAAATTTATTATATATACTGAGATAATTGCCATTTCTGTTGGATTTTTCTATCCTGGATTTCTATGTTTCTCTCTGTATCATATCTCTTTAGCCTGGAGAGCTCTCTTTAGAATTTCTTTTGCAGAGGTCTGCTGGTGACAAATTCTCTTAGTTTTTCTTCATCTGAGAAGTCTTCATCTGGTCATCCTTCTTGAAAGATATTTTCATTAGAAACAAAATTCTCAGTTGACTTTTTTTTATTATTATTATAGTACTTTGAAGATGTTTACTACCATCTTCTGGCCTTTGTGTTTTCTGGTGAAAAAAACCCATGGTCATTTGAATTTTTGATCCTTTTTGTGTAATATATCGTTTTTTCCCCTGGCTTTTCAAGGTTTTTTCTTCTTCTTCTTCTTCTTCTTTTTTTTTTTTTTAAGTATAGGGAAGCCCCAATGTGGGGCTTGAATTCATAATCCTGAGACAAAGAGTCACATGCTTTACCAACTGAGCCAGACACATACCCCATCTTATTCTTTGCTTTATAGAAATTTCATTATGATGTGTCCGGGTGGGTTTTCTTTGAGTTAGTTCTGTTTGAGGCTCACCAATCTTTTTTTGTCTATAAGTTTATGTCTTTCACTAGCTTTGCAAAGTTATTGGCCATTATTTTACAAATAATTTTTCTGCACAATTTCTTCCCTTATTTAGGATCTCAATGACATAAGTATAAGACTTTTTGATATTGTCTCATAGACTTCTGAGTTTTGGTGCCTGTTTTTTAAAAAAGGCTATTTTCTCTTTGTTCTTAACACCGGATAATTTCTATTGATCTTTAAGACTGTTGACTTTTCTTCCTATATCTTTGTTCTGCAATTTAGTTCATTCAGTCATTTTTTAAATTTTATTTTTCTATATTTTATCATGTTTTATATTTTAGATCTGATCTTTCCATTTGGATCTTTAAAAATACTATTTATCTGATGAAAATTTCTCTCATTTAAAGTGTCAAACTTTGTGTCATAAAACACAGAGACAATAGTTGATTTAATTTTATTTTGTGAAATTTAAGAAACAAAACAGATAAACATAGGGGAACAGAAGGAAAAATAAAATAAGAGGAAAATAGAGAGGGAGGCAAACCATAAGAAACTCTTAAATATAAGGAACAAACTGAGAGTTGCTGGAGGGTAGGTGAGTGAGGGGGAGGTGATGGGCAGTAAAGAAGGCACTTCTAGTAATGAGCACTGGGTGTTGTATGCAACTGATAAATCACTGAATTCTACTTCTAAAACTAATAATACAGTATATAGTAATTAAATTGAATTTAATTAAAAATTTTAAAAAGAAAAAGAAAAAAATTAAATTTTTATCCTGAAGTTCTGACTTTTGAGTCTTTTTAAGTTGTCATCTGCTGACTGCTTTTCTCCTTTAGAATTAGTCATATTTTTTTGTTCTCATTGTTTTTAAATAATTTTGAATTATATATTATTATTAAATATTATTTATATTATTAAATATTTATGTTTTAAGACTCTGGCTCCTCTTAAGTTCTCCAAAAAATGTTGTATTATGTTTTAGTAGGCAATCATGTTGTGTTCGTATCACAAGTTCAATCTCTTCCATGAACAGTAGTTCCAATGCCAGTTTAGTTTTCAAAGCCCTTTCTATATTTCTTTTTGTTTAAAATGTGAGTATAGTTGATACACAATGTTATATTAGTTTCAGGTTTACAACATAGTGATTCATAACTCTATACATTAAGTTGGGCTCATCACAATTTTAGCTACCATCTGTAGCATTGCATAAAATTCTATTACAATACCATAGACTATATTCCCTATGCTATATCTTTAATTCTTATGACTTATTCATTCCATAACTGGAAACCTGTATCTTCTACCCTACTTCACTCATTTTGTCCATCCCTCAATCTCCTCCCTCCATGCTTCTTTCTGTATGATCTGTACATCCATAGCTTGGAAATGAGTCCATAACTTGTGCCCGTTTGAAGAAGATTTAGGATTCCCCTTCTACAACTTCTTCCTCTTTGGAATTTCTCTTATACCCTCTGGGTCCCAGGGGCTTCTTTTCCCAGTCCTCAGTCCAGGAACATGGTATTTCTTTCTGAGACTCAGCTACCCATGCTGCCCCACAGTTCTGCCTGAAGGAGGTAACCCTGGGGCAAAACAATGACGGAAATTAGAGAGAAAGAAAAATTCAGAGATTCTTTCAACACTTTTCAGGCTGTAGGAACCTTTTTCTTTTTCTTTTTTTCCTGGTTTTCTGGTTAGAAAGATGCGTTTCCTATCAGTTTTAGATACCTGAGCTACCACCACCACTATTGGGTAACTTCATGAATGGGACAGAGGGGAAAAAAAAAAAAAAAGACTTCCCATATACTCTGATTCACAGGGACTTCTTTCCCAACCCTCTGTCCAGAAAGACAAGATTTCTCTCTGGGTTTTTGGCACCCCGTGACGCACTGCACAGTTCTGCAATGGGGCTCTTTTTGAGTCAAAATCAAGATAAAAGAGGAAAAAATTCATAAACTTAGCCCTGTTATAGATTATTCTTCAAGTATTGTCTCCCCTCTTCAATCTACCTGTTATTAGTAACTGTTCAGAGTTCTCAGGTAGTTGGTCTTTATATTTTGTCCAGAGATTTGTAATCAGTGGAGTAGATAGGCTGTAATCGATTCATTACCTCTTGATCAGCCTTGGAATTCAAGTAACCTTGCTTCATGATGGCAAAATGAGGGTTCAGACGCTAATATAGAGAATCCCAAAGCTCTTGTCTCATTACCATATTCAGCATTTTACATATAAAGGATAATCTTTACTGTAATTTCATACACTTCATGTAAAATTAGGTTTGTGTCCTATTATTTTGATTGTGTTATGTAGAGATAGATGAAGGAGAACAAGAACAAGAGCAAAAGAAAGGTCAATAATAAGGAAAAAGAAAGAAAGGGAGATAAAAGAGATCAAAAGATAGGTGGTTGTCAGTTATTGTACATACTAAAAATATGCACTTGTCTTATGTCTGGATTAAGGTTCAGGGAGGAAACAGATATACAAGGGAGTAATTGAGAAGGTTTTAATGAAGGTATTATTTTCAAAGGAGTAGGCAGGGTAAGGAACATAACAAGGGATATTGAAACCCAAAGGGAATTGCAGCAGCTGGAAGCCATTCTTAGACCAAGACTTGAAGTGTCAGGAGGAGGCACATATATTAAAACTCACAAGAGAAGACATCGTGTAGACAGGTTATATAATTTATTGGAATTTTTGGCCATAGTAGAGTAATGTAGCCTCTGTTAGGGAGGGTTGAGGTAGTAAATATTCTGTCTTCTGTCTTCTCCTGTCTTTTTTTTTTTTTTTAAGATTTTATTTATTTATTTCACAAGATTTTATTTATTTATTTCACAGTCAGAGATCACAAGTAGGCAGAGAGGCAGGCAGAGAGAGAGGAGGAAGCAGGCTCCCCGAGGAGCAGAGAGCCCAATGCGGGGCTCAATCCCAGGACTCTGGGATCATGACCTGAGCTGAAGGCAGAGGCTTTAACCCACTGAGCCACCCAGATGCCCCTTCTCCTGCCTTCTTATCTTCTGCTAATGTCTCTCATTGTCTGAATTCAAACATGCTATTCTTTAGAGAACCTGGATGAGACAATTCCTGCACATCACCTCTCCAAACTCACAGTAAGTGGAAGAGTAGAAAGTGGCCCTATAGGACAAATGGAGACCATCAGCTCCTTTTGCCCATCAGGCTTCAGTCCTTTTGAACAATGGAAGAACACAGTTGTCTCATTACAGAATGATTCACTATAATCTTAACCTCATTTTACGTAAATTAAAATATTATATTGCCTGTACCATTCAGATATGATAGAAGAAAAAAAAGGGAAATAATTTACATGAAACATGATCACTAAAGTCTCCACTTATGTAGTTAATCTGAAGATCTAGATTAATAAATAAATAGAGTTTTTTTTTTCTTCCATGACCTATTGTGTTTCTTTTACCCTCTACCACCATGTTGACTGGTTGGATCTTTAATCTGGTGAAACTATTGAAACTTTTATTGCCAGAGTATCCAAGTCCTGTATTAGTTCCTGCAGTCCTCCATTATCTATTGAATATGGAAATACTAAAAGATGACCTAGTAAGTGCTTTGGATTTAAGAAATAGTTACTTTAAAACTTACTGTGCAATTTCCCTTTGACAATAAGGATAAATCACCATTCCTAATGAAGTTTTATACCAATTGGTTTAGTGGCATGAATAACCAATGTGCATTGTGATTGGTAGAATAATGTCCCTCCCAAGATGTCTGTGTCCTTATGGAGTATTATGCCTCCATCAGAAAGGATGAATCCCCAACTTTTGTAGCAACATGGATGGGACTGGAAGAGATTATGCTGAGTGAAATAAGTCAAGTAGAGAGAGTCAATTATCATATGTTTTCACTTATTTGTGGAGCATAACAAATAACATGGAGGACATGGGGAGATGGAGAGGAGAAGGGAGTTGAGGGAAATTGGAAGGGGAGGTGAACCATGAGAGACTATGGACTCTGGT
>NC_081561.1:98203257-98231885 GCF_022355385.1 Mustela nigripes
GAGCATAACAAATAACATGGAGGACATGGGGAGATGGAGAGGAGAAGGGAGTTGAGGGAAATTGGAAGGGGAGGTGAACCATGAGAGACTATGGACTCTGAAAAACAACCAGAGGGTTTTGAAGGGGCGGGGGGTGGGAGGTTGGGGGAACCAGGTGGTGGGTATTGGAGAGGGCACGGATTGCATGGAGCACTGGGTGTGGAGCAAAAACAATGAATACTGTTACACTGAAAAGAAATAAAAAATTAAAAAAAAAAGATGTCTGTGTCCTAATACCTGGGGAATATGAATATGTTAGATAACATAGTGTAGATGGAATTAAACTGACCCTAAAATAAGAAGACTGTCCTGGACTCTTTATGTGAACTCAATGTAATCACAAGAATCTTTAAAAATGGAGGAAAGAAGCAGAAAATGCGAGACAGAGGGAGATATGACTATGGAAGAATGGCTAGAGATATGCAGAATTGTTAACTTTGAAGATGGAGTAATGGATCCATGAGTGAAGGAATATATGTAGTCTCTAGAAATGGTAAATATCAAGAGAAGGAATTCTTCCCTAGAGTCTCTCTAAAGGAATGTGACCCTGCTGGCCTCTTGATTCTAGAACCATGGGATTCACATTGGACTTCTAACCTACAGAACTTGCAAGATAATTAATTTGAATTATTTTAAGACATTGCACTGGGTGTGGTGCATAAAAATGAATCTTGGTACACTGAAAAAGTAAAATCAAATTTTATAAAAGACACTAAATTTAGTGATTTGTTATGACAGCAATAGAAAACTAATACATGCATTCTCAGTTCCAGTTTAATGGACACATGATTATGTTTCCTGATGGAAGCATTGTGCTCTTGAGGAATAAGTACTCCAAATGCACTGAGCCCAAGGTTGTGAAGGAAGGAATAAAGAAATTCCTCCAGTGGAATGGGCCATTCTGACCTCCACCCTTTGATTTCCAGATCCATGCATTCTTTTGGAAGAATAGTGTCATATATTAGTTGCTAGCTTAAGGCATTTTCCACAGTCTGTTGAATAATATCTCAATTTCTCCGTGTTGTTTCCTAGATGACAAATTCTGGAGATTTCAATGAGCCATTCTATATTTTTATCAATTCAGCTACTTCCGATGTTGGTACACAAAAAAGACCAGGGAATACTCTAGTCATAAGCCCATTGCATGGCTTCTTTATAGTAAAATAAATTCCTTGCTTAAAGGCTCTTTGGTATAGTATCTCAAGGAACTGTGTAAATCTGAAAATGCTGATTGTGTTAAAAATTTTAATATGATCAGATGATGATAGAGAAGATGGATATAAATATGAAATATGCATCTCTTCCCATGAAGAAAAATTAAGGCTCTCCCTGTTGCAGAAAGATGGACAATGTAATCAACATGCCTCAAAGTATCTGGATGACTTTGACCTGGAATAATACCATAACATAAACTTAGCAATTTCCCTTGCATTTGGCAGTTTTGACACTTCCAGTATTTAAACCAGACTTGTTGAATCCATGAAGAACTTCTGCCCTTCCCTGTGCCTACTCATTATCCTTTGAACTATATGTAAATGTTGATATTGAGTAATATTTATGATTTGTGTGAGTCTGATTTGACAGTCAACTCTTTGTGCTATCACATTCATCTTCAAATATTCTTCAATATAAGCTCTTGATCAACAGGTTAAGAACTGCCTCTGTTTAAGTATAGACTAATACCTCGGGTCATCTCTTCCCAGCTGTCAAATGAACAACCAAATACCTATATGGAATTCTTCCAACCAGGAGAACACTCTTTTATTGCCATATTTCATACCCACCCTAACTGGGGAGGTAATGCAGCAACTATTCACTTCCAGCTGATTCCATGTTATCATGAAGACTCATCCATTTTCCTGGCCTGCATTTTCCTTCCTCTGTTCCAGGAAACTCCCCATGTGGCCATAAGTACTCATTAAGTTTAATTTTGCATTCTGGAGCAGCCGGGGCCAGGTGCCATAAACTGGGATGCTGCTCTGCACATTAAATGTGATTTGATGGATCAGTAACACTATTCCAGATGGGGAGTTTAGGTAGCATAGGTATTTGATGTGCCATGATCAAACACTGAATTGCCACTAGAAATTGCTTTTCAAGTAGGGAATAATTGTGAACAGAATATGGTATGGACTCATTCTAAAACTCTATAGAGATTTACACATTGAGGGCCTTATTGAGTTTGCAAGAGGTTCCTTAGAATCTGCCCAGATACGGATGTGTTGAGTTATAAAGCCCAGGAGTTAAGTACTTAGAACATTGTGGGGCCCCTTGCCCTGTGAGTCTGGACCTACTGGAAAAAGTCTTCTTTTTCTTGATGTTAAATCCTCAAAGGTGGAGTTCTTATGGGTTACTTAGTAAAAAAGATTAGAAAAATCTCTGACTACTGAATTTCTAAAATGTTTACAGTTTGGCAGACCCCTCTAGTGACTCTCTGCTTCAGCAGAGACTCCAGATAATTATAGGTTTCTCTCCTAATTTATGTCTTTGTAATGAGCCACTGTAATGTGGGATGGGATAAGAAGAGTTTTTGTTTCTGAGAGACTCTATAATGACATGGAGCAGGAGAGCTGATAGTGGCTTGAGATATGATATGGAGGATATACTATTGCTGACATAAGAAGACAAGGTGCCTTTGATTATCTTTACCAAGTGGGATGTAAAATATGGAATTTCCTAGGTTAAAAGCTGCCTGTTAGCTGCTAGGGGCTACAATGATTTGCTTTTTTTGTTTTTGTCCCAAAATTGCAGCTTAAATTGGTATCAGCACCTGATTAAGATACTATTAATTCACAGTTATTGTTTATAAACTGGACCCATCTCAATTTTCCAGTGGTCAAAATATACATTAACAGGGATATGAGATTCATCACCACCTCTACATCCTGTGAGTCTTTTGTAGTGGCCCTCATCTTTGCCATACCCCTGGGAAGGAAATGTTTTACTCTACTTTTCTCAGTGATGTGGGTAGAAGATAGTTCTAAGGACATCTTTCTGAGCCTTCCCATTATAAAAGGAGTCATCACTCTATTGACTCAGTAACCAATGAAGAGTCTGTCAGTTACCAATTGTATCTACTCACACTATGAATTCTGGGTTGGGGAAATAACTACGGAGAGATGAGGTGAACTGAGGCCAAGGATCCATCACCTAAGTGCCATAAGCCCCCACTCTGACCAATTGTCCATGAGGGCTTTTTGCTGTCTCTGGATATTGGTAGCCGCTCAGAGCCAATATCTAGTATTCCTTAGAAGGTCTGGGTATTGCACTTCCTTTAATGAATAGACACCTTAGCAAATAGCTGATTGTTTGTTTGGAAAAAGCTTTTAAGAAGATTCAAAGAATCTATAACGGCAAAGTCCTTCATCAAATAAACATATCATCCATATCATCCCTTTCATAGGCGAGGGCTCAGATTTGTAAAATGGGGAGGAAACTGTGAGTTCCCACTACTGTATTTAAACTTACATTTTTATTTAGTAAATCTAGAATTTTTCCACTAATTTTCAATGAGAAGTATCTTTATAGGGTTGGTAGTCTGACTGTTCATTTATCCTAAGGGACACCATGATCAAGCAGCCATTGCCACAGAACCCTGATGTTCAAATTGCTCTAATTACCACTCTTTCCCTGTGGCCTCAATCAACCTTTTATTTTGATGGTGACTGTTGCTTATCTAGCACTTATCAGCTCAGAAATCCTATTATTCTCATTTATATCAGAGAAATTATTTTCTCTGTTCATTCCTCCCCCCATCACTAGTCTTCAGAATTTTCAAGGATGCTGGTGGCTCCTCAACAATGCTTTTCTTCATGTCTCAATGTTGTAAGTGTCCTATGGGCCCTTCTACAAAATGAATTTAAGAAATGATTTATTCTGTTATACATAATAGATCTGTTCTATCTCCTTAAGCCCTAGAACTTCTTCCTTCTCAGTATAACAAGGGAGTTCTGGCATCTCAGTCTACTGCAGACACTGTTGAGTCCAGGTTTCAATTAACCAACCCAGTAGACTATTGGCACTACTAGTGCATTGGCTCTGCCAACACATTAAATCCTGAATCCTAGATAAGTGTATTGACTTAAATGAAATTATCCCAGTATAGTATTTAAATCCTGTTTTAACATGTTGGGAATTTGCTGCCATACATGTTCTCTGAACTCCTACACTTATAAATTGACAAGATCCTACCAATTTTGGTTTATAAGTGGTATCTTCAAAGAGTACATCTTGTCTATTTTCTGGCCTATTCTGGATTCTAATTATATTTGTGGGCATGGAGGTGAGGAGGTGGTAAGGGAGGCTCCTGAGGAGAATTTGTGTGACTTTATGACAGATTCTTCAGTTGAAATCAGTGTATGATTTTCAGATAGGGAGAGGAGAGACTCTTTCTACTAACAAGGATGCTTCTTTAGCATAAGGGCATTGAAAATTGGTGCTGCAATACTGCAGCTCTTTTTTATTGCTACCTGAACTTGATTTTCATTCATAAGTGATTTGCTGTTAAAGGCAACACTAGGGGCACCTGGGTGGCTCAGTGGATTAAAGCCTCTGCCTTCGGCTGAGGTCTTGATCCCAGGGTCCTGGGATGGAGCCACACATCAGGCTCTCTGCTCCATGGGGAGCCTGCTTTCCACCCCTCCACCCCCCCGCCTTCTTCTTTGCCAACTTGTGATCTCTGTCTGTCAAATAAATAAAATCTTTAAAAAAAAAAAAAAAAAGGCAACACTATATTCCCTTAAAGCTGATACAGTTTTTTTGATTTTTCCAATTATGTTTAATTTTGTATTGGTGACTTTCAACAAAACTTTACTTTGTGTACTTTCTCAAGGGTAATCAGAGCAGCCATCTTACCCAACAATCTTGTAACCACCATTGTCACAATAGTGGTCATATATGTCAGTTCCTTAATCCTCCTGTGCTTTACCTTCTCCTTATTTTCCATTCCTACTATTACTAGTGCAAAAATCAAGCGATTCTGATGCCAATACATGCCACGAACTACCAGTGTCTCATTTCCCTGGTAATGTAAATGCTGATGACCTTTGCAACCAAATCTCTGAATTCCATTTTGGCATTTGTTTTCTCAGTCCACTTCTGGCAAAAAATATTGTATTAATCAGGATCCTATCAGAAAGGAAAATGCACACTCCAAAAGGAAAGACAATTACATAAAAGTGGGAAGATGAAGGAAATGAACAAGGGATTCCAAAGCAACCAGGATATAGCAACAGCTGGGAGCCATTAGCAACCTTTAGTTGGTAGAGCTGGAGGAAAAAGCTTTTATGAGAACCCATGTTTTAGAATAGAATCAGCCATATAAGAACTTTGGTCTTAGGTACAGAAATATACTTATTGTCACACCAAATCTTGTTAGTAGGGAGCAGAGGGAGTACATTCTCTGACTTATTTTCTCTGACAGATTGCTGGAGCATCCCATTAAAAAAACCCTACCAGAATCCAGAGGACAAGAGGGCACATATGATCTAAAATATCTTGGATGGATGTCAAGGCAGAGAGCACATCACTGGGTGGAAGAAAAATAGATGTTGAAAGACAACCAGGATGCCATTGGATGTAAGACACACTCTTGACTCAGAGATATTCAAATGGGAAAAATGCCTTAAATATGCTTTTTAAAGTTAAGAGGATATGATAATTCAGAAAGAGATAAGAATAATAAAACTATTTAGAAGGATAAAAACTATAGAGCAAGCCCTTGAGGTAGTTGTTTATTTCAATGGTACATTAAATTTGGTATAATGCTTTCTGATGGTAGAAGAAATAAAACTGTTAAAATAAAATTTTAATTATTTGATTTTAAAATGAAATAAATTAATCTGTATTTTTAAAGATCAATTTCATGAGGACTGCATTCTGTAAATCTTTGAGGGTATAATGATTCTAGTCTTCAATATAAAGGAAATCCTTCAAAATAGGAATTTGGGCATGAAAGCTTTTTCAGCAGAAAAAGAATGGTTCTAGGCAAGACTAAGGAGATTAACTCTTGTAGCTATGTTTTTTTTTTTGTTTGTTTGTTTGTTTGTGTTTTTATACAGTATTAGAAGAGATTGTTGTTTGGCTTCATTTTTGCCTAGCTCAAGGCAAAATTGAAACTACCTGTAGTTTATTACTTTAGCCTCAGATTTTCTTAATTTTACCATTTTCCATCCATATGGCACTTGTCCCAAATTGAAAAATTGAAAAAATGAAAAAAACAAAACAAAACAAAAAACCTCACAGATTATTTTTATATGATATTTTAAATAAAGCCCTCAAGAAAATTAATAACAAAGAGTTATATAAGTGGATTTAAGTAATTTTCATATACCTATTGAACTCAAATTAGTAAAATGATTATAAGAATTTATTTTAGTGAAAATTAAACAGCAGAGAGAGAAGGAATCTAAGTAGAAGCTTGGTGAATTACAAAATCTGTATCTGCTAAGACGCTAGTTAAGACATTGACTTAGAAAATTCATAAATTCTCAAAAGTAAGAGAAAATATAACTTAGAAATGTGGTATTCATCCTGTATCATCAAGTACTGTACAGGAAAGATGCTTCCCTACTGGGAACAAATTATACTTTCTTCAGAGAGAAACAAAGGTGGTCCTTCGGAGGAGTGTAGAAATCAAATAATAATTTCAATCTATAATGCCTTTTATCTAAAGAAGTGAGCCATATTCATTCACTAGTTTTCAGAACATACTTACAGTTTGGCTATTGAATTGTAATTACTTTTTTTGTTACAGAGAAATTAAGACATAGAGAAGTTGATGTAAAAACTACTGAGGTGATTTAAACAGGGTTGAGTTACCAAGAGACATGCCAGTCTTAGTGCCTGATATAATGAGGGACCTTTCAAATAGAATCTGCCCATCCTAGAGTCCCTGTTCATGATGGCAGTTTTAGAAAGCCATATTTATATTACACAATCTCCTCCCCTTTCATACCCAACCATATATGATTGGATCACTTGTAGGTATATGAATTTAGGATACTTCAACTGTGGTAACTTCATCAAGCAGGGATATAATACTTTTTGGAGAAATGAGTAAAAATAAAAAAATTAGAAGTAAAAGAGAACTGAGGAAACTCATGTAGAATATCTTTAGTACTCCATAATGTTTGCAGGAAGTACTGTAAAATAGAATTAGACTTTCCAGAGAATTAGGGATAACATGCATTTTCCAGCTCCTTTTTATATTTTCAGAATTAAACATTACTCAGTAGATTAAAGTACATATAACAGAGTGACAAGGGTCTGAGATTTTACGTAGTTACAAGTCAGGAAATTAGTGTGCTTCAGTTTCATGGATGCTGGTTGAAGACACAATATTCCAGGGTAAGAGACAAAGGTAAGAGACCATTTATTACTCACAGAAATAGCAGTTGCTGGAGTATCCATATTTTTATGCCATTTTTCTAAACCACAATTCCTGCAGGGAGACATGAAGGAAACAAAATGATACTCGTGTGTGCAGTGAATTGCATAAAAAGAGAGGAACATAGAGTTTAGGGAACTCAAATCTCTTATAAGGGTGGTATACATGCCTGTCTTTTTCTCAAGAGAGAAATCTTTCAAGTCTGTAAGCAAACATGTTCTTGTTCTAAGGGAGACAGTATCTGTGTCTTCCAAGGATTTTCTCAATATAAACACCTTTAAAAAGATAATCTAGAGCAAATGCAGTTAGTTGAGAAACGTGAGAGACCATGGAGAATTGTCTCCCAAGAGAGTGTATCAGATATATAAAATTATTGCTTCATGTACAAGGTACAGAAATGAATAGAACACATTAAAATTCTTTTTTTATATATATGTGTGTATATATACATATATATAAAACAATATATACATATGTTATATATATGTATTTTTCGTATGCACAGAAATGATAATTCAGATTTTTCTATATCATCAGACTGTGTCTTTATGCTTCAGTTTATTTCTAGGTACATGACTTTATTAATATCCCTAATGTAACAGATAAGGGTTTTGTTTGTTTGTTTGTTATTTTTAGAGAGTGTGTGCACAGGGGGTGAGGGAGTAGAGGGAGAGAGAAAAAGAGAATCTTAAGCAGGCTCCACACCCAACACAGAACTTGACACAGGGCTCAATCTCATGACCTGAAATTATGACCTGAGCCAAGATTAAGAGTTGGATGCTTAGCAAACTAAGCCACCATTGTGCCCTGTAACATACAAGGTTTTTAATGCTAGATGATTAAACTTCATTGTTTAATTCTTTTTCTTGCCTCATTCCTTCATTTCTGTGCTAAATTCAATACCCAAGTTTTCATGACTCTTTCTAAATTGTACATAATAATTTTAATATGTAAGATGGTTTGATTCTGTACCATGCTTTGTTTATTCTTACTAATGTCTCTGTAATTTTTTCAATTTGTTTATTGTGGTAAATTAAACATAACATAAACCTTACTATCTGAACCATTTTTCAATGTACAATTCAGTACTATTAAGTACATTCATTTTGTTGTGCAACTGTCCTCACCAGCCATCTCTAGATCTCTTTTCATCTTACAAAACTGGAACTCTGTACCTATTAAATAATACTCTGAATGTTATAATCAAGTAAATGGATTACAAGAACAAAATCTACATCAGACACTTTCTACTCAAGGATTCTAATGAAATAATTTGCCTTGAGTATATGGTTAATAGTATGATTATTCCTATACGTGAGTTATTGTGAAGATAAATTCTAATATCCAGAAGTTTAAGACACATTTATCAAATATCATGGAATGCTTGCCTTCTGATAGTCTATAGTTCTATGTATGCTTACTCAGGGTTTACTTGCTGTATCTACAGTTTCCAAAAGAAATACACAGTTATTTCAGGGTCCTGGAATTCTCCTTGCTGCTTGGCTTATACCAATATGTCTTAACTATTAGGCAATGTGTATGAAAATTTTTTTTTTAAATTTTTTCAATTTATTTATTTTCAGAAAAACAGTATTCATTATTTTTTCACCACACCCAGTGCTCCATGCAATCCATGCCCTCAATAATACCCATGACCTGGTACCCCAACCTCCCACCCCCCCCCACTTCAAACCCCTCAGATTGTTTTTCAGAGTCCATAGTCTCTCATGATTCACCACCCCTTCCAATTTACCCCAACTCCCTTCTCCTCTCTAACATCCCTTCATCAAAATCAAAAGCTTCTGCACAGCAAAGGAAACAGTCAAAAAAACAAAGAGGCAACCCACGGAATGGGAGAAGATATTTTCAAATGACAGTACAGACAAAAGGTTGATATCCAGGATCTATAATGAACTCCTCAAATTCAACACACACAAAACAGGCAAACATATCAAAAAATGGGAAGAATTTATGAACAGACAATTCTCCCATCAAGACATACAAATGGCTATCAGACACATGAAAAAATGTTCATCATCATTAGCCCTCCGGGAGATTCAAATTAAAACCACATTGAGATATCACCTTACACCAGTTAGAATGGCCAAAATTAACAAAACAGGAAACAACATGTGTTGGAGAGGATGTGGAGAAAGTGGAACCCTCTTACACTGTTGGTGGGAATGCAAGTTGGTGCAGCCTCTTTGGAGAACAGTGTGGAGATTCCTCAAGAAATTAAAAATAGAACTTCCCTATGACCCTGCAATTGCACTCCTGGGTATTTACCCCAAAGATACAGATGTCGTGAAAAGAAGGGCCATCTGTACCCCAATGTTTATAGCAGCAATGGCCATGGTCGCCAAACTGTGGAAAGAACCAAGGTGCCCTTCAATGGACGAATGGATAAGGAAGATGTGGTCCATATACACTATGGAGTATTATGCCTCCATCAGAAAGGATGAATACCCAACATTTGTAGCAACATGGACAGGACTGGAAGAGATTATGCTGAGTGAAATAAGTCAAGCAGAGAGAGTCAATTATCATATGGTTTCACTTATTTGTGGAGCATAACAAATCTCATGGAGGAAAAAAAAATTTTCATTGATGGGGCAGTAGTCAACATTTTGGCCTTTCTAACTAAATCCAATCCTGAAACCAGGAATTCCTTCAGGGGAAAAACTATTTAGTTGATGCAAGTTTTGTCCATGTTATATTGCCATATTTTCTTCATTTCCAAAATTTGTCTCTCGAGCATCTTCAAAGGGGTTCTGTCAATCCTAACAATTCCAAATGGGCTTGGCTAAAGCTCATGTCTCAGACATACATTTCATTTGTATTTATCTTGGTCATCAGTCTGTTAATCTATATCAGGGTCTTTGTATCCCTTATCATATAAACATTTATCTCAAAATACTTTATTCTGTGATAGGATATTACAGAACTTCTCCAAATTTACTAAGCTCTTACAGTTTCATTATCTTCCTTGTGAACTCGGATGATCTCCATGGTTATTATCCCTTACAGACACAGTGAGGGTGACCAAAACATTCTCAACTCTATTCTTTCTTAACCGTCTTCTGAGGTTAGAGCCACCCATACCATCTCATGGCTTATTTTATTTGCTTTCATTGCATTACTAACCATTTAAATTCTTTTCACCTCTTTTAATCATATAAAGCTTATATTTAGTAGCATTATTTTTTTTTAATTGACAATGGCCATCCTGACATCTGTCTCTTTATATAAGTCAGGACTATTCCTTAGGTCTCCAAACCTCTCTATGCTTAAAAATAATTCTGAAGTTTCTGTGAGGAAACTAGTTTGCCTAAGATCATTTTGTCTACCCATCCTTTTCAAATATTGTTTGCATATATTTTTAACAAAACTTCTTTTAGTCTTGACTCAAAATGACAGAATAATTAGAAAGTAAGGTGAGCCTAAGTTTGTTACCTAAACAATTGAATAAATTAGATCTCTTAATCTTTTCTACATTAAGGTTGAGTCATTCAGATTGCAATTTGAATATTTGTTGAAGTATTTTCTGCTTTTACATTAAGTATTGGAGAAATATATTGTAGGATATCAAGTATTGTTTTTATCCTGTGTAATACTACCATTATAAAACTTTTTTATTATGGAAATTTTCAAACAAGCATAAACATCTAGAAGAATAGTGTCATACACCCTCTACGTATCCATTATGCATCTTCACAACAGTTATCACTCATGGACAAACTTGTTTCAGTTTTGCCTCTACCCACTCTGCTCCACTGGATTATTTTGAAGCAAATTCTAGACATAGAGTTTCTTTCATTTTTTGCTATTTCACAAATGATAAAAACCACAAACGATAAAAATTCTAAACTCACAATCATTATGCCATTATACTATTTAGACATACAGGGCAATTCCTTAAATTAATTAAAAATCCAGTCAGTATTCAGAATGTCACAATTGGTTATTTTTTTTCTTTAAAAAAAAAATTATTTATTTATTTAACAGATCACAAGTAGGCAGAGAAGCAGGCAAAGAGAGAGAGGAGGAAGCAGGCCCCCCCCACTGAGCAGAGAGCCCGAAGCGGGGCTCGATCCCAGGATCCTGGGATCATGACCTGAGCCAAAGGCAGAGGTTTTAACCTACTGAACCACCCGGGTGCCCCTCAATTAGTTATCTTTTCCCCACCATTTCATTTTGCATTGTTTTGGTATTGCTTGGCATATTCCTCTGCTCCCTGAATTTTCTGTCAGCTTATAGTTAAATACAGAGGTCTGGTTAGATTCCGGTTTGATTTTTTATTTTATTTGGTTAGAATTATTTTGAGGGTTAACTGTGTACTTTCGTCAGGAGGTAACTAATGTCTGGTTGTCCTTCATTTTATGGTATTAGCAAACATCGATAATCATTGCTTAGATTATTTTTTTCATTATAAATTTATGGAATGGGAGTATTCTAATTTTATTATTTCTTCTTCCTTTATTTATTTATTTATTTATTTATTTATTTATTTATCAGAGAGAGAGAGAGAGCAAGCACAGGCAGACAGAATGGCAGGCAGAGGCAGAGGGAGAAGCAGGCTCCCTGACGAGTAAGGAGCCCGATGTGGGACTCGATCCCAGGACGCTGGGATCATGACCTGAGCCGAAGGCAGCTGCTTAACCAACTGAGCCACCCAGGCGTCCCTCTTCTTCCTTTTTTAAAGCAGGAATATGGCTGTAAAGAATCAGCTGTTTGAATTGGTTACTTGAAAGTGTTGTTCACAAGGAAAAGGATAAATGCTTGATGATTTTCCTTAGTGTAACATTTTTTTAACAGAATTAATTACTTTCCTAGTATTCTTCTAAGGAGACCACTGCATGTATTTTTAAAATATGCTTCTGAAATGATGTAACTAATATCACCCCACTACGGTTATTATTCTTTCTGAGATGCAAATTACCCACCTTTGCCTAGTAGAAGGCTTTTCGAGTTAACTCCTGAGTACCGTGACATAGCAATATGTTTTAATAGTTTTATTGTTTTCTTCTATAAGATGCCCCAGACACATCTTGTATATTTCCTTTGCCAGCCATGTAATCGCTTCTTTCTTTGTGGAGCTCTGCGTTATTTTCACTGGGGAGAAACATTAGCTACTACAGTCTCGGCACAAGGGATGCTCATTAGAGCCAGGGTGATTATCTTTTTCTCCTATGCCTTTTCAGTGGACACACTCAGGGGAAATGTACCTTTTTGAAAATAGACTTCATTTTTTAGAGCAGTTTCAGGATAACAGCAACATTGAGCAGAAATTACAAAGAGTTCCCATCTGCCCTCACTCATGCACAGCCTCTCCCAATACCAACATCTTCTAACAGGCTGGTACATTTGTCACCACCTCTCAAACTGTACTGACACATCATTATTACCAAAGTCCCGTAGTTTATAATAGGGTCACTTTTCATGTTATACATTCTCTGGCTTTGACAAATGTATAATGACATGTAACTATCATTACAGTACCATACAGAATTGTTTCAGTGTCCTAAAAGTCCTCTATATTCTGCCTATTCATCTCTTTTCCCCCTTTAACCCTTGGCAAGCAGTGATCTTTTAATAGTTTTCATAGTGTTGTCTTTTTTGTAATGTCATGTTGTTGTAATCATATGGTACATAGCCTTTTCAGACTGACTTCTAGTCCTTCATGTCTTTTCATGGCTTGAAGTCTCTGCCTTTTTAGTGTTGAGTAATATTCCATTGTCCAGATATACCACAGTCTATTTATCCATTCACTTACTCAAGGGCATCTTGGTTGTTTTCAAGTTCTGACACTTGTGAACAAAGCTGCTGTAAACATCATTGTGTAGGTTTTTGTGTGGACATGTTTTCAACTCATTTAGGTAAATACCAAGGAACATGACTGCTGGATTCTATGATAAGAGTATGTCTAGTTTTGTAAGAAAATGCCAAGATGTCTTCTAAAGTTACTGTACTGTTTTCCATTCCTACCAGCCAATGAATGAGAACGCCTATTGATCCACATCCTTGCTAGCATTTGATGTTGTGAATGGTTTGGATTTTCACCATTACTTATTTTTTTTTCTTTTTTTTTTTTTTATAAACATATAATATATTTTTATCCCCAGGGGTACAGGTCTGTGAATCACCATTACTTGTTTTTAATTGATAAAAAATACACCTTAAGTTCATACTGATATTTCCTATTGTAACTTGGGTTGCAAGTTTTCATTTACATCTATTGATTTTATATTTTTAAAAAATTTTTAAAATTTATTTATTTTTCAGTGTAACAGTATTCATTGTTTTTGCACCACACCCAGTGCTCCATGCAATCCGTGCCCTCTCCAATACCCACCACCTGGTTCCCCCAACCTCCCACCCCCCGCCCCTTCAAAACCCTCAGATTGTTTGTTTCAGAGTCCATAGTCTCTCATGGTTCACCTACCCTTCCAATTTCCCCCAACTCCCTTCTCCTCTCCATCTCCCCTTGTCCTCCATGTTATTTGTTATGCTCCACAAATAAGTGAAACCATACAATAATTGACTCTCTCTGCTTGACTTATTTCACTCAGTATAATCTCTTCCAGTCCTGTCCATGTTGCTACAAAAGTTCGGTATTCTCTTTCTCTTGATCCATAAAACAACTCCTCTCTTCCTTCTCCTCCCCCCTCCCTCTCCTCCTCCTCTTCCTCTTCCTTCTTCTTCTTCTAGAGACAGCATGCACACTCAAATATGTGAGCAGTATGGGGGGGAGGGGCAAAGGGAGAGGGAGAGAGAAATACTTAAGCAGGCTCCATGCCCAATGAAGAGCCCAACGTGGGGCTTGATATCAGGACCCTAAGATCACGACCTGAGCTGAAATCAGTTGTTGGACACTTAACTGGCTGAACGACCAGGTGTCCCAAATCATAAACCTTATTTCTAATGATATATACATAGATGCTTATGCAGACATATTTATATAACAGTTGAAGGATTCTATTTTGAGTAATAGTTTTCTAATTCTACACAAATTGTTAAATTAATGCTTATTCTTCTGAACATTCCCACCAACCACAGACACAAACAAAAACAAAAATGAAAAAAATCATTAATTAGAGACTTTGGAATCAAGGATCTTATGACTATAAAGCCTCTCTGATAGAACATTAAATCTTAATTACTGTCCTTGGTTATATTCTAAAAGCCAAATGACTTTGGGCCATTGAGAAGAAAAAGGCAGTGCCAGATGAGCTCTTAAGACCCTATAATTCATAACCACAATGTTATCTTTGTTTAATGTGTAAAATTTCTATTTTTGCAAGTTCCCTGTTTGTTAAAATTAATCCTATTCTTTCTGTAATTGTCAACTAGTTAAGTTTTATTTTT
This sequence comes from Mustela nigripes, assembly GCF_022355385.1. Classification (NCBI taxonomy): domain Eukaryota; kingdom Metazoa; phylum Chordata; class Mammalia; order Carnivora; family Mustelidae; genus Mustela; species Mustela nigripes. The sequence continues at coordinate 98,218,049 of NC_081561.1, forward strand.
TCACTGCAAAACTTATAAAGAGAATAAGTAATTTTGCATGTACTAAAATACTAAGAGTGGGATTTAATCCCTTTGCATATGGCAATGAGTTAGGAAAGACTGCCCCCCCTCACTTTTTTTTTTTTTAAGATTTTATTTATTCATTTGACAAACAGAGATCACAAGTAGGCAGAGAGGCAGGCAGAGAGAGGAAGGGAAGCAGGCTCCTCACCGAGCAGAGAGCCTGACGTGGGGCTCGATCCCAGGACCATGAGATCATGACCTGAGCCGAAGGCAGAAGCTTTAATCTCCTGAGCCACCCAGGTGGCCCCCCCTCACTTTTTTTTTTAAAGCTCCACAGCCATGGGGAGCCCAAGATGTGGCTAGATCTCATGACCCTGAGATAAAGACCTGAACTGAGATCAAGAGTTGGACACTCAACTGATTGAGACACCCAGGTGCCCCAAGGAGAGATTTCCCCTGATCTTTTTTAGAGAATTTCCAAGGAACCATTAAGAGATACAAACAGAATATTAAATTCTGAATATTGGGCAGAATGCTTCTGTATCAGAGAGCATATTATGGTGAGACAACTATAATACTTCTTTGACTTTGAAATAAATTTCTTCCTGCAATTGATTCTCAAGCCAAAGCTTAATTTTTCAATGTAGTATACCCTGGAACTCACAAATCTAAGCAAGATTTTCCATCTAGCCATCCCAGGACGATTATATTTATGTTAAGTAAATTTTCTTTTTTGGGTGGTTTCAAATTAGCAGTTATACAACCAAAGAGAATGATTGCTACTTAATCTGTCTCACTGCTTCACAATTGAGCATTCTGTTTTGTTTCCTGAGGGAAAAAATAAAATCACAAATGTGTTTAGTACTGTCTTGTCTTCCACATTCTATTCATCTATTCACGATATTGGGTAACTGATATGGCATAACTTAGCTCAATTTATACTTTCTGGTAACTAAACATTTACTCTCGAACAGAGTTTTCATTACTATGATTTCATTATGTTTCACTCATTCTTCATAGACTGCAAATAAATCTTTAAAGGGGCTCTGAGACTATAACAGGGAAGCAATAATATAAATACCAAGTGAATGATTATGTTGTTTAATTGCTCTTATTTTAACATTACTTCCTAAAGTATATTAAAAAACTAGGTTTATAATTTTTTTTTTTACAGGAGAGTGGGTCACATAGCCTGACTAATTATATAGGAAAATTAAAATATTTTTAAAAAATGTTTTTTTTGGTAATACAGGTAGGATAATTTTTGGTATATGACAAAAAAATAGGAATATAATTGTTTTCAAAATTAAAAAAAAATTGATCACATTACAGGTCCAATCCTAAGCTACACTATGATGTCCTCTTAAAAAGCTCTTTTTACTTAGAATGTCATGATTTAAGATGATTTTTGAAAACTAATTACCCAGAAAATGTGACTAGAATAAATGAGGATGGTACCTATGGGAGAGAGATGGAAATAGGAAAGATTTTATTGTAACATGGGATCAAATGTCTGTAAATTATTCCAAAATAGAATACCAGTTTTAGAATTTAGGACAGTAGCCACAAATGGAAGGTTTTCCCAGCCGGCACACTTCAGATCCTGGGATCTCAGCACCAATATATACTACCTGTTTCTGAGACTGATTAATCTTGGGAAAACTAAACTCATTTGAGTAAATGTGCAGGATTTTCAACTACTTCCCTTTGTTTCATCCATTTTATTTTATTTTTTTTTCCATTTAAAATTTATTTATTTAAAAGATTTTTTTTAATATAATTTTTTATTTTTTATAAACATATATTTTTATCCCCAGGGGTACAGGTCTGTGAATCACCAGGTTTACACACTTCACAGCACTCACCAAAGCACATACCCTCCCCAATGTCCATAATCCCCCCCCCTTCTCCCAAACCCCCTCCCCCCGGCAACCCTCAGTTTGTTTTGTGAGATTAAGAGTCACTTATGGTTTGTCTCCCTCCCAATCCCATCTTCTTTCATTGTTTCATCCATTTTAAATGCATCTTTTGTAGACAATAAGTGCTGATAAAAGAGTATTATTCCTAACCTAGATTATATAATTAACTTAGAACTTAAAAAAAAAAAAAAAGAAAAAAGGACAGTCTGTACTTAAGTCTGAGTAATCCTTTTTTTTCCCTAGAATTGTGCAACATTGAAATATTTAAATGTTAGAAATAGTTCTTTCTAGTTTTTTCTTGTTAATACCATGGAGGACTTAAAGAAGAAGAATCTTTTTATAAGCCTGCAGGTGGTGGACACAAGTCAATAATATAATGGAAAGTCACAATGATTCAGTGTTGGAGTGGGATTTAAAAATATGTCTAGGGTCACATGAGAATGTGGTCAGATTAGGAACCTTTTAGAGCCAAGAAGCGGAGTCTGGGATGGGGTTGAGAATGAGTTATTTTAGTTGAATACCTGAATTAGAATGTGTAGGGTGGTGAAACACTATGAGATCCATAGAATCAGAGCTAGATCTTCCTATGAAGATATCCCATAAAGCAGAAGCAGTGAGTGCTGGAAAGGAACGCCAGTATATGATCTACAAGAAAAGGCTGAGGTTCATGAATTACCAGGCCACAAACAGTTACACAGGATGAATAGTACTTAGTCTCTCTGTCATAAGTTTCTCAGTGCTCATAGTATATTAATTATCAGGAACTTCTATGTTAGGTGTTTTTGCACACAAGCTTCCCAGCCCATCCCTCTGAAAATCATCTACAAATACATCTATAAATGCGTGGCTGAGCCAGAAAAAAATTAAGAGAAATTCTCAGAAGGCAAAAATATAGAAGCATCAAATCACTAGTTTCTCTAGGGAAATTCAGTTATTCATGGCTAGCTAGTTCCATGACCTTTGTTTTTGATGTGTGGCTGGGGCTGTGAGGTCAAAAGACAAAGCTAGATCATGTTGCATGTCAGAAATCTAACAGAAGACCCTTCAGATAAGGCCAGACCAGGAAAGTTGCATCTTCTGTGAAAGAGTGAATAAAAATTAAGTACTCTTTGCAGAGGTTGTGGATGAAGGGAGAAAGATAAAATCTATCTTGAGAAATCTAAGTGAATACTGACCCTTGAGAGAATTTGTGGTCAATCCCAAAACCCATCATACTGAAACTGAAAATCATCAAAGAAACAAAATCTTACAAGCATTCAGAGAGGAAAGATATACTAAATAAAGGACAAAACATTTTGTTCAACAGACTATTTCTCGTTCTCAGTAATGGTGGCCAGAAGACAGTGGAGTAACATTTTCAAAGTATCATGTGAAAATAAATCTTAATTTAGGATAACATGACTAATAGTATAAATAAGAAAGAGGGAGATAAAAAGACATTTTCAGATACACCCAAACTAACAGAATTTTGCGTTAATAACCCCTTACTAGAAATATTCTAAAGTAATTACTTCTCCAGACTAGAAAATTATCCTATGAGAAAAATATGTGATTAAGGAAAAACTATTTGGTAAAAATGGATAAATAAAAAAAACACTGTCTGTAAGACCAAAAAGTAGTAATATATGATTTTTGAGCAAGAAAAAAAGAACTAAACTCTGCAAAACAATAGCCAATAGGTCAGTGTTGGGATATTAAACTGTATTGTTTGAGAGGATGAAAATAACAACTTCAGTGATTCAAGAGTGAAGTGGACATTTAACATTTTATAGCAGACCTTAAAAATAACTTTCAAATTAGTAGAGAGAAAAAAATGGATTCAGAAAACAAATCTTAGTCAAAACAAAAGAAAACAGGAAAGGAGGAAGGAGGGTGTATACACATTGTATCATGATTCGTCAACTATTATGGCTTCTCTTCTTCCTGAAGCTTATACTTCCCCACCTCCTTCATGTCAGGTTTGGTCATGTAACTTGCTTTGACTAAGGAAAAGGCAATGTAAAAGCTTCATGGGCCAGGTTATTATTTAGCATTTCTCTTTTTCCTCTGCTGCTTCACTGGCAGAGGAAGCTTTCTAAAACCTGGAGAAGGGGACATGGAGAGCCATTGCCAGCTGTGATGGATTGTCGAGTGAGCGAGTGAGTGAGAAACAAACCTTTGCTGTGGTGAGCTCCTGACGTTCTGTTTTTGAAAGCATAACCTACCCATCTTCACTTATATGGGGAAATGATTTGTGATAAAATGTGGGACAAATAGCTATGTGACTTGGGCAAGTTACTTCATCTTTTTTTTTTTTTTTTTTTTTTTTTTGTAAAATGATGTGTTATATAGGCAGGAAAATCAAAGAGAAAGCTAAAGGGAAAAGAAAAATCAAAACGTGATCCCATTAATGTTAATAAAACCCTCAATATAACTACTCTAAACAAAGTATGTATATATCTGCGCCTATCCATATCAGTTTGTAAATGCAAAGGGAAAAGTCCAGCAGGACACATTTGTTAACCATGGTTACTACTAGAATGGGAATAGGATGCGGAGGAAGGTAAAAAAGGCTTAAATTTTATTCTATATATTCATTATTTGAGCTTTTTATGATTGATTTTTATGTGTTCATAATTTCTGTCACAAAATGCAATAAAACTAGTGGTGGCAAAAAGAAATAATCCTTGATGTTAATGAATGAGAGAAAGAGAGAACTTCCAAGAGAGGGATTTGAACTCGAGACACAACCACTAATTGGGCAATTGAAACCAAAATTCAGGTGTCCAGTGTGGACATTATTTACTTTAGAAGACCAAAGGAAGTTTTTGCTTTTTTTCCTTTTCCCCCGTCTGTGTATGGAATCAATTATATATGAACAAAAGCATCTCACATCCCACATGCACATCCCACATCTGAACAGGAATGGAGGCTACCATTTGCATTGTTTCTGCAAATTTTGATAAAGGGAGGCTGAGGGTGTCCAAGATATAAATGTGAATGTTTACAAAGGTTGATTGATGTGTTCTCTCGAAGAAATATTAAAAGAAAAAATACATGCCCCTTTACACAAAAAACCGTCATGGTAGCCATTGAAAAACATTTTGAACTTAGTACAAATATGGCAAAGGATCACCAGAGCAGCTTTTTACTAAACATATCACAATTAACTGAATATACATTTAGTGAGGACACACCATATGCCAGGAACCAAGATATACAGAAGTGATTAGAACTGGTACCTGCTTTTAAGGAACTTAGGGTTTAAGAAGAAGAACACTCACATAATCAGGTAGTTAAAATTACCAAAATTTGGTTAATGCTCCACTTAAAAAAATTCTCAAGGTCGTCTAAGGAAAAGCCATCACATAATCAAAAGTTCAAGATCTAATTTTTAGTTCATACTTTTGCAATGCTTTTCCATATTATCATTTTACACATAGCCAAGACTATCATGCTTTCAAAAAGAGCAAAACAGAATGGAAATTTGTTGCTGTAATTTTTTTCAAAGTTATTTCTATGAATGAATTTATTTATGTACTTTAAAGTGACCAGAGAAAACAACAAAGGACAAAACTGAAACAGAGGTCTAGAGCTATACTGACCTGAGTGAAGAATTGAATGGTTATTTTGATATACATCATAAAAACGTCATATTATGTTTTAACCATTTTTTTAAAAAGCAGTTTAGGAGACATAGTTGTACTGCAATGATCTGCTTACTTTTTCATAAGCCATTCCTTCCCAATGTTTTTCAATCTTACTCAGAAGTATTTTTATGAGAGTGGTGGGAAAATACGCTTCAATGAGCTTACATTTCCGATACTTCTCTAAAATGAACATTGATCAAAACCCTTCTTAAATTAAGCCAGATTGGGTCCTCTTCTAGGTCTTAAATATTGATGGCTTGAGTTTCTCTGGTTAGGAATAGAGAGAAGAAAGCAGTTATTTGGGATGCATACACATAAGGATAATATAGTGGAAGGGAAAAACTGTGGACTAAGGACAGAAGATTGGTAAGTGACTCTTAGGAACAGAAGTCACCCTCAAATGGATTATTTAGATAGAGGTGGGAACCAAAATAGATGTTGATACCCCAAGGATGAAAATAGCATGAGAAGCTATTTTCACACTGGACTTGAAGAGAAAAAGGGAAAAAGTATTGGTGGAGCCTTGTGAGAATGGGAGGCATGGCTTGCCTCAGAAGCAGAGGCCATAGAGGGCATTAAAGTAATGAGGGAACTGAGAGAAGAAGTACCCATTTTTCTGCCTTCTGATATAGAATGTCCTCCCACTTGAAACCAGACGGTAAAGCAGTTCAGATAAAAGAGTTTGAAGAGTTCATCCCCTTGGGTCACAGAAAACTGAAGCAAAAGTTGGAGAATGAATGTTGTGGGAGAGGTTCACACAGATCACCAGAGAAGAATTCTTAATGCCTGATACCTATAAGTGCTTCAAGTTTTAAGTAAGATTTTCTGTGTTGTAATTTTTTGTAAACTGTGATAGCTCTAGCAAAGTCAGATGAGATTCTAACACATTTAACCAGACTATAAACCTCTCCACTCTATCAAAGAAGAGCTAGAGGGACTGTTCCTTCACTTCTCCAAAGACTGAGTGTTACAACCTTTCCCACTTCTTTTCTTCTTCAAGGATGCTCTTGAGATTTATTCTGAACACATTTTAAATGGGTAAAATATTGAGCATGGGAAGGAGATAGCTTACACTATGATTTGTCCTAGCAATCACAGCTCCCAGACTAGCCTAGAAATGATCTAATTATAAATAGGTATTATCACAAAATACCCATCATCAGCTATATTATGTTTTCTTTCTCTGGTGTCTCCTGAAAATACATTTCACGTGAAATTCCTCATGATATGTTATTTATCATCATTGTATTTCTGCTCTGAATTTTGCTTAGCTTAATAACGGCTCATGTTTTATGAAAGCAAGTAGAATGAAGGCATGGGGGAAAAGCTACAGAAAAGCCTTTAATGTCAGAATTTTCTCACATTAATTCCTGACACACTCATTGCTTTTTAAACAGGTGTGCTAGCCATACCTGCTGGACACTTGCCCAAGTCCTGATTAGTGTTGGACTCCCATCACAGCCATTTCCACAACAGTCTCTTAAGCAACTTCAAGAACGAGTGCATAAGAATGCAGTGATTTTTTCATAGACATTTTAGTCCATGAAATGATCACATTCTGTGTTGGCAAATAATGAGAGCTAAACTTTTATTTAGATTTCAAAAATTTGATTGTATATGAATAAACTATATTCAAAACATAAAGTTATTTTGTAGTGAACCTTCTCATTTCTATGTACTTCTATTCTCTACTACAGCTGTATCCATGAACTTCAGTTCTGGACCATAATCTGTGACCTGAATTAGATCACTCATTTCTCCTCTCGATTCCCGGTCTTGATTGGATTGTTGCACTCATATTATGACAGTTAATATGTTTCTGCAAGTACAAGCTCTGAAATTAATGGTGGCTTAAGCAATTATTATCTCAAATAATAAATCCAGGGGAAGATGGTTCCAGGGCTGATTCAGTACCTCAGTGAAATCATCAGGAACCCACATGTTTTTCATTTTTCCACTCTGCTATCTGCATGAATATTAGCTTTCCTCATTCTCATAGAAAGCAACAGCTGTCCTGAAGGGGTGAATTTGTTTCTCTTTTTATTGGGAAGAAAGCCTTATTCTTTAAGTTTCCAGTAAACTTCTCCTTATAGATCATTGGCTAAAACTGGGTCATAGGACTACTCTTAATCTAATCACTGACAAAGGGGTTTCGGGGTTTTATGACTGGCTAAAATGAATTATTATTTTATTGGGGCTGGAATTGGAGCCTGAGCAGAAGACTCTAGATTTCTGGACAAAACCAGTGAAAGGATCATGGGAAGATCACAGTTGAGTAGGCAAACAAAGGAATCTGCTAGACATAAGTACTTCTGTCATCTTTGTTGTACTGAATCCACTGCTTTGGCATATATGGCAGCCTCCTTCTATTTCTCTCCCATTGCAATTTCCTTCTCTATCTTGTAATGTTATAGACACTGGAAAATAAAATTCCACTTTCTTATTACTATGGGTGGCCATGAGACACATTTCTGGCAAGGAGATAATGAGCCTCGTGTCTGAGGAGGACTTCCTATTCTGAATACGAAGGCAAAACACTGCGAGGGTTTGCGCTTTGCCCTTCCTTTTTGTCTTTGTTCCTTAATTCTGCTCAGATAAAAATGCCTGAGTTGAGGTGCACAGCCAGCTTGCAAACATGAGATTGAAATGCTATGCTATGGATGGTAGCACAGGAGAAGAGTAGGATAAGTCTCTGAAGACGTCCCTGAGCCTCTTCACCAACCTTAGATTGCTGGTGAGGGATGAAAAAACAAACAAATAAGCAACAAAAAAATCCTGTAAGTATCTGAGCCATTATTTACATGTTATAGGTAGTAAAACACAGTTTCTAATTGATATATTAGCTATCCACTCTGTTTATTTACTTATTTTTTTTGAGCTGGTTTATTCTCATGGTAGCCTATGAAACACATGCTTATATTTTTAAAGCCTGACCCCATTATTCCATCTTGTTGAAACAAAACCAATAGTTTCTAAAATGCAGTTTTGGGGGGAAACGGCTTGTCACATCTCTGCTCGAAACAATTCTAGAATAAATGGCATCCAGGTTTCTATCTCGTGGCTCTTGCTTGGGTATCCAGATTTATCTCTTGCTTTCTTCCTATTTATACAGCGACCATGCCCAGTTAGTCTCCTTTAATCATATTCTCTATTTTCCTACCTGCTCCTTTTCTCTTCATGCTGTTTTTCTTTGCCTAGAATATCTTTTAATGTTTTTTTTTTTCAAACTGTTGAAAATTTTCCCCATCTTTATGACCTAATCAAAGTGAATTCTTCTCTAGGATACATCCTACTGCTTAGAAGCATGTTCCATACACAGTTAGTGCCCAGAAAGTGTTAGCTATTATTATCTCTCCCTCTCTTCAGTTACGGGAAGCATACTTTAATCAAATATAAATTGCGCTGTTTAAAAATAATTTCAGGGGGCGCCTGAGTGGCTCAGTGGGTTAAAGCCTCTGCATTTGGCTCAGGTCATGATCTCAGGGTCCTGGGATCGAGCCCTGCATCGGGCTCTCTGCTCAGCAGGGAGTCTGCTTCCTCCTCTCTCTCTCTCTGCCTCTCTGCCTGCTTATGATCTGTGTCTGTCAAATAAATAAATAAATAAATAAAATCTTTCAAAAAAATTATTTCATGAAGTTACTTCTAGAAAATTTTGATCTTTTTGAGAGTAGACTTTATTTGCATTGTAGGTGGTAAGTTAATAAATTGCACTATACTTGGTTAGACTTGAACTGTGTGCCATAACTTTTATCAGTTTTCGTTATAGAAGGAAGGATAAAACTAATCCATGATGTGGAATTCTCAGCAGATAGAGAATCCACAAATGATTTTTGTACCATTCTTCACATAAAGATATGCAACTCTCCACATTTAGTTTAATTTGGGCTATCTGTAAGATTAAATTTTCTATCACTCTTTCTAATCCCTTCTTATCCATACTTTAAAAAGTAATGCAGTGACTTGAATAGGCTTATGGCTATTAAAGAAGTTGAATCAATGATTTACAAACTTCCATAATAGGAGGCAGCAGGGCCAGATAGGTTCACTGGTGAATTCCACCAAATATTTCAGAAAGAAATCATACCAGTTCTCTACATAATTTCGTTCAGGATATAGAAGCAGGGAGAATCTGTCCTACCTCATTCTGTGAAGCTGGTATTACCCTAAGAACTAGAGAAAGACATTATAAGAAAACTACAGATCAGTTTCAATAGATATAGAAGAAGCATTTGATGGCTAAAATGAACAAGTCAGGAAATGACAGGTGCTAGCAAGGATGCGGAGAAAGGGGAGCCCTCCTACACCATTGGTAGGAATGCAAGCTGGTGCAACCACTCTGGAAAACAGTGTGGAGGTTCCTCAAAAAACTGAAAATAGAGCTACACTATGACCCAGCAATTGCACTACTATACCCTAAAGATACAAACGTGGTGCTCTGAAGGGGCACATGCACCCAAATATTTATAGCAGTGGTGTCCACAATAGCCAAACTATGGAAAGAACCTAGATGTCCATCAACAGATGAATGGATAAAGAAGATGTGGTATATATACACAATGGAATACTATGCAGCTATCAAAAGAAATGAAATCTTGCCATTTGCAACGATGTGGATAGAACTAGAGGGGATTATGCTTAGCGAAATAAGTCAATTGGAGAAAAACAACTATATATGATCTCCCTGATATGAGGATGTGGAGATGCAACATGGGGCGTTGGGGATAGGAAAAGAAAAAAAAATGAAAGAAAATGGGATTGGGAGGGAGACAAACCATAAGAGACTCAAGCTCAAAAAACAGATTGAGAGTTGCTGGGGGGAGGGGGTCAGGAGAGGGTAGCTGGGGATATGGACATTGGGGAGGGTATATGCTATGGTGAGTGTTGTGAAATGTGTAAACCTGGTGATTCACAGACCTGTACCCCTGGGGATAAAAATACATTTCATATCTATAAAAAAATTTAAAAATTAATAAATAAAAAAATCTAAAAAAGAAAAAGAAGAGGCATTTGACAAAATTCAACATTCCATTCATAATGAAAACTCTCAGTAAACAAGGAAGATAGGAAAACTTCTTCAGCTTGATAAAGAACATCTACAAAAAAAAGTATAACTAATATTATACTTAAGGGTAAGAAACTTGAAGCTTTCTCACTGAGATTGGGAGCAAAGCAAAGTTGTCTCCTCTCACTATTGCTTTTCAACATTGTGCTGGAAGTTGTAACTAATATAGTACAAAAAAGGGAAATTAAAGATACACAGATTGGAAAAAAAAAAAGAAAAAAAAAGACACACAGATTGGAAAGGAAGAAATAAAACTGTCTTTGTGTGCAGATGGCATGATTATCTATGTAGAAATTCTGAAAAAATAGACAAAAAAATCCTGGAACTAATAAGTGATTGTAGCAGGATTGCAGGATACTAGGCTACTACAGAAGTAAATCATTTTCCTATATACTAGCAATGAAAAAGTGGGATTTGAAATGTGAAAAGTACCATTTCCATTAGCACCCCCAAAATGAAATACTTCAGTATAAACCTAACCAAATATGTATTAGATCTATATGAGGAAAACTATAAAATTCTGATGAAAAATTTCAAAGAAGATGTAAATAAATGAAGAGAGATTCCTTATTCATGGATAGGAAGACTCAATATTGTCAAGGTGTCAGGTTTTCTCCAAGCTGACCTATAGACTCAATGCAAAACCTATCAAAAATCCCAGTAAATTGTTTTGAGGATATTGATAAACTGATTCTAACATTTAAATGGAGAGGAAAAGACCCAAACAAGCCAATACTATACTGAAGAAGATCAAGTAACACCACGTGACTATAATACTTACCAAAGAGCTACAGTAATCAAGACTCTGTGGTGTTGGTGAAATAATAAACAAATAGATGAATGGAACAGAATAGAGAATCTAGAAATAGATCCATGCAAATATAGTCTCTTAATCTTTGACAGAAGAGTGAAGGCAATACAATGGAGTAAAACAATCTTTTCAACTAAAGATGATGAAACATAAAAAGAGAGGGGAGAAATATAGATGTAGATTTTATAGTCTTCACAAAAACAATTTAAAATGAATTACAGACATGCATGTAAAGTGTGAAAATATAAACGTCCTAGAAGATAACATAGGAGAAAACCTAGGTGACCTTGGGTATGGTAATGAAATTTTAGTTACAAAGAAATTATTTATAAAGTAAATAATTGTTAAACTGAACTTCATTCAAATTTTAAAAAGTCTACTCAGCAAAAGACACTGTCAAGAGCATGTAAAGATAAACCACAGGCTGGGAGAAAATATTTACAAAGACACATTTAACAAATAGCTATTATACAAAGTATACAAAGAACTCTTAAAACTTAACAATAAGAAAACAAACAATCCAATTAAAAAAATGGGCCAAAAATCTTAGTAGACTACTCATCAAGGAATATATACAGATGGCAAATAACCATTTGAAAAGATGCTCTGTGTTTTATGTCATCTGGGAAATGAAAACTAAAACAAGATCCCACCATGTATCTACTAGACTAGCCACATCCACAACTGACAGCACTGAATGCTGGCGAGGATGTGGAGCTATATCAATTCTCATTCATTGCTGTTAGGAATGCAAAATGGTATAACCACTTTAGAAGACACTTTGGCAGTTACTTTCTTACAAAATAAAACCTACTTTTACCATACTGTTTATCAGTTGTGCTCCTTGGTATTTAACTAAAGAATTTGACAACTTATGTCCATATAAAAATCCAACATAGATGTGTACAGCCATTTTATTCATAATTGCCAAAACCTGAAAGCAACCAAGATGTTCTTCTGGAGGTGAATAGATGAACTGTGGTACATACAGACAATGGAATATTACGTAGCACCAAAAAAATTAAATGAGCCATGAAAATCCATTAAGCCATGAAAAGATGTAGAAGAAACTTAAATGTATATTACTAAGTAAAAAAGTCAACCTGAAAAGACTGCATGCTTGTGATTCCAACTCTATGACATTCTAGAAAAGGCAAAACTATGGTGAAAGTAACAAGATCAGTGGTTGCCTAGGGCTTGGGAGGAGGGAAAGATGAAGAGGTGGAGCACAGAGGATTTTTAGGGCAGTAAAAACTACTCTGTCTGATTCTCTAATGATGGATGCATGCCATCATACATTTGTCCAAACCCACAGAATGTACAACACCAAGAGTGAACCATAAGGTAAACTATGAATTCTAAGTGATAATGAGGTGTCAGTGTAGGCTAACCAATTGTAAGAAATGTATCACTTTGATGGGGGGGTTGATAATGTGGGAGGCTACACATGAGTCTCAGCAGGGCGTATATGGGAAATCTCTGTACCTTCCTTTCGATTTGCCGTGAACCTTAAACTGCTCTAAAAACTAAAGTGTATTGTAAGAAGTTAATGCAGTACATAATTGTCTTTTGTTCTTCATTATGATGTGCATATATTCCAAAGTTCCTGAAATAATATCTGACAAGTTAGTTAAATTAATGAAAATGATAATTATGATAAACTCCTCGTATTTATAAACCACTCATGGGACAAACTATATTAATATGTTAACTAATTGAACATCGTATGTAGATTGACAATATGCTTTTTCACATTAATAAGGTAATACTAAATGATCATTAGTAATATGAAGGAGATACTCTGAGAGATTATGTCTTTGTTTTAATTTTTTAAGTAAAAATTTTAAAGTTTTTATTCACAAGGTTAAGATTTTAATTTTATTTATCTTAATAAATATTTTATTTATCATTTTATTTATCTTAACATGCACTATTACATTAGTTTCAAGTGTATAACACAATGATTTGACAAGACTACACATTATGGTATGTTCATCAAAAGTGTAGCTACCATCTGTCACTATGCAATGCTATTTTGCCTGTGCTGTACCTTTCATTCCTGCAACTTATTCACTCCATATCTGGAAGCCTATACCTCCCACTCCCTTTTACCCATTTCACCCATCTCCCCCTTCAACCACCAGTTTTTTCTTGTATTTATGGATTTGTTTCTGCTTTTTTTTTTAAATTGTTCATTTGTTTCATTTTTTGGGTTCCATATAGAAATGAAATAATATGGCATTTGTCTTTCTCTGTCTGGCTTATTTCACCTAGCATAATACCTTCTAGGTCCATCCATATTGTCGCAAATGGCAGGATCTCATTACTTTTTATAGCTGAGTTTATGTATCTATATCTACATATAGATATAGATATAGATATAGATATAGATATAGATATAGATATAGATATA
>NC_081561.1:98231895-98284640 GCF_022355385.1 Mustela nigripes
TCTCACATCTTCTTTACCTGTTCATCTATCAGTGGACATATAGGTTGATGTCTTTGTTTTTTATTTTATTTCCATGTCTGTGCCTATTTCCATTTTTCCATTTGGTATCATGGTTTGCATAATCATCTCTCCCAGAACTATGTCTGCCTCCCACCTGCACTGAAAATGTTTACCACTTTTCTGGATTTCTAGTTGCTGTGCCCAGACAGACTGCTCCTTAATACTAACAAAGACTGATGTTTTCTGAAACAGGTCAGAGCTGGTCCTTCTAGATGGATTATCTTTCTGTCCCAGCCTTTATCTCTGGTTACCGATGAAGCAGATTTTTGGCCACCTTTTCCCTTTACTGCATTTATTCTGTGATTCTTCTCACTTGACTCTGCCTGAGGCATAGTGGTAAAACCCCTCAGCAATCAATAGATTGCCAAACATGCTTAGGGAACTAGTTTCTGGGTTTACCTTTTTTGTTTAGAGTGGATACAAAGCAGAAAGAAAAGCACTTAATTGATTGCTGTGCTTTAAGTAAAGAAACATTGATTTTTCTCATAGAAATAGTCAAAATTCATAAGAAAAAAACATCATAGAGTACAGAAAAAGTACTATCACAGAAAAAAAATAATATTTGGAATCTTAAACATGATCCATTTATATTTTATTTGCTCAAAAATGACCAGCCATACCTTTGGTTCTGGGTGAAACCATATGGTCCAGTTTTGTATCATCAAAACTTTTATATCAAATAACATCTCAGGTAGGTGTTGTTATTTATTACCAAGTGGCCAATACCCATAAAAACAGCCAGACTCACCATCTACTCTACATCAGCTTTCTGGGCTTTGGCTGGTTGGCAGATGGTCCATATAGTTGGAGTCAGTATCCAGTTATTTTTAGCTTTGTACTGCCCATTAGCTGATTTCATGAATGTTTTTGTGACAACCACAGGGTCTCCTGGTATGATCCTATCATATCTGGGCAATTGCTGAGCGGTAAGACAGAATTTGGAGAGGTCTAAGAAGTTATCAAAGGGAGTTTGGTATCCTGATCTTATTTGTAAACATCACTGCAGTCCTGATCTATACCTAATAGCCTTGGTTATCTGAAGAAGCATATCTTCACTCTCTCCAGTTTAGTCTAAGTCCCAGAATATTTTCTCAGCTTTGTAGAAACAAAAAGTTGGAAATCATAAAAACAAAGAGTTGGAAATCAAAAAAATCATAAAAATACCTATTGGTCTTATTGTCCCAGAAGATTGAAGACTAGGTCCAGTTATCTCCAGAGTGTTGGACAAACCCATGGGTTACATTAAAGGGCTTCATGATTTCCCACTGCTTTATGCCCTTGAGAATTAAAGTGGCTATTTTTGTTTGCTCTTCTTTTCTATACTTTTCTATTTTTCTTCTTTTCTTAACTTCCTTTCTTCCTTTCCTTTCCCTTCCCTGCCCTCCCCTCTGCTCCCCTCCCGTTTCCTCTCCTCTTTTCTCTCCTCTCCTCTTCTTTCCTTTTTCATATTAAAACTTCTATGGCCATTCTTTTAACAACGGATTTTTCTATTCCACCTGTCCTAGTTTTAACAAGGCCTTCCTAGAAGTCCAGGCTGTATATTTGGTGTTACTCTAAAATTATTTTGATCAAAGACAATTAGTGGCAAGTTCATGTTTAATTTCTGGTTCATACAAATATTTTAGCATTTATGAGGGATAGACCTGTTCAATATCTTTAAGTGCTCAAGTAGAGGAAAGATTTCACATCTTCAGTATTTATGTTTACATTAGTGATGCTTATTGTAGAAAATGTAGAAATAAAAAATTCCATGAATACTAGGAGATTTCTACTGTTTATTCCTCCATGTGCTTATCTATCTAACTCTACCTTTAGCTATAGTTATATCATGAATTAGTCATATTCTTTTAACTTGATATTATAATGTAAGCACTTTTTTCTGTCTTTTTGTAGACCTCATGATTAAGGGTATTTTTGCATACTTTTTCAATTTGAATATGGGGTCCTTTACTTAAGTGGTTCCCTCTTGTTAATCTTTAAACTTGATCCCACTAATGCAGTATTATAAATAATTTTATGGTATTCATAGTTTCACATTAATCTTTGATTGAACTTCTATTTCCTTAGGATATCCTCTTAGAAGGAAAATTATCCATAAGCCGTATAAATGATACAATGTCTTCTAATAGAATTTGTTGACTTGTTCCAGAAATGTTTATAAATGTTTATAAGCCAATTTATAAACCTCCCATTAACATCTAGGGGTGTATTTCAATATGTCCTCAAGAATTATCAGAAGTTTCTTGGATGTGATTATCCTTTTTCAGGACATAAAGTAAGGGGTGCCTATGTAGCTCAGTTGGTTAAGCATCTGAATCTTGATTTCAGCTCAGATCTTGATCTCAGGGCTGTGAGTTCAAGCTGTACACTCAGCTCCATGCTTAAAATAATAATAATAATAATAATAATTAAATTAAAGACATCATACTAAATCATCATGGACCTCTATTATCAGAGGTTATCCAGTCTACCCACCAAATTTTGAATAGAATTCATATAAGTAAAGCTAGTCAGATGGGCCAGTATTCTTTTCAAATAATTTATTTTTATTG
This sequence comes from Mustela nigripes, assembly GCF_022355385.1. NCBI lineage: Eukaryota > Metazoa > Chordata > Mammalia > Carnivora > Mustelidae > Mustela > Mustela nigripes. The sequence continues at coordinate 98,234,508 of NC_081561.1, forward strand.
TATCCTAGTAATTTAGAGCTGGATTTCATGGAACTAAAAGTTGTCACAGGAGTGAAGTAACAGGAAACAGAAATTGAATTTTCTTTGCTTGGCAAGTTACTTCACTCCTACTGAAGAACAGGTTAGTAATTTATTTTCATCTTTAAATCACATCAGAAAGTTAGAGCACTGAGGAAAGAGCCTAACTAAACTCTGCCCTCCTTTATGGAATAAGAAACTTTGATCAATTTCTAATTAACCATATTATAACAATATATACTAATTAAGCACTGTAATATAGGCTTTGTCAAGCCTTTTCAGTGAACTTCAGCATCAAATAGAAGCAATGGTGCAAAGGTTAACTAGAAATAAATTGTCATACTGGAGTAATGTCTTGCAAGTTCTGGGACTGCCATCTCGGTAAAGTGGCACAAGTAATGAATCTTTCCCTTCTGCCAGCCCTGAGCTGCCCTTTCAGGTCCCAAGGTGCTCACCTTCCCCTGCACTCCCAGTCAGCAGGCAGATCTGAGGTGATCTCTTGACCGAACGCCGAAACATATTTAAAATTTTAGATGCATCTTATCGGTGACACTGATTTTCCTAAGGAAATATTCTGCCACAGCATTTGAAAAACTGAGAGAGAAAACAATCTTTCCCTTGTCAATGAACATAAAACTAATAAAAAAGATGCTTTTCGTAGCTACAGAAATTTTCACTTGTAATGTTTGGGTCCTTAAGCACACCTCATTGAATACTATCCTGTTCATTCAGATCTCTAAATTTGCTAAGGCTATCACAATTAAATTTCAGATTACTTTGATTCTAAGTCCCATTTTTCTCTGTGCTAGCTGCCACTCATCCCTCCATCCCCCAGGATCTTTTCTCTCAGACCTATATGCAGTGGTCACCCTCTCATTGTTTCCTGATCTGATTATTTGCTCCTTTCAGATTGTGAGGTGCTGGAGCCGGGGGTGGGGGGGCTGGGGGGGCTCACATATGATCTCTCCTGAATCCCATAAAGGAATCAACCTAGGGAGGTTTCTTCCTCATTGTGGCCTCTTCTCTTCATTATTTGTTCAACCTAGAAAAAAATATTAGTGACATCCCTTTTTCTTCTTTCTCACAAACTCACCTGACATCTCACTATTTTTTTTCCCCTGTCTGCTAGGATGCTTGTGTTGGCTTCTGCCTCTAAGAATTAAGAGCCTCCCCTAACCCCATAGGGACCGTATAGTTTTTGCCCTTTGTTTTCTATGTTGCACATATAGTTTAAATGTAAACCAGCTGCTTATTTTATGTGTTGTGTTAGTCAGTGGTTACATAGTATCCTTAGTCCTCCACCCCATGGTATGTTAAGTAGGAACAATAATGCTAGGTTTTATCTATCTGAGTGTCTGTAAGATGTTTCTCTATCTTATGAGGAATAGTATCATCCTGATTTTTTATCTCAAACTCATCATTCATAGAAAGTTCCAAAAGAGCAATCCTCATCACCATATGGGCAGCTGTATGGGATGACCCTTTTAAAGAAAATCCTTTTAACTTTCCCAATTCAGCTTCCCTTTGTTCCAGTTTCTTGTCCTAGTACACCAACATATTTTTTTTTCTTGTACTCAGAAAACTTTGTGATTAATGACACCTTCTATGAGGTCAGTTTACTTATCTAAACCATGCTTGGTAACTATATTATTAATATCAACCTTTTTATTTCACATACTGCATTTTCATAATCAGAGAAGTAAAAGTAGATTTGTACATGCTTGACATTCCATTCCAACTGCTTATGGGATTTTAGGCTCTTCTAGTAAATTAATCTATGAACCACTTCCCTGACTTTTATGTCTTATTTCTATAGAAATTTATGTCATTTTGGTATAATTTGAGGGATGGATAAGAAGACACATGTGGATTTAAGTGGTATACCAGGTACTTAAGGGTAAATCTAGGTTTTATAGGGTTCAAAGCTCATTCAATTTGGGTAGCTTGCTTTAAGGAAAATAATGAGAAGTTATGAATACATAACTCAAGCCTCTGAGGGGGATTGTGAGGTCAGAGCCCCGAAGAGTCAGCTTCTTTGACTCCATGGTAAATACATCTCTGTAGCCACTTTATTATTGTGCTTAGATACATGCATGGAAAGTATTTACAGGATTAGCTAACAGGCATAGTAGGTCAGTATTGCAATATTCTGTATAGACAAGAATATTGGATTTACTCCTATGGTGAAGTATCTAAATTACCTTTTTTGCTTTCTTTGATTATAATCCTGTTTCATACTGGTTGTGAATTGCTATAGTGATGGGGGTGGGATTTGGGAAAGGTTGGAGAAATTAATGTAAAATATAAAAGGGTAATCTATAAAATTTTTGTGAATGTATTCTCTTATGAGTTGAGCTTGAGACATTTCTTTATCTGTTGCTGTGTTGCTATCTGTATGGACAATAGAGTTCTTAATCTGTGGCACCCAAATTGGTCTTTTTGTTTGTTTGTTTTGTTTAAATTCAAATTGATTAACATACAGTGTATTATTAATTTTGGGGTGAATTTAATGATTCATCAGTTGCATCAGTTGGATCACACAGTGCTTATTGCATCAAGTGCCCTTCTTAATGCCCATGACCCAATAATCCCTTCCTCCCACCCCCTCCCCCTCCAGAAGTCTTCAGTTTGTTCTCTGTAGTCAAGAGTCTTTTATTGTTTGTCTCCCTCTCTGTCTTTATCCTTTTATTTTTTCCTTCTCTTCCTGTATGTTCATCTGTTTTGTTTCTTAAATCCACATATAAGTAAAATCATATGGTATTTGTCTTTCTCTGACTGACTTATTTTGCCTAGCCTAATATCCTCTAGTCTCATCCACATTGTTGCAAATGGTACAATTTCATTCTTTTTGATGGCTGAGTAGTATTTCATTATATATATGTGTATATATCTTCTTTATCCATTCATCTGTTGATGGATATCTGGGCTCTTCCCCTAGCTTGGCTATCGTGGACATTCCTGCTATAAATATTGGGATACATGTGCCCCTTCAAATAACTATGTTTGTATCCTTTGGATAAATTCCTAGTAGTGCAATTGCTGAGTTGTAGATTAGTTCTATTTTTAACTTTTTGAGGAACCTTCATACTGTTTTGCAAAGTGGCTACACCAGTTTGCATTCCCACCAACAGTGTCACAATGTTTTTCTGTAGAGATAGGGGTCAGTTTCAGTATGATAGCAATCTCTATTCCGAGGTATTTATCAGTCACCCACCATATGCAAGGTACAATATCGGATACCAGGGAAAAAATAAACTGTGTGAGAGACTATATATAGTGACTTAGAAAAAAGATATAAACTGACAAATGAGTGTTAAATGTAGTGAGAGGGAGGTAAAAGTATTCTAGAGTCTCTTCAAAGAAAAGAAAGATGTTAAGCAGAATTTTAAAGATAAACAGAACTTAGAAAAGTGAAATACCATACAGTGAAGTGTGGGTCTGTTTTGGATCTAAATTCCAAATTACTTTTTATATAAATAACAAATGGAGATTGTGATCCTTAGAGGTATGTCTATGATTTTTTAAAGATTTATTTATTTTTTTTTTAGAGAGAGAGCATGAGTGGGGAGAGGCACAGAAGGAGAGCAAGAGAGAAAAATCCCAAGCAGACTCCCCGCTGAGCAAAGAGCCTGCCATGGGGCTTGATCCTAGGACCCCAAGATCACGACCTGATCTGAAATAAAGAGTCAGACACATAACTGGCTGAGCCACCCAGGTGCCACAAAGATATGTCTATTTTTAGGAATATTCTTGAATTTAGAGAGTTTACTCGGAATGACAGGCCGTCAGTAAATGAACTTACATTCAGCGTTCATTTGACTGTGTCCACTCTGGGTCCAATGGGACAATTGGTTGCTTAATCATTTTTATGCCTACTCAAGTCCAGTGATTTGGAGGGAAAATAGCTTAACATCACTCATTCATTACATCATAGAAAGATGAAATTATAAGAAACAATTGAGGTCACATAGATGTGCCTTTTCATTTTAATGGCGAAGCAGACTCAGAAAGGCAAAATGACTCAACATCATACATCTAGTAATGGAATTAGAATCAACCAAAAATTGGCAGATATTTTTTATCTCCAGAGAGGAAAAGGAAGAAACAAAGCACTATTGTTTTGGAGATGCTGAGTTTGAACTGCTTGAGTGAGGTTCACAGAAGATTTCTAAGAAATACTTTGTTGATTATGTCTGGATTTCAGGGAAGTGGTTATTCAAGGGGATAAGGATTTCAGAACTTTAGAATATCGATGGGTATGAAGATCCCCTCCAAAGGAGCGCTTAGATATCTTAAATCTCACTTAAAAGAGGAAATTGTCATAAATGTTGTGAGTTGTACCTTGAACAAGAACACTGCATTATCTTCTCCCAAGTTCCTGTCATCCAGCTTCTGGCCCATCGTCATAGACATACACATTCTACAAAGCAGTTTATGACATTAATTTATCACTCATTCAGAAATATTTATAGCCAGGCCCGACTTCAGGTGTTATGGATAATGTGGCACACAAAGCAGATAAGGTCTCTGTGTTCAGGTAGTTGATATTATGGTGAAGGAGACAAACAATCCCTAAGTTAAAAAGTAAGTTGAATTCAGCAAGTGGGAAATTCAAGATAGCAAGTTCAGATAGTGGGAAATATTAAAAAAATTAGAGTGTGATGTGATGAGAGTGCTGAGACTGAGATCTATACTGGGTAGTGAGGGAGGCCTTGCTGGAAGTTAACATTGGAGCAGAAACCTGAGTGACCTTTTAGAAGAAAGAATTCCAAGTCAAGAAAATAATAAGTGAAAAGACTTCAAATAGTCAATGAACTTAAAGGATGTAGAAGGGAGGCAAGGAATGATTATGGGGAAGCACTTGCACATGGGGCAGAAAGGTATGAGGTGAAGTCTCCTCATGAGAGAGAGAGAGACACAGGGAGCAGATGGTATAGAGCCCTCCATGGCTTTGGTGAGGAATTTAGATGTTACTTCTTATGTAGTGGAAAACCATTAATGATTTTAAAGCAAGAGAACGACATGATCTGATTTTTGTTTTGAAAATGGTGACTTAGGGTGTTGATTTGAAAATGAACTGTAGAAGGCAGGAAAAGAAGCACAAAGACCAATTAGGTACTAGTGCAAGGGTCCCCATAACAGACTATGGTGCTTGAGCTAAAGCTGTCACAGTTGAGATGCAGAGGAGGGTATGGAATCTAGGTGTGTTTGGGCAGAATAATGGATTTACTTTCACAGTGGATTATAGGAGGGTGCTGGAGAGCTGGGAGTGTGAGTGAGAGTAGTTGAGGGTTATACCTAGTTTTGGCTTTAGAAAAGTTGTGGGTAGTGGATTCATGTACAAAGATGAGAAAGCCTGGAGGGAACTGGCTTATGGGAAGAAATCAAAAGATACAAGTAATTGGTATCTAAAGTATCTGAGATCTCAATTTCTTTAACCAATAAACACTTTCACTCTGTTTGGCGATGACTTGTGTATCCTCAGAATTCATGTGTTGAGGTCCTAACCCCTAGTACCTCAGAGTGTGACTGCATTTGGAGATAGAGGTACTTAAGTTAACACTCGGTCATCAGGGTGGGCCCTAATTCAATATGTCTTTAGAGGAAGAGATTAGGGCACACATGCTTTTATACAAGGAAAGATCATATGAAGACACACTGAGGAGACAGCTATCTGAAAGCTAAGGGACGAGGACTCTGAAGAAACCTACTCTGCTGACATTTTGATCTTGGACTTCTAGTCTCCAGAACTATTAGAACAAAACACTTTATTTATTTATTTATTTATTCATTCATTTTAAAGATTTTATTTATTTATTAGACACAGAGAGAGAGATCACAAGTAGACAGAGAGGGAGAAGCAGGCCCCCCATTGAGCAAAGAGCCCGATGCAAGACTCGATCCCAGGATCCTGAGATCATGACCTGAGCTGAGGGCAGAGGCTTAACCCACTGAGTCACCCAGGCACCCCAACACTTTCATTATTTAAGGAATCCATTCCATGATATTTTGTTTTGGCAGCTCTAGCAAACTAATACACACCCTCTTGTCTTACTTTATTTTTCTGCAACATCTGAAATTATCAACTACCCATTTAAAAAACTGTCACATTCTATTAGTTTAGAAGTAAATTTAGCTATAATAGAAGAGTCCCAGAATAACAAAGATGAGGTAGAAGTTTACTTTTCTTACACTTAAAAGTCTAAATTCAGAGCTCGGTAGTTATTCCATCATGTCAGAACCCCAAATTCTTTCTAGCATTTTGCTCTGCCTTCTTTGGGATTTTTCCCCATTAACATGGTCCAGAATAGCTCACTTCCATGTCAACACTGAAGACAAAGAAAGGACACAGCCTGCTCTGTAAGCAAGTATCCTAAAAACTGCCCACATCACTTGGTCTTACATATCATTGGTCAGGACTTTGTTACATAACTATCCATGCCTGACTTTGAGAGAAGCTGGGGAAAGAGACCCACGAAAAAGTAGGGATTCTGCTATCAGAGGGGGGAAGAAAGAAATTATTTCAAAAATAGCTTTATATATGGCAGGCAGTAAACACGTGAATGTAATCACTTTTTTATTTTATCTATTATAATATTACTTCTAAGTATTCTAAAACTAAAGTTCATTTCCTAAAATTATTTGTCCTATACAGTTTAAAGAACCACATGTTATGTTTGTCTTTTTCTATCTACCCAATCATGATATAGTAGAAATCAAAATATTTGATTTTTCAAACTTGTAAAATTCAATGATTTATTAGATTATCTCTAAGATTTCTTCAAGATAAAGTGTCTATGCATCTCTTCTATGTAACACATATTTTACTTAACTGTAAGTAGTTGAGAAATGAGGTATAGCAATGTAATTGTCAGGTATCAATGTTATGGTGAATTATTTATTTCCAAATAACCAACCATACAGTTCCTAGACAGCCCTTCTTTATTAAAAAAACAAAACAAAACAAAAACCCGGATGAAAATTCTCAAAATATTGTAGCTAATGATCTTTTCCAGTCTGTTCAGACATAGTAAACCACAAGGTGGCAGTCATAAAGTTCCCTTTTATTTCTCAGGCTAAATAAATCACTGTTTGGAGAAATATCACCAAGTATTGTTTTTTTCTCCTTCAGTTTCACATGTATGTTCTCACCCTGTTACAGAAAAAGGAACAATATTTTTTTCTTTGAGTCTAAAAAGAAGAGAATAGCGAGAAACCGAACACTTTGGTAATTGTTCAAGCGTGAATTTAAATTATCTTGATACCACAAATATATGCAAAATGCTCATGCATGCAGATGTTCATGCAGTCACAGCAGACGAGAAACCAACATTTTCAAATTCCTCATACTTCCCATACTTATGTTTAATCAGCAGTACGTTAGCAGCTTAAAACTTCTCTGCTCTTTTTCAAAGCAATAATTTTATAATCAATGTATTTGGTTACTATTTAACCTATATTGGGTAGTGATTTCCTTAATGTAAAAACAACATTTACTACTGAGTGTCATGTGTATTTCATAGAATAAAGTAGCAAAATACCTGCCCTTTCAAAGAACTTATAGCTGTATTCTAATTGAGTGCAAGGAGCAAAAAAATAAACAAACATATTCATTTCTATTAACAAAGACACCTGAGAGTCATTTGAGAATGTGGATAGTTTTTAGGAATTATATAAGCAATAAGCTAAAACTCTGAGATATAAATCAGTCATGGGATTTCATCTTAAAGTTTATATGATATAAACAGAAAGAAAAATCAAAGCACATTGATATCATTAAAAATGACATATAATTTAAGTTGGGGAAAGCTGGTTTCCGGGAATGCTCATTCAAATTACTCCTGAATGATAATCACTAAAAATGCAGTTAATCACTCCTCATGTCCTCTATCAGAAGCATAGGCTTACTGAGGTCTGTCTCTCAGCTCTGCAGTTCCCCGAATGACTTAATTAGGCCCTGGGCTTATGATTATTTTCTGGATCATAATGTGGGCAGATCCTCTCCCTCTCTGTTATGCTCTGCACTGGAGAGGGAATATCAGCTTTGGGCTGCAGGTGTGGTCCTGCAGTGTCTGGTGAACATTGTCACTGGGAACTTCTGGGCTTTCAAGAGCTGGCTGCTCCCTGCATATGTCTATGCCTCAGGCTTTGGTCTGCTGTTGGTGCTTCCATAGAGTCACCTTAGTGGCTGCTGTCATGTGGTACCATAAACACAGGGGCGGTCCCTGTTCCTGCTGCCTCCACTGTAGCTGTCACAGGGCATCCTTGTCCTTCATCTCCCTGCCATGTGCTGTTTCTCACTCTCTATTTAAGGAGCTGCCAAAGTTCACGAGAAAGTATCTTGTTCTTTCTCTCCCTCAGATTCTGACTCAACGGCTGGCTTTTCCTGAGGTCACAGTGTTCAATGTGAGAGCTTCCATTCATAGGTCAACCCTTTTGGTAGAGACTTGGAAAAAAGCATTTTTAAAGTAGGTCTTGCCTCCCTAATTCATCATCTGTTGGGGTGTTAACAAAGCACCTGAACAGATTCAGGGTCCCTCTCCCTAGGAACTTGCATGTGAAAGCTAAACCCCCAATTCCCCATTTTTTCTGAAGATCCTATTCTTTATTTAGTTCCCTAATAGCCACTGTGTATCTAATCCAGGTAAGCCTGCTTGTCCTTACTCCATCCACCATGGGCCCACTACTGCTGTTCCATGCCAAAGTGAATGGAAGACATTTACTCTATTTCTAAGCTGAAACTCTCTTCCCTGGGTCATTCTCAGGTAGTTTAGTCCCAAGAGACATTTGCATGAGATGAGGAAGGTGGCAATGAAGCAGCAGCCACGACTTTGCTGAGGTAGTTGCCTTGTAAGAAATCATGACCTACCTTCCAAATCATGACCTACCTACCAAAGCAATTCGGATTGCTTTGAAACCTATAACCAGACCCAGTCCCAGTGGAATTCATGAGGCATAGAGTATGATTAGTGAGAAGGTATGACATACACTAAAAAAACTGCACCCTGTTTGCCCATTTATTTTTACAGAAGTCTGAAGAACAATGTGGGAATGGATCCTTGTGGTGTGAGATAGGGGTTGAAAGAATACAAAATTGGATCCAGGCAAATTTATTGAAATTTATTTATGAAGCAGCACTTTTCCGTGCTCGTATTAACTTAAGTGGCTGTGTATGGATCTAACGGCTTACATGGTTGCTTGTTTCAAACCTGCACTTGTGGATGCCCTACACTAAAAGAGGTTGAAGGGCCAGACTTCTTTGCTCTACTGAATAGGAAAGTATTCAAAGGAGTCATTGGGATACTAGTATGGATTTATTATGCAAGATATATTTATCCTCGCCCTCAACAGATTCTCCAGCAGAGTGAATTTTCTTCACTAAGTGTCTGAGAAACACATTCAAGAGAGGAGTCCTAGAATTCTTCAAGAGCTCTGGGGTAGATATGCTCTGCAGGCCAGAATAGTAGAGGACTGAACTCTCAGAATTCACTGGAGATGATAACATCCTAGGGTTGCAGAAGTAGCATCACCTAATTGTGAATGGCAATGTAGATATGGTAACCATAATAGTTAACAGGTCTGCAGCAGTAATCAGAATGACCTGACTAATAAAGATCTTTGGCTTTGGTTATTTATGATGCTTCTAGAAGTAGAATAAATGGGAGGCCTACTAAAGTCTCACATTACTTCTATAAGCCAAAAAGCTCTAGATCTTGTGAAGAGAAGTCATGGCCCCTTGACAAATTTCCAAGCTTGAACCATTAGCACCTAAAAACCCCTGAATGAGGGGGAGGCTAGGTTCCCTTGACAAAGTAACCTGCTCTCAGCCAAAAACTGTACAATAAACCTTCCTCCTCACTCTCCCTAAAGAAACCTGAATCCATTTGCCAGAATGACTAACAATGAGGAATGGGAATAATCAGACATTGTAGGAGTTGTTGGACCATGCCTCTGAACTGAAATTAATTCCTAGTCACCCAAAATGCTACTGTGGTCTTTCAGTCAGAGAAGGGGCTGAGGGAATGTAAGGAGATCCGTAAAGTTTAGGATTGGGTCCATCTCCCTGTGGGCTCAGTGGGTTCTTGCATTAACCTTAGAGTTATTACCCCAATTTGGAATTTATGATTAAAATAGAACATGCTGTCAGCGGTCTAAATCTTCATACTGTTTCTCTGGCCTGTGGAGTGAAAGTCATTATGGGCAAGGAAAGACATGCACAAACCATTCCAACTGTCTCGTTGACAAACTTGTTCTGTAAACGGCCCACAAATTAGTAAATATGTTAGGCTTTGTGGGTCACACAGTCTCTGTTTCTTCTTTATCTCCTCCTCCTCTTTCTTCCCCCCCCTCCCCTTCTCCTTCTTTGTCCTCTTTCCTTCTCTTCCTCTTCCTCTTTCTTTTTCTTCTCTCCTTCTCTTCCTCTCCCCCTCCTCCTTCCCTTTTCCTTTCTTCTTCTTCTTCTTCTTGTTCTTCTCCTTATTCTTCCTCCTCCTCCTCCTCTGACTCCTTCTTCTTCTTCATCCTTTGAAAATATAAACATATGTGTATATTCTTAGCTTGTGAACTATATACAAAGAGGCTGAAGCCTTTATTTAACTCACAGGCCATAGTGTACCAACCCTTGCTCAGTGAACTGAGCCATGCCAAATTATCTCTGCCAAGGTGAAGGACAGGCTGCTGCATCTGATTCCTCCTACCACTAAGAAAGAGGCATAATACTTGGTGTGCTTTTTAAAGATTTTGAACAAAACATAGATCTCATTAGGGCATAGTACGGTGACTAGTTACAAAATGCTGCCAGTTGTGAGTGGGTCCCAGAAAGGTAAAAGATCATGCAGGGGTTCCAGTCTGCCAGGCAAGCTTCATGCCACTTGGGCCATGAGCTAATGGATCCATTGGTGCCCAAATAATTTGTGGAAGTTAGGGATGGACCCATGGCCCTTTCTCCCAGCACTCCTCCCTCTTATTCTGCACTTATGGCTTCATGGACTGTACCCTTTGATGGTTGACGGAAGAAGAAGATAATTCCGCACAATATGCTGGCACTAGCAGAAAGTGAAGAGTAGCAGCACCACAGCCCCCCACCCCAAGTGGCTGCCAAGTGCTGTGGTGGAGGAAAATCCTCTCAGTGGGCAGAACTTGAGAAATCACACCTGGTGCTTCATTTTCCTTGAGGAAAAGCTTGCCAGAGTTATAGATATCCAATAAGTTATGATCCGTGGTTAATAGTTTGGTCCACAGCCATCCGACCTCTCTTCCCTGCTAGCTTTTTCCCATTCTTATTCCTTTCAACTTCCCCTTGTCCCTTCCTTTCTTTCCTCTGATCCCTATACTGTAACTCTTTTCTTTTTGATAAAACCTCAGCATTATATGACTCTCAGGCTCTAGACTTTTGTTTCTCCCATGATCAAATACATCCATGATCAAATACAGAGCAATAATGTCTACTAAGGAAATGCAAATTTCTCCACCTTAGATGCATAAGCGAGTGAGAGAACAATGGCTTTAATGTCCTACCTACACTTCTTTCTCTGCAAGGTTGCTACATTCAGCCGCAGCATGACCCTCATAGGTTCCGAGCTAGGCAACAACAAAGACAACAAGGAGGACCTATTTGTCCATCTTGCTCTGTTTAAAAAGAAGAATTGCGATGTGTATCAGAGTTTCCAAGACCATTCTCAGACTGGGTAGTTCACCAGGAGGACTTACTGAATGGAATCAGAAACTATTATACTCATGGTTATCCTTTGTCACAGTGAGAGAATACAGATTAAAATCAGCAAAGGGAAAAGGCTCATTAGGCAAAGTACAGAAGGAACAAAGCTTTCAGGTATCCCATCTCAGAGGAGTTGTACAGAATGCACTGAATTCTCCCACCAGTCATGTGTGACAATGAATGTGAAGTGTTGCCAACCAGGAAAGATCACATAAACATTGACGTCCAGGGTTTTTATCAGAGGCCAGTCACGGAGGCATGCAACACCTATGTGACTGGCCTCAGTTTCTCAGACTCTAACATCCATGCAAAGACAGGTATTACCATAAATCATATTACTAACATAAACTCTCTGGTACAGTGTGGCCCAAGCCTCAGGCATACAAACATACTTATGAGGCAGAACATTCCAAGGTTCAGAGCTCAGTTCCCTGGAGTTGGTCAAGGGCTAGTCTTGAAAACAAGTCTTTCTTGGAAATACAAGAATTTGAGAACCTCAGCTTTGCTGAGTTAATCCTTCCTTGCCCACTGGGTTTTCATACTGGGACTTCTGACTCAAACGTGTCCCCATTCAACAAGAAAAGCCAAAGAAGAAAAAATAGCATTAGATAGGCATTATGGGGTAGGAATCAAGGGCTCTAGCTTTGATTCAACAGCTTGACTATGCCACTTTCATCTTTGACAGTGGAGAAGTTGTTTAACTTCTCTACTTTTACTTTGATTTCTCATTTGTAGAATGGGGATAATTGGACTATTTACCTCAAAGATTTATTGTGAGGATTAAATAACCTAATTTATATAAAACACTTACCACATTAAGTGTTCAGTAAGTCTTAGCCATGCCAAATCAAACATGGCAGCTAAATGGAAATACCACAGACCCTTACTCTCCTAAAGACGCTGTCCTTTGCCAGAGTAGGCTCCCCCGTGCTGCAGCTCACTGTCATCTGAATACTGATATATGGTGGGATAACAAGCATGGGAAAGCCTGCTGTGCTGATGTTTACTGTGTTTATAAGTGCAAAGCTTTTTGAAAGTGTGGTTTCACAGGTTGGGTTCTCTGAAACGCAAACCCTAGGAGACAGAAGCATGCAAGAATTTTATTAGAGAATGCTCTTTCCGTCAACATTTGGGGAAAGGAAGGGAAGGGAAGGGCAGGGTAAAGATGGGAATGGGAAAGATGAGAAGGGAGTGGAGGGGAGTGAGAGGGAAGAAAAGGGAAGGAACAAAGCTAGATCCTGTCCTCTGAGAAGTTGAGGTGTGAGGCAGTCTCAATGAAGTCCTCAGCTGATGCTATAAGCAGCTTTGCAGCTGAAACACCCCTACAGATTTGTCCAAAGTTGAGGGGAAGGAGGCCAGGACTTTGCATCCCTGTGTCAATCCAACTGTTCAGTTTTACACACTCTGGGAAGGGCGCATCTTTGGTTGAGGCAGCTGTCTTCTGCGGACACTGTGATTACAGCTGTCTGGCAGGCAAAGGCAGGTGCAACCTGTGCAGACCCTGTGCACAGAAGAGCCGGATATTTGGTTTAATCCTCTACTGCTACCACCCTGAAGTTCTTAATCATATTTGAACAAGAGGACAGGCCCCTCATTTTCATTCTGGATTCCACAAATTATATACTTGGTCCCAGCTAGGGGCTGTCTGTTGGTAACTTTCACTAGCTGGGACAATAAGTCTGTGTGGAACATCACAGCACAACCAGCTTCTAGTATGGGGACAATGAGGACCACTTCCAAGGAAAGACTGAATACTTTAAAGTAAACAAATAGGATAATTAAACTCATTGGAGAGAAAAGGTTCAATTTCTTTCCTGTAAATAAGTTCTGTATCGTTATCTGGCTTCCTGAAAAATATCTGAGGTTTTAGGTTATTATATGCCTATTTGATTGACTGAAAGAGCTTAAAACTTAAGTAAACAACAACAAGAAACAGGCATTTTATACATCCTGAAGTCTCTGTTAGAGACTGTGGCCTTGGGCCAGTCAACTGATTGGCTTAAGATCAGCCCCGAGAGAAAGCAGACACTAAATAAGAAAAGCAAGCATTTCCTTTTTCTGTGTAGTCAACTGCTGGGAATTGTTTTACATTGTTCAAAAATGGGGAGAGTAGACCAGGAAAAAAAAAAAAAAAAAAAAAAAGGAGGTGAAGGAAAAGAAAAAGAACTAAGGATACTTTTTTCTAGATGCTCAGCTTTGAATTGAGTTTGAATTTTGATGTTTCTTCTGTTTTCCCCAGAGCATTTTTCTGGAAAGTGCTATAAATTTAAGATCTTAGTTTATGATCGTCATTACAAAAAATGGACAAAATTAGATCTCCTAAATATCTTCTCCATAAATATATATCCTGTAACTTGATGTATGGAAAATTTACCAAAATTTGTTATGAAGGAGTTTTTCAGCAAATCCATTTTACTGCTGATTTCTGTTTGCCAATTGTTTAATGCATTGTTTTGAGAAAGGACCATGACACAAATGTTTATAATAATCACATGCCAGTCTTCATTCAGGCTAAACTCCTTTATTCAATATCTAATTCTGGCATATCTAATCATTTTGCAGTTGAGATACAACATTGTTGCAGTTGTGGTGGTAGTTGTTTTAATACTAATCACAACTAGAATATAGGGTGTTGGTTAACTTTTTAAAAATAAATTTGATGTAAAATAATCACTGAGAGGGCACCTGGGTGGCTCAGTTAGTTAAGCCTCTGCCTTCAGCCCAGGTCATGATCTCAGGGTCCCGGGATCAAGCCCCGCATTGGGCTCTCCACTCAGCGGGGAGCCTGCTTCCCCCTCTCTCTCTGCCTGCCCCTCTGCCCACTTGTGACCTCATCTCTCTCTCTCTTTCTGTCAAATAAATAAATGAAATATTTTTAAAAAATCACTGAGATTTTTGAAAACACACACCAAGTAATAGGTAACAGTCTGAGATGGCTCAAAAATTGGACCAGAGAATGATTTATGGTGTAAGTACTGTAACTTTCATGAAAATTTGCCTGACCCTAGAGCTTAGAGATAACCTGTCCTCTGATGTCAGGATGAATAAAAAAAGCAATAAAGTAAGCAGTAGAGCTCATTTAATTAGGGGTAAAAAATGAAATACGAGACAGTGTCAAGGACCACAAAAGGAGCCGTTACAGGGAATGGCTACAAGTACAGACACTGGAGTCAGGTCTCTGGGTTCAAATCCCAGCTCTACCTCTTTGTGATGGTGGCAGTTTAGGGTTAGTTACAGCTTTCTCCTCCATCAGGTCTTAGTTTTCTTATGTATGAACAATGGTGATATTTATTTCATCGATTATTAGGACTATTAAATGGATTAACATGCATAAAGTACTTAGAATAGCACCTAGCATACAATTAATATTTTGGTGTGTTTTTTGTTTTTGTTTTAACTTTTATTGAAGTTTAATTGACAAAATTATAAAAAGGGTACAATGTAATAACTTGATAACATATACATTGTGAAAAGATTCCCATCACCCAGTTAATTAACACATCCATCACTTCACGTTACTTCTCTCTCCTTCCCTCCCTCCCTTCCTCCATCTCCTCCATCTATCTTTCTTTCTTTCTCTTTCCTTCAACGCTTATATTCTACTCTTAACAAATTTTAATGTATAATACTGTATAATCAACTATCGTCACCTTGTTGTACATTAGATCCTCAGACCTTATTTATCTTATAACTAAGAGTTTACACCCTCGTATCAGCCTGTCTCTGTTTTCCTCATCCTCCTGGCTGCTCACAATCGCCATTCTACTATCTTCTATGAGTTCAATTTTTTTTTCTCTTTAATTTGACATACGAGTGATACCATGCAGTATTTGTATTTCTGTCTGACTTGTATCACTTAGCCCTCCAGCTCACCCAAGTTATTGCAAATTGAAGTTTTCCTTATTTTTTTTTTTTTATGGCTGGATAATACTTCTTTTTACGTGTCTCACATTTTCTTTATCCATTCATCTGTTGTGGACATCTATGTTGTCTCCATAACTTGACTACTGTGAATAACGTTGCAATGAACGTAACAATACAGCTATCTCTTTAAGATAATGGTTTAATTTCCTTGGGTGTTTACACCCAGAAGTGGGATTGTTGGATCATATGGCAGTTCTGTTTTTAATTTCTTAAGGAATGTCCTTATAGATTTTTCGTAGAGGCTGTACCAGTTCACATTCCCACCAACAATTGATAAGGGCTCCCCTTTTCTCACATCCTTATAAGCATTGTTATTGCTTTTTGATAATAGCCATCCTAACAGACGTGAGATGATATTTATTTTTTAAGTTTGTTTTTAAGATTTTATTTATCCATTTGAAAGACAGAGATCACAAATAGGCAGAGAGGCAGGCAGAGAGAGGCGGAAGCAGACTCCCTGCCAAGCAGAGAGCCTGATATGGGGCTCGATTCCAGGACCCTGAGATCATGACCCAAGTTGAAGGCAGAGACTTAACCCACTGAGCCACCCAGGCGGCCCATGAGATGATACTTCATTGTGGTTTTGATTTATATGTTTTTTAAAGATTTTATTTATTTATTTGAGAGAGAGAGAGAGAGCATGTGTGAGAGAGCAGAAGCAGGGAGAGTGGTAGAGAGAGAAGGAGAAACAGAATCCCCACTGAGCAGGGAGCCTGACACAGGGCTCCATCCCAGGACCCTGAGATCATGACTTGAGCTGAAGGAAGACACTTAACAGACTGAGCCACCCAGGTGCCCTTGATTTATATATTTCTGATGGTTAATGGTGTTGAGCATTTTTTCATGTACTTTTTGTCCATTTGTATGTTTTGGAAAAGTTCCCATTCAGCAGAGTGTTTGCCCACTTTGTAACTGAGCTACTTTTTACTTATTATTTTTTTTTTTTTTACATATTTTGGATATTAGCCCCTTATTGAATATGCAGTATGCAAGTATCTTTTCCCATTTTGTATATTGTCTTTTCATTTTACTGCTACTTTCCTTTGCTGTGCAGGAGCTTTTAGTTTGATAAAGTCTCACTGATTTATTTTTGCTTTTCTTGTCACTGCTATTGGTGTCAAATGTAAAAAATCATTCCCAAGACCCACTTGAGAGCTTACCCTCTATGTTTTCTTCTAGGAGTTTTATGGTTTCAAGTCTTGCATTCAAATCCTTCATTTGTTTTGAGTTAGTGTATGGTGTAAGATAGTGGTCCAGTTTCATTTTCTTGAAAGTGGCCGTCAAGTTTGCCCAACATCATTTATTGAAGAGACTGCCCTTTCTATATGATATATTTTTGTCTCCTTTGTTGAAATTTAATTGACCATATATGTGTGGGTTTATTTTTGGGCTCTCTATTTTATTCTGTTGTTGTATGTGTCTGACTTTATGCCAATACCATACTGTTTTGATGACTATAACTTTGTTATATAGTTTGAAATCAAGATGTGTGATGCCTCCATATATGCTCTTTCTCAAGTTTGCTTTGGCTGTTTGGGGTCTTTTGTGTTCCCATAAAATTTTTGGATTTTTAAGAATTTCTGTGGAAAAAATTGCCATTGGAGTTTTTTTTGTTTTTTTTTTTTGTTGTTGTTTTTTTTTTTGGAGTTTTGATAGGGATTGCATTGAATCTGTAGTTTGCTTTGGATAGTATTTTAATAATACCAATTCTTCCAATCCATGAATGTGGAATATCATTCCACTTATCTGGATCTTCTTCCACTTTTTAAATTAATGTTTTATAGTTTTCAGTGGCAGATTTTTCATCTTCTTGATTCAGTTTACTCCTAAGTATTTTGTTGTGTTTGATGCCATTGTAAATGGGATTATTTTCTTAATTTCTCTTTCCAATAGCTCATTTCTAGTGTATAGAAATTCAGATTTTATATACTGATTTCATATCCTAAAACTTCACTGAATTTGTTTACTGGTTCTAACAGATTTTTTTTTGTGTGGAGTCTTTAGATTTTTCCATAAATGAATATATCATCTACAAAGAGGGACAGTTTCACTTCTTTCCAATTTGGATGCCTTCCCTCTCACCCGCATTTGCTCTCTCTAGTAAAAGTGGCAAGAGTGTACAATCTTGTCTAGTTCCTGATTTTAGAGGGAAAGCTTTCAGCTTTTTTTTTTTTTTAAGATTTTATTTCTTTATTTGACAGAGAGAGAGAGATTACAAGCAGGCAGAGAGGGAGGCAGAGGGTGGGGGAAGCAGGCTGCCTGCTGAGCAGAGTCCCACATTGGGCTAAATGTGGGACTCAATCCCAACCCTGAGATCATGATCTGAGCTGAAGGCAGAGGCTTTAACCCACTGAGCCACCCTGGTGCCCCAGCTTTCAGCTTTTTATCATTAAGTATGGTGCCAGCTGTCAGCTTCTTATTATGGTGAGTTACAGTTCTTCTATATCTAATTTGTGAGAGATCTATCATGAAAGAATGTTGAATTTTATCAAATAATTTTTCTGCATCTATTAAGTTGGCCATTTGATTTTTCTTCCTCATTTGTTGATGTGATGTATCACATTTATGGATTTGCATATATTGAACCATCCTTCAATCCCAGGAGTATATCCCACTTGATCGTGATATATGATTCTTTTAATGTGCTATTGAATTCAGCTTGCTAATATTTTGTTAAGTATTTTTATATCCGTGCTTATTAAGATTATCGGCCTGTAATTTTCTTTTCTTGTTGTATCCTTGTCTGGCTTTGGTATCAGGATAATGCTTACCTTATAAATGAATTTGGAAGTGTTCAGTCCTCTTCAATTTTTTGGAAAAGTTTGAGAAAGATTGTTAATAATTCTTTTTAAATGTTTGGTAGAATTTGCCAGTAATACATCTAGTCCTGGACTTTACTGGGAGATTTTTGATTGCTAATTCAATATCCCCAGTAATAATTGCTGTTTAGATTTTCTGTCATTTTATGATTCAGTCTTGGTAGATCATATGACTCTAGGAATTTCTGTTTCTTCTAGGTTATCTAATTTGTTGGCATATAATTGTTCATGGTAGTGTCTTAAAATTCTTAGTTTCTATATTATCAGTCGAAATGTCTCCTTAATTTCTGATTTTATCTATTTGAGTCTTCTCTCTGTTTTCTTAGTCTAGCTAAAGGTTTAACTAATTTTCTTAGTTGTCTGATGTGTAGGAGTTGCTCAGCTAGTTTCTGGATTTCCCTCAGAGGGAATTGTTTCATATGTTGCTGTATATTTTTGGTGTCTATGGGAGGAAGAGAACTCAGGAATGTCCCTTGTTACCACATTGATCCCTGTATTGGGGTTTTTATGCTTTTAAAAGGGAGAAAAAGTAATAATATCCCAGAAATTTTACACACCTTGATTCATTTAATTCTTCCAATAACTTTGAAATATAGGTGTTGTTAATTTCACTGAAAAGATGTAGAAACTGAGGCTTAAGTTGATTAAATAATTTGTTCACATCCAAGCAAATTGCCAGTGACAAAACAGGGATTCACCTCAGGGAAGGTTTGAGATTCAGGTGAGATTCAAGAATACAGGTTCCATTAAAGTAGCCTTCAAAAGACATAAGCAAGTTATATTTAAGTTGTATCTATAGGTTTATCCTATTGAGTTGAGGTCTTTGTAAACAGCTGTCTTCATTTATGTAGACAAGTTTGAGATAAGTATCAACTGGACTTAAAGCCAAAAGCAACCTGCCTGAAAATAGGATCCCATGACAGGGGATGAATGCCACTGAGAGTTGCAATGAAATCAGCCTCAGGTAGTTTCCTTGGGTTGGCTAGCATGTTTCTGAGGGATAGAGGGACATCAGGGGAGTTGGCCAAACTAATAATGGCTGTTGACTATTCCTTCAGTGGTGTCTCATTCTTTTCAAAGTAAATGTGTGCTGAGCTGTATAAACTACATTCATAATACATGTGTGTTAGGGGGTACAATCTGAAAGACCAGCTTCAACATTCATCTCATGATTGCTTATAAACAAAATTGCATTTGAGTAAGATGGGCATACTTCCCAGTATTCCCAGGATGGTTCTGGTTTATGCCTATTGCCCCAGTGTATTTATAGATAGCACTGACTTCACTTCTCAAAACTGTCCTAGTTCAGGTGCTACTGTATATATAATGGTTCCTACCACTTATTTTGGTTCCATAATCATGATAAGCCCCTTGCTCTCTGTTTATGTGCAAACTATAATTTTTTGCTTTCAAATTGTGTATTATCCATTTAAATTAATTTTTATTGTTCAGTTGATATTTTTTCTATTTGTGAACATTTTTTGGACATCTTGAGTTGGAATGGAATACACCATAATTGTTCCCACTAAAATTAATGGAAATATATTTTTTATTTAATGGTATTTCACTTGGCAGTAGGGTTTTCAGGAATGAATCAAGCCTGTTAAGTGAAGGATAGCTTTATTCCTGGAACTTTGGCATATTGTGCACACTCAAAAAATAAATGTTAAATGGATGCTAAACAAATGAATAGATGATTCCAAAGGCCCATATGCATCTTTGCAGTAAGATTTTTGTGGCCATTACTGTGTTTTGTGTTTACCAAGTTCTCATATAGAAAGGCATGTTTAAACTTACCCATTATGCTTATTGCTTTTAATTTCTGATGATACTTAATCATTATATCACATTGTAGTAGGCATTGCTTCTCTTGACTAATATCTGTTTCTCCTATATTTCTGTACGTGTGGGTGAATTACACTTATTTGTAGGTTAGGTGTGCCCACATAACTTCCTTTGGGAAATAAACTGGATATGTTATCAGAATAGTGAGGAAGCACGGACTGATGGTGTTCTTTCTTTTAATATATAATGAGAATGAACCTTAGGAAACGGAACACTTGCCAAGGAACGAATCTGTAAGTCACCATGAAGTATTGATACCATACTTCGCATAGTCCCAGGCACAAATTTAGCATTCAATAGTTACTTGTTGATTATCAGGTATAGTTGCTCAATAATCATTTCTTATTTTGTTCAGGCCATTCAGGTGAAGAAACTGAGAGTGAGAGAAACTAAGGAGCTGGCCCAAAGTCACTCAGTTTATTGGTGCTTGGACTGGAACTAGCACTCAGTGTTAGGCTCCTTGGTTAAAGGTCAACTATGAACTTGTGACTGCTGAACATTCTATATTATAAAAAGGTGGGGGGTTTCTTCCTTTTTCTGAAGTGTCAATGGAGAAAAGACTTAAACAATCATTTCACAAAATAATGAATATAATGTATGTGTGTTGTTGGAACACAACCCGGATCCTGACCAATGTGACTGGGGTTGTGTTGGACCCTGTGAGAAAACTCCAGGAGGTGGAGGGCAAGAGTCTTCCTGGGCCAATGCCCAGAATAAACATGGGAGGGTCCCCGGAGTGCTTTCATGCCCTCCTTTAGATGGGTCTGCTAAGTGTGGAGAATCCTTAACTTGCTCTTGTCATTTAAAGCTAAGAGGTAATCGTTGTTGTTCACTTGTCACACTTTATTGCCTGCATATAGCCCACATCCCACATGTAGCCCAGGCTCTGCACACAGCTTACATCTCACATGCAGTTCACGTCCTGCACGTAAATCTACATCCTGTTTGTAACTGGATCTTGTATAAAGTATAAAAGCAGTGATTGTGAGAAATAAAGTCATCTACTGAGGATCAGTAGTCCCCCCATCATTTCAGCTCCAATCACCAGGATCCCCACTCATGAAGGTGACAGTGTATGAACATACATATTGTATAAAGTACTCTGTTTTTAAGTCAATCTTCGCTTGCAAAAGTAGTGCAAGACATAATTAACTATAGAATATTTTAGAGTCTGTTTGGTGAGAGAATACATCAAAATAATAGTAGAGAAGAGACTAGAGGTTTTTTTTTAAGATTTTATTTATTTGACAGACAGAGATCACAAGTAGGCAGAGAGGGAGGCAGAGAAGGAGTGGGGGGAGCAGGTGAGAGTGGATCGAGTGGATTGATAAACATTCCAGGTGTTTTCACTGAGCAGAGATCCTGATGCGGGGCTCGATCCCAGGACCCTGGGATCATGACCTGAGCTGAAGGCAGAGGCTTTAACCCACTGAGCCCAGGTGCTCTGAGGGTTTTTAAGGTTGGGAAAAACCATAAGCAAATGGTAGTTTGAGTATGCATTAGTTGTGGTTGGAGGTCATAGGTTAATTAAGGAGAAAAGTGAGGTATGCCTGCTCTAGTGTGTCCAGTTCTTTGTTTTTACAGGGAAGAAGATCAAACAGTTGATAATTGGGAGTACATACCAGCAAGAGCAAAACATCACAGAATTCCCTTTCTTTACATAGAAGGACTTTGGTGGGCAAGAATGGATTCATGTTAGATCTAATTAATAGACCCAGGGATGGTGACATCACAGATAACGTTGTAGTATTGTGTGGAAGAGTAAGAATGGAGAGGTCCACTGTGGTGTCCTACATAGGGCCTTCAATGCCAGTTGGGGTACATGACACTCCCAAAGAGCTTCATTCCCTTCTCGCCTATGCTCATCTTCCCACTTGCACATGGGGCTGAATTTATTCAGTGATGCTATGTTGTCTCTCTTTTAACCTTATTCTGTGCTTCTGCTTAAATGTTACTTCTATCGCTTATAGTTCTGACTCTCAAAATCCATTTTCACTCTAGAAGTGAAAAAAAAAAATCTATGATTAGTAGAAATAAAATTATAAAATAATGGGAATTTTTCTGAATATGCATGTAATACATGAACATGGAAACATTTTAAATACTGGAAAAAAGTGGCATTTGGAACTGTTCTATTCTTTCACTCCCCAGGTATCCTAATCTTTTAGTTACTAAATGAGTAAAATCCTGGGCTACAGAGCCTGTCTGGGATGAAATCTCATCTCTACCTGCTAATTGTGTGACAAGACAAATTACTTGACATCTGTATGTTTTCTCATCTGCAAAGGTGATAATAGTAGTTTCTACCTGGGTTGTGAGAATTAAGGAGATGGTGCATATGAAGCACTAAGAGCAGTGCCTGATACTTACTAAAAGATCAGTGAAGTTCATTATCATTAATAAGTTAGCTTTATCAGTGACAGAAAGGAGCAGGCATAGCAATATAGTTGCTCAGAATACCTAATTAGCCAAAGCTAGGTCACAAGGAGGATGAGCTCCACAGTCTGCCAGCACTAGAACCTCCTTCAATGTAGGCATTGTCACCAGGTGAAACACAGGTGAGAGTGGATCGATAAACATTCCATGTGTTTTCACTGACTGCTACCACATCAGTGGGTGACTCAGTAGGTCAGCAGGCCAAGTAAGTATCTGAACTCAGATTGTCAACAAAATCAATTTTTATTTATCACCTCAGATCATCCCCTTGAAAAATGATCATTTGTTATCTACTCAAACCCTTGCCAAAGTCCTAGTCAGAGTGTCTCCCAAGATGGACCTAGGTAGATTGTGACTAACCCAACTCAATTATAGTGCGTATCATTGCATGTGGCTTTTCTCACTATGGAAGCACGAGCATGAAGAAGGGCTTCATTTTAGAACTGTCAGAAGAGCGTCCTTGCTTGTCAGTCAGTCCATGTACATCCCCTGCACCATTTGTTTATGGTCAACCAACTATGAAGTCTGACATCATTTCCTTCTTTATTATTCCTTTATTGTTGAAAATCTAGGGTTTCTGCTTTTAGATGCTAAACACAACACTGACCCTAAATTCCTGGACACAACACTTTCAGTCCCTCCTGAAAATATATTTCCTTCTTCCAATACAGTGGCTTCATACCTCAATTCAATATTCCAACTCTATGTGAGAGAGTTGGATTTGACTAGAGTTGTGGTTGAGGCTAGGTGATGTTAGCAGGGAAAGGATTTATGCAAAGAATGATCAAAATGACTGACACAAACATCAGATCAAGGAACCCATGAATGTTACAATTGGGAGCTCCTCAGTAGGGGTAGTGAGTGGGTGGGTATAATCAGAAGGCATGTGCTTTAAGGGAACAGCAAGTCTTTAGAGGGAAGAGGGCACAGTGGTTTGTGTGTGACAGTGTGGAATAAAAAGGACACTTAGCCCAGTTCAAAACTGAGATGTATAAGGGATAGAGAGATCAATTCAATTTCCACTTGAATGGATTTCAGGGAACGACGTCACAGGAGAGAGAGCCAGATTCCTATTAAAGCAAAAAAGTAAAAGGAAATGTCTACAGAAGTGGTTGAGAATAAGGGAGCTTTTACTGATGAGCAAGGTGAGTCGCCAAATGAGTTATGAAAGAATTACAGGGAATGTGTTGTAAAAGAAGATAGAGCCAGATAGAGATTAGAATCTGCTGAAGGTGAAAGATGTCCAGCATTTCTTGGGACTGAAAATAAGAATGAAGACTGTAGAGGTTCACCGTGGACTGGGAGGGGGAAAGCAGGTATGTAGGGAGCAGCAGGAGTGTCTTGCTATGGACAGGCAGCTCCCTTCTTCGTTTCTGGCATGAAGGCCTTGAGGATAGCAGAGAAAGAAATAGAAATATGTGCATTGGAATAATTGTTGCTTTGATAGGTAAAAATGTTTTTCAGTCATATATGTATTTATAAAATCAAGATCAACTGTACATAGTTTCCTATTTGCTTTTGTAACTTCCACTTTATATCATACATATGCCATTAATTATTCTTCTCACCTATGATTTTTTAAATAGCTGTATATGTAATTTATTTAACCATATCCTTATTGTTGGAGAATTAAGTTGTTTCCATAAATATAGAATATATAAATTTTACCCAAGCAATATGTCACTGAAAATACATTTAGAAATGGAGTTATGAACACTGGGGAGGGTGCCAGTATTTACTGTCAAATTTAAATAAGTATGTTAGATTTAAGGCTCTTTAAAAGCAAAAATTGAAATGAGATCTATAGAAGTCAAACTCAGAATTGTTAGAGGTTAGTCAGTTCCCTAACTTTTTTTTAATGGAACCAAATTTACCTTTAGATCCAAGGATGTTCATTCTAGAAAAAATGAATTTCAAATTTTGCAAAGGTAAGTCAGGGTCATAGAGGAGACACTGTGAATCAGCAACATTTGGAGTTCAGAGATCCTGACCACATAAGTTCTGTGTGAGTCTGTGGAATGCACAGAAATTATATATGAACGATGCTGTTGCCTTAGATTCCCCCATCCTATCTCTGGGTGTCACAGGGTTTTACTGTGAGCCAGGTCATTGGGCCTAGAAAGGAATAAAAAACTGATGGTTTTTGAAAAGTTAACTCTTCAGGATACTGAGATACAATATAATGCTTGGGGGGAAAATCAGTAGTATATATGTCATTAATCTTTTTATGAGAAGTCTGTCTTCAAGCCTCAACTCCCTAATCTTTATTTAGGCTGTTTTTATGGTCAGGATTATTTATCTGTGCCTTAATATCATTGGATTTGGTAGGATTTAGTGAACAACAATTTTCTCTCTCTCTTTTTTTTTTTTTTAAGACTTATGTATTTGAAAGAGAGAGAGAGAATGAGAGAAAGAGAGAACGAGGGGAGGGACAGAAGGAGAGGGAAAGATTCTTAAGCAGACTCCCAAGTGAGTGCAGACCCCAATGAGGGGCTCAATCTCACAACCCCAAAATCATAAGCTGAGCTGAAATCAAGAGTCATGAGGATGCTTAACACACTGAGCCACCCAGGAGCCCTGTGAACATTCATTTTCCAAATTGGATCTGGGTGAGATTTGGACATTCTACGTGTGGGGGTTTAATTATGGAGAGTACAGGAAATATTTCACCTTCATATGTTACCAATAAGCCATTGATTATCAACTAGGGATGATTTTGTCCCTCTTCTCCTCAAGGAACATTTGGCAATGTCTGGAGACATTTTTAATTGTCACAACTTGGGGAGAGTGCTACTGTCATCTACCAAGTGGAGGACAGGGAGGCTGAGGAACATCTGACAGTACACAGGACAGTCCCCACAAGGAGTTCGTGCTTCAGTGCCAAATGTCAATAATGCTGATGTCGAGAAACCATGGTATCAGCAGTCTTCTGTAACAGCTAGTGCTTTAGCGGGTTCTAATGTCATTTTATTTTATGACATATTTTAGATAATCTTAAGTATTTTCAGTAGCTATTGGGATGTCTCAGTCTTCCTTAAGGGCTTTTTGTACATTATTAAATATATATTCTGCTTATATGTAATGGTTTCCTTACTCTCAAAAAAATTCTTACTAAAAAATCGGTTTTAACCGATATGTAAAAGGTGAGAGGTGAGTTTGCCTCTACTGAATATCCTGTTTATACAACAGATTTTCCTGCTTACATAATCTGTTCTACAGGTTGAAAGAAGAAGGGTGTTCTTTCCCTGTAATTTCCAAAACATAGACTTTTATTTTCTTTCTTGAAACAGCAACCATGTCTACTAGCAGACGCTTCTGAGTGACTCAAAGAACAGCAGTCAGATTCACAGCAGGAAGCAAATGCTTTACTTGGAGAAGTCTTCCCTAATGAATTTTGCTACAACCTTGACAGGGCAGAAAACAGTTACAGTAGCAGAAACATCTTGCTCCTGGCTGGTGGAGGAGGAGGAAAGCATAAATGTAATGCTATTTCTCAATCCCGACTCTCTTCCTTTTGTTTTCTTTCTGCCTCCCATTTCTCCCAGCATGTATGCCCAGTTTGGCCGGAAATGAACAAGTTTTGGTTAGAAACTATCAGGATAAAATTCAGCCTGTATGGACAAAGGTTTTCATTATCTGGTTTCCACTTATCTCCCTTACTTCTCATCTGTACTGGGCTCCAAGCACAATCCCTAAAAACAGTGATTTCCCGAGTGGGCATTAAAATAAAAATTGGTGGTGAAAATTGTGCACTCAATTCCAACATGGGTGGGGAGGGAATGAGGTTTTGCCACACCACCAAGCAATTCTCAGACATTAGCAGGGTGTCCTACAATTAAACTTGGTCTGTACACTGTCTTTCCAGAGACAACATCAGATTCCACAGGTTAAAAGTTTACCCTACAAGCCTGCTTTCCACTTTCAAATGTTACCTATACTTATGACAGACTAGCTATAAATTGGGGGTTCTCATGACCTCTTTCCTGGGTTTGATTAATTTACCAGGGAAGCTCACAGAACTTGGGAGACCCATTTATTCACTAGATTACCTGTTTATACAAAGGATATTAAAGGACATAAATCAACAGCCAGATGATGAGATGAGATACATAGGATGAGGTCCTGAGCAAAGGACCTTCTGTCCTTGTGGAGCTTGAAGTCAGAATGGTGGCATGTAGAAGTGTTCCGGTTCCACAACCTGGAAGCTCTGTGAACCTTATCGTTTAAGTTTTTATGGAGGATTTATTACATAGGCAAGCTTGTTAAATCATTGGCCATTGTTGATTGTTTCAACCTCTAATCCTCTCTCATCCCCAGAAGTCAGGGGGTGGGACTGAAAGTTCCAACGGCTCTATTCAAGGTTGGTTCCTTTGGCAACGAGCCCCCATCCTTAGGTGCTTTCCAAAGTCACTTCAATAATGTAAACCCAGTTGTGGTGAGAGGGCCTTGTTGTGAATAACAAGACATTCATTTCATCTTTACGGCTCTGAAGCAATTTCTGGAAATGAGGATAAGAGACCAAATATATTATAACAAAAGAGGTACCCACTGCTCTTATTGCTCAGGAAATTCCAAGGGTTTTGGGAGCTGTGAGCCAGGAACTGTGGGCAAAGACTAAATATATATGAGAAATGTCTTGGTCATCCAATGACCAAATATATATTTCCCTATAAATCACAATATTGCAGAGATGTGCATTAATATAAAGATTTCCGGGACCACTTTGTAGATATTCTGACAGGAATAGACCCTCAGGATCATATCCTTAAGAAAAACCCCTGGGTAATTCTGATACAACTCCATTGGAATTTGTAATCCGTTGCTCAAATATTTCAGACCTTTCTATAAATCCTCTCCTTAGCTCATGCTCCTTCCTTTGCCCAGACCGTGCTTTTAACCTCCTTTGTGGTGTCTTTCCTATACTTCCCAGGCCTTCTTACCTATTCCCCTTTCTGTGTCCCCATAGCAACTTGCACTTCTGTTACTAAAGCAGATATAATGATGCATAGCCGTTCAGTGAACTACATTCATTTCCTGGATAGATTGTTGACTCCTTAAGGAATAGACACTTCCTTAAAAAAAATGAGTACAAAGAATACAGTTTGCACCAAACTAGGTGTATCAGTCATCTCAAGCATCACACTGAAATCCTGGAGGTCAGAGCTTCTGGCCATAAAAAAATTAAAAATTAAAAATTAAAAAAAAAATTAAAAATAAGAATTGAAAAGCTATCCTAAAAGAAATGCAGTCATTTAGAAATCACTTTTTATTTATTTATTTATTATTTATTTTTTTAAAGCGAGGAGCTTTATTTTTTTTTAAAGATTTAATTAATTTATTTGACAGAGATCACAAGTAGGCAGAGAGGCAGGCAGAAAGTGAGGGGGAAGCAGGCTCCCTGCTGAGCAGAGAGCCTGACATGGGGCTTGATCCCAGGACCCTAGCATCATGACCTGAGCTGAAGGCAGAGGTTTTAACCCACTGAGCCACCCAGGCACCCTAGAAATCATTTTTTAATTCCTTTCCCAAAAATGGAAGTCACCATTAGCACTAAGATTAATGGAAAATTTTAAATACATAAGGAGATACATGAATCATAAATAATAATATATATAATAAAGAATAAATAATTAAATAGGTATGTAAAATGAAACCAGTCGACGCACACATGCTCACATGCATATGATTGGAAAGAAAGATGCTAAATATATCACAATTTTATAATGAGATTTGGTAAAGTTAACTTGTCTCTAAGTATCCACAAAATGAAGGCAGTGCCAGTGACCTGTACCGTGTTACAAATCTAAACTTAAGTCAGCCTGAACTTATGGGAAATACCTATCAAGGAAGCCTAAAATACACCAATCACAATCTTTCCAACTCAGTTTAGCTAGCCTACCTTACCCTAAAATAGGACCTCATGGCTGTATAAGGAAATCCTCATCACCGCACCCAATCATGCCCTGTTTCCGAGTTACTCTTTCTGATGTTCTGTAAAACTTACTTTTGCCCAAAATACGCTGGGAGGAATGCTCCTGTGTTGGCAAGGCACTGTACACCCCCCCTTCTCCAATTCTCAGATTGTTTTTCCTTGAATAAAGGACGTCAAACTCATTACTAAGTTGTTTTAGTTTTGTCATTTGACAGGTCAACTAAATTTAAGATAAACTTTTTATATTGGAAGGACAATATAAGTTGAAAATAAAAGGCTTACCTATCCCTGTTGAAACGGAGGGAAGATGTTTCCCTCTCCTCCCTTTTCTTAGAACATTTACCTTAGAAAACATGTGGTTCTAAGTATTTTCTCATCTCTTTGAGATGTATGATAAGTTTTTGAAGACTAGAAAGGCCTTTTTTCAGCTTCATGACCAGAAATGCTTCTCAAGAATGTGGAGCCATCTCTTTGAAATGCAAGCATCAAAGGAGAGCACCCCTATCTTCCAGTTTCCTTGGGAAGGTACCAGCCTAACTTCCAAGACACAAAACTACATTATGTCATAAAGAGTCTGTTTTCCAACTTGGGTCACACCACTTAGCAGGTAATGTTAAGATTAACTATGTGGGACAATGGAGTTGTCAAGTCGTCCTACTTGAGGACTAGTTATCATTGATCCTGAAGACTGGCTTTATTTTTTCAGCTATGTAAAAGGGTGAGATTTCTTTCTGTCCTTGTAGCCTGTGATGTGTGTTATGTCTGCATTTGCGTCTTACTCAATAATAAAACTGCTTCTCATTCTCTGCTACATTCCTGAAGAGGATTTCAGGGTTGGGAGATTTTGTTTTTAATTATATTTCCCCAGTGATATTTATTTAATTTGCACATATTCTACAATGAGCTGTAGAATTTTCATTGTAGAAATTTCCTTAGAATATTTTTGCTCTTTGCCAGGACAGCAAACTTCCTACCCTCCATTTTTACTAAAAAATATCAAGAGAAGGAAGTGTAGTGGGCCAGGAAAGGAAGGATAGTGGGAGAAGGATGGATATCAAACATTTACTTAGTGCATTTTGTTGAGTGCCAAGTATGTGTACTGTAATGTGTGGAAATGTGAGAACAATGGTTAAAAAGTCATAGTTCCCACTTGAAAGAATGGCTTGGTGTAACTGAAGACATGGACTTGTTCTCTAGTCATACAAGAAACTAAGGAAGGTGGTAAAGACAGACTCATTTACCATGGGCTGAGGAAGTGAGTGTTTATCATCAAGCTCTAAATTCGAATGTCCCAAATTTTAAGAGAAAGGACAAGCTTTGTTGACTGACAATTCTAAAACCAAGACAAAGGCAGTCTTCTCCAATGATGACAATGAATGGTTGAAATAAAGAATATTTTTCTTGTATAACTAGATTATATATATTTTTTCTTTTCAGTATTCCATAATTCATTGTTTATGCACCAATCCCAGTGCTCCATGCAATACATGCCCTCCCTAATACCCACCACCAGGCTCACCCACCCTCCCACGCCCCTCCAAAACCTTTAGTTTGTTTCTCAGAGTCCACAGTCTCTTATGGTTTGTCTCCCCCTCTGATTTCCCCCAGCTCACCCCTCTCCATCTCCCCATGTCCTCTGTGTTATTCCTCAAGCTCCATAAGTAAACAAAACCATATGATAACTGACTATTATTTTAAAACCAGTTGTGAATGGCTAAGTTCCATATACATGGGATCAAGATATCAAGTGCCAAGCTATACTCTTACTAAGAATTCTCTATCCTAACTCAAAATGGCTCATAGATCTAAATGTAAAGCATAAAACTCCAAAGTTTTAAGAAAAAATATAGGAAAAAAAGCTTTGTGGCCTGAGGTCAGCCCCAAAGTTCTTAGACATGACAATAGCAAAACTACCTATATATTTAAAAAATAACAATAATAAAGTGGACTTTTGGTCTATGCATGCCTGCAAAAAAAAAAAAAAAAAAAAAAAAAACAACCCAGAATGAATATGCAAGCTACAGTTTGGGAGAAATGTTTGCAGGTCACATATCTGAGAAAAGACTTGTGTTAAGAATATGTAATGAGCTTTCAAAGGCAACAGAAAGAAAGCAAATAATCCAATTTGAAAATGGACCAAATTTTTGCCTTCAAATTGACTTTGTCTGATGCTAGTGGAACCACACCAGCTCTTTTTTTTTTTTAATAACATCTTCGTGGCATATTTTTTCATTTGTTTATTTTTTGGTCCCTTTCTTCTTATATTTAATATGTTTAATGTGAGCAACATACACTTGGGTTTAAACAATCTTTTTCTTTTAATATTTTATTGTATTCCTATTTAATGATTTATTTAATCTTTAAATTGAAAGATATAATAAATCATCTTATGCTTTATTTTTTTCTTGTCCCATGTTGTTTTTTCTCCTCTTACTGATGTTCTCTAAGATTAGTTAAGATTTTTAAAAGCATTACTATATTTCTTCCTCCCACATTATAATTTGTTAGTGTATCTTTTATTTCTTATTTTATTGCTATCCTAGAGCCTATGACACACAATTTATGTCCTTGACTTATTGTAGTTCTTTTTAAGTTGACATTCGACTAATTCTCAGAACATTGAGGTATGTAAGAACTCTTTGACTGCATTCACTTTATTGGTGTCTTAATTTTTTATATATATTTTAAACTTCAGAAGACATTCTTTTTTTAAAAAGTTTTTATTTATTTATTTGATAGAGAGCATGAGTGGGTGTAGGGGGA
The DNA here is from genome assembly GCF_022355385.1 of Mustela nigripes. Lineage (NCBI taxonomy): Eukaryota > Metazoa > Chordata > Mammalia > Carnivora > Mustelidae > Mustela > Mustela nigripes. The sequence continues at coordinate 98,265,961 of NC_081561.1, forward strand.
AGAGGGATAGAAGGAGAAGCAGACTCTCCACTGAACAGTAAGCCCAAATATGGGGCTGGGATCATGATTTGAGCCAGGACTATGATCCCAGGGTCATGATCTGAGCCAAAGGCAGATGCTCAACTGACTGAGCCATCCTGGTGTTCCCAGAAGACATTCTTTTTATTACGTTACACAACCAGTACAAAATTAGACTTAGGCATATATTTAACCTTTATGGTACTTTTCATACCTTTCTGTATTACCATGATTTCAAATCTAATAAATTTTCTTCTGTGGGAGAATTTCTGCCTCTATTATTATTTTTAGTGTGATTATCCCAGTGAAATATTCTCTCAGTTTCTGTTTTACTAAAAATATGATATTTGCCTACATTTTTTCATTCATAGTTCTTGATTTTAACAGATTCCATTAATTTTAACTATATTTTAGAAGGAAATTTTCAATAGTCATGGAATTCTAGGTTTGCAGTTGTTTTCTCCTTAAACTTTAAGAAATTTATTCCTCTGTGGCTGGCTTCCATCATTTCTGTTAAAAAGAAAGTTGTCAGTATTTTATTTGTTTCTTTGCAAGAGCTTTCTCTAAAAGCTTTTAAGGTATTCTTTTTTTCTTTGGTTCTTAGCAGATGTTTCTGGTTTAGTTTTCTATGTATTTGTGTTGCATAAATTTTTTTAGAACATCTTAAATCTGTGATTTTTATGGGTTAGATTAGTTTTGCAATATTTTAAGCCACTATCTCTTCTAAAATTGCTATTCTCTCTCTCTCCTTTTTCCTAGCTCTCTAGTAACACATATGTTAGAATGTTCATATGTCCCATTCATTCTTACAGTTTATTCTGTATTTTTTTCCTTTTGTGCTTCTGTCCGGATCTTTTCTGTTACCTTCTTTTTTGTTTTGTTTTCCTTGAGAGAGAGAGAGGGAGAGCACACAGGAGCAGAGGCACAGAGAGAGAGGGAGAGAGAGAATCTCAAGCAGACTCCACATAGCATGGAGCAGGATGTGGGGCTTGATCTCATGACCTAAGATTATGACCTTAGTCAAAATTGAAAGTTGGACACTTAACCAACTGGGCCACCCAGATGCCCCTTGTTACCTATCTTTTTAAAAAAAATGAGATATAATTGGCATATAACATTATGTTAGTTTCAGCTATATAACATATGATTCAATATTTGTGTATATTACTAAATGACCAACAAAATAAGTCTAGTTAACATCTATCACTTTACATTGTTGCAAACTTTTTCTTGTGTTGAGAAGTTTTAAGATTTATATTCTTAACAACTTTTAAATATATAATACAGTATTTATTAACCATAATCATCATGCTATAATATACATCCTTAGGACTTATTGTAGAATTGGATGTTATATCTTTTGACCACCGTCACCCATTTTGCACCATCTCCCACACCCCCATTCTACCTCCCAGCCCCTGGCAATCACCAGTCTGTTCTCTGTATCCATGAGCTCTTGTTACTTATTTTTTGATTTGCTAATTCTCTCTTCTGATATTCTAATCCTTTAGCAACATAATTCTTAAATTCTGTCAACTTAGTTCTTAAATTCAGGTACAGTATTTTGTGTGTGTGTTTAAATTATGGGTATTTTAAAGTGCATGTCTTATAATTCCAACATCTTAGTCATTCGTGGGCTTGTTCTTTTGTTTTCACTCATTTGGTCCTGCTGCCCAGCATATTTTTCCTCCTTTGTTTTTTTGTTTTTGTTTTTGTTTTTGTTTACATTGTGGTAAATGTATATAACATAGAGCTTGTCATTTTAAATATTTTAAGTGTACAGTTCATTAATTATATGTACAATGTTATTCAACCATCACATTATCTATTTTCAAAACACTCTCATCATAGAAACAGAAATTCTGTACCCACTGAGCAAGAACTCTTCATTCCCTCTACCTCTCATTCCTTTTAGCTTCTAATGTATTTTCTGTTTGTGAACTAAACCATACAATATTTGTCATTTTATGTCTGGCTTATTTCACTCAGCATAACGTTGTCAAGAGTTCATCCATATTGCAGCATGTATCAGAAATTCATTGATTTTTTAGAGCTGAATAATATTTTGTTATATGTGTAAACCACATTTTATTTATCTATTTTTCTGTTGATGGACACAGGAGTTGGTTCCTATTTTTGACTGTTATGGATAATGCTGCATTGAACATATACTTGTATCTGTTAAGTCTCTGGGAAATACATCTAGGATTGGAATTCCTGGGTCATGTGGTAATTCTATGTTTCACTTTTCGAGGAACTACAAACTGTTTTCCAAAGTGGCAACACCATTTTACATTCCTATTAGCAATGTATGATGGTTCTAATTTCCTTAAATCTATGCTATCACTTGTTATTATCTGTTTTGTTATTATTGTTATTGGTACTACTATTTTCATCATCATCACCATAATTATAGCTGTCTGAATGGGTGTGCAGTTGTGTCTCATTATAGTTTATATTTTCTTTACTGTAATAACTAATGATCTTAAGCATCTTTTCCTTTCCTTATTGGCTCTTTGTAGATCTTCTTGGGATATATGTCAATTCAAGTCTTTTGTCTGTTTCTTCATTAGGTTATTTGTTGTTAATTAGAGGAATTCTGGATGTTAAGCCCACATGCCAATACCAATGCCATAAAGCTTTTCTACAATGTTTTCTTCTAGGAAACTTTCAGTTTTAAGTCTTCAAATCTTTAATACATCTTGAGTTGATTTTTGCGTATGGTTCAAGATAATGGTCCACATTTGCATGTGGGAATCCAGTTTTTCCAGCATCATTTGTTGAAGAGACTATCCCTTTCCAATTTGTATTCTTGATACCCTTGTCAAAGATTAGTTGACTTTGACTATATAGGGGTGAATTTCTGGACTCTCTATTTTCTTATATTAGTCTGTTTGTCTTTACATTAGTATTGTGCTGTTTTAATTCCTGTAGTTTTATAATATGTTTCTAAAATAGACAGTGTGTGACTTCTAGTTTTGTTCCTTTTTCCTCAAGATTGTCTTAGCTATTCAGAATTCTTTATGGCTCCATATCAGTTTTTGTTTTTTTTGTGTGTGTGTTTGTTTTCGAGAGAGAGAGAGAGAGAATGAGCAGGAGGGGAGGAGCAGAGGTAAGGGAGAGAGAACCCCAAGCAGTCTTCATGCCCAGTGCAGAGCCTGATGTGGGGCTTGATGTCATGACCCTGAGATTATGACCTGAGCTGAAATCAACAATTGGATGCTTAACTGACTGAGCTACTCCTGTGCCCAGTTCCATATCAGTTTTAGATTTTTTTTTTTGTCATCGGGATTTTGTTGGGGGTTGCATTGAATCTTTTTAAATAGTGTGGCTATTTAAAATATACCTTATTTGTTTAACTGCTTTACAATAGTCAACTGAATGATGTTCCTTAATTTGACCAATCCCATGTTACTGCAATTTAGGTTTCTAGTCTTCTGATGTGAAAACAGTGCTGCTATATCTATCCAAGTTATCTCACAAATATAATTTATATTTTTGATAACATCAAATTATCTTCCACTGAACTTGTAGCAGTTGACTCCTTTCATTAGTCTGTGTCAGTGCCCATCTGAATACCCCTTTAACAGTGTGTTGTCATTCCTTTTGACCTTTGTCAGTCTTATGGGTAAAGATGTTATCTCCAAGCAAGCATACTCCTAATAAACTCTATTTTTTTATTATATAATAAAAATAATAACCAAAGGAAAAAAAATGCCATAGTGGCTACTGTGTACTAAGCACAGGTGTGTTTCTAAATTCTTTGTAATTCTTAACTCTTAATCCTCAGGCCTACCTTTGAGGTAAACATTGGTTTATTCTTACTTTATAATGAGAAAACTGAGACTAAAAGATGAGATAATCTACCCAAGGTCCTCAGAAGTGAGGGTACCACCGTAATGGGATATTAGACTTTAGAGTTTGTGTTCTTCATAGGGTGGCAGGAATCCAAATAATAGTTCTAGGTATAATCTCAAAATAAGAACTACTTTCCTTATGGTAAAATAAGGTATTTATAACTGTTTACATTCTTTCTTCCTTTAACAACTGAGTGTACTATTAGAAGCCATTAGAACACCCACATTGTATTAATTTGCTGTGGCTGCTGAAACACATTTCCACAAACTGGTGGCCTAAAACAACAGAAATGTTTTCTCTCATTGTTCTGGAGTCCAAAGTATAAATCACAGTATTGGCAGGGCCACACTCCCTCTGAAGGGGAATACATTCCTCACCATTCCAATGTGGGTCCTGGCATCTCTTGACTTAAGCCTACATCACTCCACTGCCTGCCTTCATGGTCACATTGCTTCCTCTTCTGTATGTCTTCCCTTCCATGTTCTCTTTTGTTCTCCTTCTGTCTCTCTCTTTAAAGGTTACTTGGGATTGATTTAGGACTCACTTTGATTATCCAGAATAAGCTCCTTCTCTTAAAATCTTCAACTTAATCACATCTTTTGCAGTATAATGTACTATTCATTCTTTTTCTATATAAGGTGATATTCATAGGCCCAGGGATTAGGACATACACAAATCTTTTGAAAAGAGGCAAATTTAAACCACTAAGCACATTTTTCATTCACCTCAAATACCCTGAACCGCTTTCCTCTTTCATTTACTCTAAAATGTTCATGAAAGATCGGCCATGTGGCAGACATTATTCAACGTGCGAAGGAAAGAACAATGAATAGAACAGATAGCAACTCTGTCTTCATAGTGCTTACATTTTAGCTGAAGGGGCCAAATATATAAGGAATACATAAAATATGTAGAGTGCCATAAGGTGGTAAATGCTATGGGAAATAGTAAAGAGGGAGGAGGCAGAGGACATGCTGTGGGAAAGGGCGGTGGAAATTTTAAGTATGGTCAGCCTTTCTGAGGAAGCCGACAAATGGCTTCTCCAAAGGAGACCAGGTTTGAATCCCTAGGAGTTGTAAATGTTCTCTCACATGGCAAAGTCTTTTCTGATGTGATTAAGTTAAGGATCTAGAGCAGGGGAGGTTATACGGGATTATCCTACAAATGTCTTTCTAGGAGAGAGACAGAGACGATATAATATACACAGAAGAGGGCCCAATGTGACCATGGAGGCAGAGATTTGCATGGCACAGCCACAAACCCAGCTTCCATGAGAAGCTGGAAATTGTAAGGAAATAGTTCTCCCCAAAGCCTTTGAAAGGAGTATGGACCTGTTGACACCTTGACTTTGGCCGGATGATTTTGGACTTCTGCTGGGCAGAACTCGGAGAGAATGAATTTCTATTGTTTAAAAGCCACAAAGGTTGTGGTAATTTGTTACAGTAGCTGCAGGACATGACTACAGGGACATTAGCACACATCCCTAAAGGAGGTGATGGAGCAAACCGGTTGTGTATGTGAGGACTGAGAACTCCTGACAGAGAGAAACTTCATGTCCATCAGCCTTGAGATGGTAGCATGCCTGCTGCCATGATTGAGGAAACATTAAGGCAGCCATCCAGGCTCAAGAGCAGTGAGCAGGGAAAGGGCAGTGGGAGATGAGACCAGAGAGGTCAGAAGACTTGAGGATTTGGTGGTAATGTTCATTCCAACTCCATTTGAGATGAGAAGTCCCTGAAGGGTTTTGAGCACAGGGATGATAAGGTCTGTTCTTTTCTTTGAATAGCTCTCAATTTCTACCAAAAGAAAACAGGATCACTCTGTCTGTGGTATTGGAATGGACTACAGGGGTCCACAGGCTGTGGCAGGACCCATTTAGGAGGCTAATACTTACATGTGGTAGGCAGCTGTTGCTATGAGTTTACAGTTTATAGATGTTGGTTGGAGATAAGCACAGCTGAGTGTTACAACCCTGGAAGTATGCTTTAAAACCTTTCATCATAGGAGGTTAAGATGTTATGTATGTATTAGTTCAATTTCATCAAGGGGCAATTAGTTTTCCTAACAGCAAATACTTCATACACAAGAGGGGTGGTAACATTTACTTAAAAGGCAACTACTAGTGTTTCAGCTGTGATTATTTCTGATCAACATTGTGAGGGAGGCTTTGCAAACGGATGTTAGAAGGGAATTTTCATGGGTGAATTTAGTCGCTTCTTAATAAGCATAATGTGTATGCCTATAAATTAAGTGTGAATTTGGTTGTATGTGACATATACAGATTGGTCAACTATTTTAAACTTCCCACTACTGCTTGTGTAGGACATTAGTCAGGGAAGCTTTTTACTTATCTTTCAGAATGCCATTCAAGACATCCTAATGTAGTCATGGGTTAACCTATTTTGGTTGGTTGTGTCAAATATTACACTGAGTCCTGCTTCTAAAATACTGTTGGGAGAGAAAAACCTTTTATGCAAAAAGTGGTTGCTTAATCTGAGGAAACATGTAGCTGGGTCTTCATCAAGCTGACAGGAACAAGGTATATGAGTGTTTTTATGCCTACTTTTCAATAAGGATTTAACTTATAAATGGCAGCAGCAGAATTTAGTCTGAGATTTGTTTTCATTGAAAACCAGGCATTGTGATTATATTGGAGTAGATGTCTTTTATCTTCCTTAGCAGCAGCTTAGGTTCAAGAGAGTATTTTAATGAAGTTTTCACAGCAAAAGTTCACATGCTGAGTGTATGCAAATCGCTTTGAACTAGAAGGGGTCCTCTCTCCCAGTTTAAAAATGGAGATTCAGATTTTATTTTCTTTCCCCTTGATACCTAGATATTAATATGTTATCTATTATCTATCAGAGGCACTCTGATTGCCATCCATCTAGTGATTTTCCCAAAGCATATTTTTTTGTAAAATTTGAACAAAACATAGATCCCTGCTTAGTAAAGAGCATTCTTTATACTTTATAGCAAGCAAAATGTTAAGAGCATGGGTAAGTTTTCCTCATTTTATATATAAGGTAATAATGGTTTAGAGAGAATAAGTCACAAAACCTAAAAACATATTTTATTGGAGGAAGGAGATTCCAAAGAATTTATTCTTTATACTGTAAAATAAAATTAATACAGAATAATGGTTGTAATATCTTGAAACAATGATGAAACAAAATAACAATTTCAAAATCCATATATATAGAATCATTTAAAATATTCTCAATTCATAAAACGAATTCTAATCATTCCCCAGTCTTTTTTGCTTTATATATTTGGATTTGAAATACAGAAATGAAGTTGTAGGGGAATGTGAAAATGTGTGTCCCTTGCACTGTATTCTTGGACACACAGAATAACACACATCCTTTGCTCTAGCTGGGGGATCTTTCTAAATCTATGCTTTAATAATTATATTTAATAATTATAATTTACATATTAATAATATTTTAAATTCATAATCCTAGTAATAGACCTGATTTATGGATTATCCACTTTGTTTATAGAAATGATTTAATCCTTAAAATAATCCAGAGACTATATGTTATATTCCGTAGGAGGGAATTCAGTTAAGACTAGATACATTGATTGCCCAGGTCCACATAGCTAGAGAGGGTGAAGTTAGAACTATAACAAAAATCTTCTCTGAACTGTGTTTCCATGTTCTCTTCATTAAATCATGATGGTTAATTACAGTAACCCTGAGAAGTGGACAGAGAAGCCACTGTTACTCATAAAGCAACAGAGAAGTTAGTGTTATTCGTAATCTGTATGTGAAGAAAATGAGATCATGCCTTAAATGGCAGAACTAGTTAATAGTAGAACTGACCTTTAACTAAGACTCCCACTCCCTGAGTGGTGCTCTTTCCTTGGACCCCTCTGTGGCTCAGTTGATGATATATACTTTTGCTTTTCTTACCATTTCAAAGTAGGCACCCTGTAAATTCTTCCCTTTAATTCCTACTCCTGAATACTTATGAATAAAATGACTTCTTAATCTCTGATTAGATAGGGAAATCTCGACAGTTCACTTTCTTACTCATTTTATCTTCTTGAGCTTTGCAAATTTGAGAAAATCCATTAGACAAATACATTGAGCAAAGTCACTTTAATCCACTTTCTTTAAACAGGGATTTTTATTGAACAAAGTAGAGAATTGGTCCTATCAAACTTTTATTTCACTTTATTGTGAATCCTCTAAAAATGCCGCTAATTTCCCTGAGGAAACTGGTTTACAGATGGTGTATTTTTCTTTATGTAATCACGCACGATTAAGAGGATACATCGGTTTCTTTTTTAGAGAGCTCTCCAGTGTAAAAAGTAAGCCCCATCTCATTTATACATACAAACACATGGTTTACCATACTGTTGCACTAAACTGAAGGGGCACCTGGATGGCTCATTGGGTAAGCCTCTGCTCATGTCATGATTCCAGAGTCCTGGGATAGAGCCCCACATCGGGCTCTCTGCTCAGCAGGGAGTTTACTTCCCCCTTTCTCTCTCTGCGTGCCTCTCTGCCTCCTTGTGATCTCTGTCAAATAAATTAAAAAAAAAAAAGAATGAAACTGAAAACCTTTAATTTCTCACTATCATGATAAAGTCTCTTGCTTTTTGGAAATTTATATAAATTAACTCTACTTGGTATTTAATTGGAGGAGGGGAGGAAGAGAAAGAGAGAAGAGATGGGTAAGTAGAGGAGAAGGAGAAATAGAAGGAAAAATAAATATATGTGTGCATGTATCTACACATGTATGCCTACATATATAGGTATGTATATGCAATATTTTTAACTAAACAAATATAATAGATATTATGTCTATGTATTATATAAATATGCACATGTAAATATAAATGTTAACAAACTTTTGTATCCCATAAAACAAGGTTATCTGAAAGACATTTATCATTGTAGTAGGCAGAATTCTAAGATGATTTCCAAGATTTCTGGCTTCTGCGTAGTCCCTTCTCCTTGAGTATGGGTGGAACTTCTGAATAGATGGGATTGTCATAATTTGGTTACATTATGTGATGACGGTGAAGTTATTTTGCAACTATAATTAATGTCCCGAGTCAGTTGATTTTGAGTTTAATCAAAAAAAAGATTATCCTGCCTGGGCTTTACTTGATCAAATGAAAAGTCGTTAAAAGGGGGAGTGTGGGGGCGTCTGGGTGGCTCAGAGGGTTAAGCCTCTGCCCTCAGCTCAGGTCATGATCTCAAGGTCCTGGAATCCAGCCCAGCACCAGACTCTCTGCTCAGCAGGGGGCCTGCTTCCTCTCCCCCTGCCCCTCTGCCTACCTCTCTGCCTGCTTGTCATCTCTCTCTGTGGGAGGAGCATGCTCTTCCTCAAGAGAGAGATTCCCTTGCTCAGAGAGTAGTAGTAACTTGCTGGCAGCCAGCAAGAAACCAGGACCTCAGGGCTATGCCCGCAAAGAACTGAATTCTGACAATAATTTTGTGAGCTTGACCGAAGACTTTGAACTCCAGAAAGAAACAAAATCCAGAAGACACCTAGATTATAATTTTGTGAGAGGTTTATCAGAGGATATAGTTGAACTGGGTTGAACTCCTGACCCACAGGAACTGACAAAATGTGTGTTGTTTTAAGCCACTATGTTTGTGGTAATTTGTTACACAACAATTAAAAAATAAATACAATGCTTTAGCCAAAAATCATATATACCACATATTCTTGTAGAATCATGAAGATACTTTCTGGAATTTAGGCTGCAGTAGATGAATTATTGTAGCTCTTTCAATTCTCAAATTCTGGACTATAGGAGGTACGGCCCATAAACTTGAATGCATGCAGGATTTATGTTGTGATGTAGAATGAAGCAGTCCGGGAATGAGACACCGTTACCACTGAAGGGACACCACCTGCCTCATTACAGTTTTTCAAACACTTTAGGTCAAATGAAATGACCAGAAACATTCTGTGACTCTATAAATCTTGTAGACCAGAGATTGAGACCCTGCTTTAGGATAGCCCACTGAGGAAAATGATTAATGGACAGATGGCTTTTTGTATTTCATATCTGTAAAGTAAAATTTAAAACAATTTAGTCTTTTGAGGTGCCTGGCTGGCTCAGTGGGTGAAAGGCTCTTACTCTTGATTTCAGCTCAGGTCATGATCTCAGGGTCCTGGGATGGAGCCTGACATGGGTCTCCCTGCCCTGTGGGGACTCTGCTTCTCTCCACTGTCTCTCTGCCTCTCCCCCAGCTCATGCTTGCTCTCTCTCTAAAATAAGTAAATCTTAAACAAACAAACAAACAAACAAACAAACAGAATAGTCTTTTTGTGCAAAGAACAAAGAAATCCAATATATAAACATTTATCAAATATCAACTGTATAGGCAATGTTGTAATTACTGGGGTCAAAGATTTGAATAGACATTATTCTTAAGAAGCAAAATGCCAGATATATAGATGTTTAAATAAATAACAGTTGAGAAAAAATAAATGAATGTGTCCAAGTTGTATACCTTTTGTAGGATCCTTTTTATTAAACATTAAGGTATTTTGTATTTGACATCACAATAAATTTACATGATTAAAGTAGGTTCATTTAAAGCTTAATCAGATGGCTCCAAAATCCTTAGCATTTTTATGTAAGATGGCCCAAATTCTGAAAGTCTATTTACCACTAAATTATTGACCAAATCATTATAAATAGAAGAAAAATGGACTAACATTTTTGTGATTCATAGTTAATTGGCTATGTTTCTTTTGACAATTTAAGTTTGACTTCTAAGTAGTGTTGGCAAAAGATAAAATGATCACCTTGATTGGAATCATAAAGACATTTCCTTTGTGAAACTCAATTAGCTGTTGTTGTTGTTGTTTTTTTTTTTTTTTTTTTTTTTTTTTTCCTGCCTCCTAAAATCATTTTCCTATTGTCTGGATGCATCCTATATCAGCTGGTGTTTGTGACTTTTGGTATGCAACCAACATGTTTAATTAAGTTATTTTAATGGATCAAAATATGCTGTGGCTTTCTAGCATTTATTGCCTGAAGTTCTCACTGCTTTTGAAAAACATCTGCTTTATCATAGAGATGTGATAATGTCAAGGATAAAGAGGACTTTTTAAATGTTTTTATCTGAATTCTTTGAGAATTATTATAAAGCTTCATTTATTTACCAATATTTAGTAGCACTAAATTAATATGTATATAGGACTGAAGGCTAAGTACTGTATGTAAAAACTGCATGTTATTTTCTCTTCACTTCCAGGCAGTTTCTTTTAAAGAATCTTTTTTATACAGGCAGTGGGTCTAGAAGCCTGCTATGTTGATTATGCTATGATTGCTTTGTAAATCACTCTTTCAGGAGAAAGCTGGTACTTAAAATGCAACAGAGCCACTATTTCATTTTTTTTCTCCCGTAGTTAGGCAATAATATTATCTATTGAATAAGTAGATTGTATGATTAAAATGTATGTGAATATATAATATATGTGATTTTCCACTTCTTAGTTTTTTTTTTTTTTTTATTTTGACAAAATGGTGCAACTGCACTGGAACTTATTTTCTAGTCTTTATTGCTCTGACAAATACTTTTTTGCATCTCTTTTCTTTGTGAAATGCTTTCTAAATGATTAAAAGGACCTTCCAAGATGTTACTTCCTAGAGTCCATCTTCTCTTCATCCTTCTGTTCCAGCTGGGCCCGCGATGCTAAAGGAACTGAAAGAAGAAACCACCAAATAAAAAGAAAATACCACAATAGGCTAGAGGAAACAAAGAACAAATCAGAGTAACACAAGAAAAAAAAAGAGAAAGATATAGAAAATTAAAGCATACTATTTATACACAGGGTCTTAGCATCTGAAGGATTTTACTTTTCTGTCCTGGCTTCTGCTCAACCAGGTAGTATAAATAAAAATTATTTTCAATCAATAGTTTGGATATTCTTATATATTCTAAGACATAATTTAGCCCCTGACTTGGACTTTAAGTTGGGTTTTGAAGAACTCGGGGGAGATACAGATCAGAGTTGTTCAGAGCAGTTTAGATAATCACAAGGTTGTTTAAGGTGGATTCATAGGACTTTTCAAAAAGATAAATGTCATTCTTGAACCAGAGACCCTACCAGACCATACTACCTCCTGAGCAGGTTAGAAGGTCATCTCATGGTTCCTTTATTCCCTGACAGTAACCCCTGAGAACTTGGAAGATTACCTGAGAGACAGCTATCAAAAATATGTGCACAGAGTAGTGGCTCTTAAATACTATTTGTTGGAATTCTTTGGGTTGCTGTTAAAAATGCAGATAGTGGGTTTATCCAAGACCATGTAAACCTCAGAATTTCTGAGGAGGAATCCAGGGTATCAGTATTTTTTAAACTTCCCAAGTGATTCTAGTGTTCACAGGAATTGATTCTCAGTCAATCAAGGTCACCTCTGACCCTTAGTCCTGCATTTCTCCAGTAACATATAGCTCCTCAAAGTCACTTCTCCTTTTCCCAGAAACTATAATCTTAGAGAAGATTCCCGATTAGAACTCTGATTATAGGGGCCTTTATGAATATATCAAATATTTGTGAAGGATTTGTTTAAAGTGTGCTCATCAGGCAAGTTGCTCATGGTGGTAAGTGAAATTGTGGGAAATTTCTTGGCCAAAGTAATGGTCAATGATGAATATTTGTTTGCTGTACTGAAAAAAATGACAACACATAGAAATGGGCCGTTTATATTCTCAATTTAGTATTATAAAAATATATTAAAAGTTTTTATTCTTCATTAGCAATTGATGGTTTAGTGGTTTAGTCTACTCTTAGAAAAGAAGTATACCATTTCTTAGAATACATATTTCATATTAGCTGACTTATTGGTAATGCTTTCAATTGGATTACTTCTATTAGCATATATACATGCTGTTATTTCTCATCTTAAAATAAAATATTTCTTGACCCTCCTTCATCTACTTCCAGTGACTCATTTCTCTGGTCCCTGCTATAGCAAAATTTCTCAAAAAATAATATAAACTTGCTCACTCTTGTTCCCCTTTACGTATTTTCTCTGGAAAAAAACTCATCAGCTCATAACCCCTTTGATTTAAAGGTCACAAACACTGTACAGTTTATAATACTTATAGTTTATAGAGGGTTAAATCCAATGACTCTTTTGCTGACCACTCAACATAGTTTGGATAGAGTTGATCTCTATCTCCTTCTTCAAATATTTTCTTCACCTGGCTTCTAAGACCCAATCCATGCGTGCACTTTTCCTCATACCTCACTAATCACCCTTTGTAGCTCAGTTGCTTTTTTTTTTCTTTTTAACTGTCCTCTCTCTTTTCTCCAAACTCTGAATGTTGATGGGCTCCAGGACTTAATTCTAGCACCCTTTCTCTTTGCCCTTCAGTGTCACACTTATATCCTCACTTTAAAAACAACCTTCATTCTTGTGAAAACCAAATTTATGTCTCTCATCTAGACGTTTCATCATTCAGTCAACACTAGCCATGTAAATGTAATAGCATAATGTGTCCCAATTAAACTCCGTTCTCCTCTCCACTCCTGAGAGTGACTCTCCTTCAAGTGTACTCCCTCTCTTCAAATGACAGCGCCAGGCCCTTCTCCCAGTTACCCAGCGCACACACATAAGAGTCCTTGATGTCTCTCTTTCTCTCACATCCCATATCCAATCTGCCAGCAGAACCATGTTGTCTCTATATTCAAAATCAATTCGGAATATGACTACTTCTTACCGCTTTCATTTCTAAAATGCTGTTTCAAGCTACCATAGTCTCTTACCTCAATCGCCTTCTGAATGTGCCTTATTTCTGCCCTTGCTTCCTGTCTATTCGTAGCTCAGGAACCAAAATATTTGTTGAAAACATTTCTCCTTATCATCTTACTCAGAGTAAAAACCAACATCTACCAAATGGTTTGTAAGACCCTCATTCATCTATACCCTTGCTCATTGCTATACATTTTCACTGGCTTTTTGTTCTTCTTAGTTCATATCAGCCATGAACCACCTCAAGGCCTTGCACTTGTTATTCCCTCTGCCTCAAATGCTTTTACTTACACATCTACACGGTTTCCATCCTCGTTCATCTCACCCTTCCAATAAATTCTTCCCTTGGTAGCTTTTTAAAAATTGCAACCTCCCTTTCTCCTCAGCACTCTTCCTCTTCCATGTTTTACTTTTATCCATAGTTTTTACCATCATCCTATGTGCAGATATCTTATGTATATTCCTCAATTAGAATGAGGTCCTTAAGGATATACATTTATTTTGTTTTATTCTTGCTGTATTTCTAGCACCCTGGACATTGCCTGGGACTTATAATGTGATTCATAAATCTTTGTGAATAGAATATATCACATATGGAACCATCACTAGGTTCCTATCAGTGGAGTTTCTGGCTCTCAGTTAGAAACACTATCTTGATTTTCATGTAAGAATTCAGAATGAAATGAAACATGAGGAAATCTCAGGGGCATAGATTTTTTTTTTTAAACATTCAGTCTACCTACTAGCATTCTGTAGAGTCTCCACATTACCTTATGCTGTGTCTGCAGTTGTACAAAAGTATTGGAATTTACAGAAATATGCCAACTGAAGCTTAAAGAAGAGTGTACAGTGTTTTTTGAAATCCATAACTCTTATTTTCTGCTGTGCTTAATTTCAAAACCCAGAGCCATTATTAAACTTTGTAAAGTATTTGTTCTTTTATCTGGGGATCATATTGCTATCTATCTCTATTTAGTTTATATGTGGAAAAAAAAAAGCCCTCTAAAATCTTTTCATCAAATTATACTCTGGGGATCCTGTTCCTGAGAACTTTTTATCTTGATTCCTGTTGTCAGGCGAGCCCAGCTATACTTTCTATCAATGTAAGAACTAACTGAAAATATTATTGAGATGGTGTTTTCATCAGGTTCTCAAAGGTGATCAGAAATTCCTAGTACTGTAAATTAAGGGTTTCTGTGATTCAGACACAGATGATCTAGTATAATAGGGCTTCTTGGGGTGACAGGGATAGTGTTTTTTTTTTTTTTTTTCTTGCCAGGCGTAAGAGAAACTATTTTATTGTTGCTGTTATCAGCATGTTCTCTGGTTGTATAATGCAGGTGAGCCCATATTCAGGTCATAGGGATGGTTTCATCTTGCTTGTATAGCAGAGACATTTATACCTGACTGTGTAAACTGATGTCGCCTATTATTGCATTCATGGGAGTTAGTAAGAGGTGGCAACATTGAAGGATGATTTTCATTACCACTCCTCTTGCCGTTGCTCAAGCCATATTGAGAAACTTTCTTCAGGAACTTCCAATATCCAGTTTAAGTCTATAAACAGTTTCTGAGTGATGGATCTGAAAAAAAAAATAAATTTAGTAATTTTTGCAATCACTTTTTTGCTCATGGATCACCAAAAATATTGTGTGAAGAGTTGTGAACTTCTCAAACTGACCTCCCATGGGAGAAAAATGGAACAGCTGATGCTATGTTGGTTTGCAGTATATGCCACTGTGAAAGGACAATCTACAAGAATTAATGAGCTGCCTAGCCTTTCATTGCTAGCTTTATGAAGTATGAGAGCAGAGTTGTGAAGATAAAATTTTTGTCAGTCTCTTTCAATTCTCTATTTGTATTGATTCTTATAGCACCCCTCCTTGGCTTCCAAAGGTATCTTTTAGGTGCAATGAACAGTAACCTGGCATAGCTTGATTGAGAGGGCTTCCATGAGAAGCATGGCAATCTAACAATTACATAGTGCTCATCATACAATTATACAGTGCTCAGATTTTATAATTTATCATAAAGGATTGCTTTGGGATTATTGGACTCTCACAGTAAGTAACCTGAATTAGGTACAGTGGCACTTAACAGTTACTGGTGCAACTGCAAATCATCAGAATGGTTTTTGCTCTATTCACCAACCAGATGGAACATATTGGGAAATTCTGCTTCAGACAAGGGGGTTTGCCAAAGTAAGAAGTAATAAGGGGGAGTTGCTCTTCACATTGAAGGTAAGTCCTGGAAAATGGAAGAAACTTCTTGGCAGAGTCAAAAGAGAGTGGAGATAGAAAAATTTCTAGGTAAAAGTGCAGATTTCCTTCCCAGCATGAAATTAAGGTAGATTCAGCTGCAGTTTGTTGGTGCAGACCAAGCATATTTAAAATGTCTTCAGGAGTGCCTGGGTGACTCAGTGGGTTAAGCCTCTGCCTTCAGCTCAGGTCATGATCTCATCAGGGTCCTGGGATCGAGCCCTGCATCAGGCTCTCTGCTCAGTGGGGAGGCTGCTTCCCCCCCCTCTTTCTGCCTGCCTCTCTGCCTACTTGTGATCTCTCTCTCTGTCAAATAAATAAATAAAATCTTTAAAAAAATAAAAAATAAAAATAAAATAAAATGTCTTCAAACAGTGAGGACATAGGCAAGTGATATGCAATAAGAAATTTGAATTAGATGGACACTAAAATGTGCAGCTATCAGTAAACCAGATTTTATCTATGCCGCAATTTTGTCAAAAACTTTACTTGGAGGTGATAAATATTGAGCAAATTCTCTAGACCAAAGTGGAAGTAATGAGATAACTTCAGGACACATCAATGGATATCCAAGACCATTTAAAATATATAATAAAACCACATATATAAAATTATTACCTGTCAAATCTCCTGAGATCTAATAAAAATAAAGACACATGTATTTTGTTACATTAACTTTACCTAGAGAATGATGTTGTAGAGGAGTCAGCCATAGCATGGAGGCTATATCAGACAAAAATTTATAAATCTGCATCACAAAACTTGTTAATTGAAACTAAGGAGACAGCTGGGAGCTTGGTCATGTTTGGCAAAGCGAAGACATACCGCATCGCTAATGAAGTCTGTGTTATAACATTGATTTAAATGAATTCTCATTCTCAGAAAAATCATGCTTTTGTGCACCTTCAAATTATTTATATAAATACACATTCATAGGGAACTTCATCAATTTTTGATTTTAGATGTGTTTACACATAAGCCTGGCAACTCATGTATCCTAGATATCTTTTCTGTTTGTTTGTCCTTATTTTTTAATAGAGAGGGGGAAGTGGGAGGAGCTGAGGGAGAGGGAGAAGGAGATTGAGAGAGAGTCTTAAGCAAGCTCCATGCCCAGCGTGGAGCCTGCTGCAGGGCTCAATCTCAAAGCCTTGAGATCATGACCTGAGCTGAAATCGAGTCAGACACTTAACCGACCACCCAAATGAAATCCTCCTGGATTTCATTTGAATGGCTTGAAAATCAATGTGGTTTTCTTTGCACCTCCTTCTACAACATGGAAGAATGTTGTTGTCATTCTTTTAAGAGAGGAATTTCAGAATTTAGTATTACATAGGTCGTAGTTCATTTTTAAAGGCAGAATGGTGACACTGCAAGATTCAGTTATATTGAAGTCCCAACACACTTCAGTGGATTATTCTTTTTTGTAAAAGCATTTAGTTTAGGCTTTTTATGCAAGGTACAATATAGTGATCATAAAGTGTTCTATTTCAGAGCACTGTCTTCTCTTCCAGATCTTCAAAGTTGAGGTCAGCATTCACCCATCACCTCTTTTCTGTTACAACATCTTCAACACTCATCATAATTTAAAAAGTAGAATTTTACTACTTAGCATATTTACAAATTTCTTCCCATTTTTATCATTATTCTTTTACCCCTCCCCCTGTTGTTTTCTTTCTTTTTTTTTTTTTTAAAGATTTTATTTATTTACTTGAGAGAGAGAGACAGTGAGAGAGAGCATGAATGAGGAGAAGGTCAGAGAGAGAAGCAGACTCCCCATGGAGCTGGGAGTCCGATGCGGGACTTGATCCCGAGACTCCAGGATCATGACATGAGCCGAAGGCAGTCGCCCAACCAACTGAGCCACCCAGGCGTCCCCCCTGTTGTTTTCTGATCCAAACTGTCTGAACTGAGTTAATTTTTCTCCTTCAATCTTTGCCTCCTCATAACTTTTTTTTATTGACATTATTGTCCTCTCTGTTACCTAGGTGCAAACTTTGAAAATGGTTTGATGCCTCTTGTTTCTGTGTCTTTCACCTCTGAACTGTGACCAAAGGTGGGCCAGTATTAGTACCAAGTAATCCTCTAAAGAACCTCTTGTACTTTTCTCTTTCTAATCTCAATGACATTGACTAGTTTGAGTTTCATGACTTTTCACCTTGGCTGTTGTAACGTTCTCTAAATTGATCTTTTATCTTTACTTTCCCTCACCTCCAGTTCTTTCTATATCACAGGCTTAACAGATTAAGTAATTGTTCAAGTATTTTAGTTATGCTTCATATTTTTTAAGAGAATGGGTTCGTCACTCAAGGAATCAAATAACCATGTCTTTCTCCTAGAACCTAAAAAGTTGCTCTGCAGTGACTACCTCTCAGCTTTCAATCTTCTTACTTTGAAATGCTAAACTTCTAAGTACTACTTCTATTTTTCTTTAGGTGAATTTAGTAAAAATATATTTCTTCTGTATCAGTAAATCAAATTTATAAGCTAGATTCTGTTCAGGATACATGGATAGAGACCTTTCCTGCCTTTAAGAAGCTTACAACACTCCAGGGAAGATGAAATACACACTTCAATGACTACAAAAATAAAAATACTTTAAATAGGTTTCAAAGAGGTCAAGATGGCAAAGAAGTAGCAGGCTGAGACTACTTCAGCTAGCCGGAGATCAGCTAGATAGCTTATCTAAAGATTGCAAAAACCTGAAAATCCATCGGCAGATTGAAGAGAAGAAGAACAGCAATTCTGGAAACAGAAAAACAACCACTTTCTGAAAGGTAGGACCAGCGGAGAAGTGAATCCAAAGCGACGGGA